>NW_024610053.1:0-574999 GCF_016920785.2 Ixodes scapularis
AGCTAATGTAAGTGTCACTGACTGCGAAACAGGTAAGCGGGATTTTCCTGGCCCTACGGCAAAACCTCAGTGTTTTAGAGCTCAGCTCTTATGCGCCCGTTTCCGGCATGAGCGACGGCGCCGTCGCGTCGGCGTAACCACGCGGTGCATCATGGGAAATGTGCTATGATGCACCGCGCGGTAAGGAGGAGGTGGAGGAGGGGTTGTGGGGGGGTGTATGGGGAGGAGGATGAAGGAGGAGGAGGATGAGGGAGAAGAAGGGGGCAGAGGAGTAGGGGAGAGGGGAGGGAGAGGGATGGGGTGGAGAAGAGCAGGGAGGAAGAGAGTGGAGGAGGAGACGAGGGGAGTAGCTTGAAGGATAAGGGGAAAAGAAGGAGGCTTAGGATGAGGGGAAGAGGACCAGGAAGCGGAGGTAGGAGAGGAGGAGGAGTAGCAGGGAGGATGAGGAGGTGAGAAGGAGGGAGGAGGGGATACCCTCCTCTCAGTATTTTTCCCTCCGCCTCCTCAGGAGCTGAGCTCTAATGCGGCGTTACAAGGTGTTAAAAAACGTCCTTAATGTTTTTGTCTGGAGTGTGATACATACTTTAGCTGTTTAAAATGTTGGACTGCACCCTTTTCAAGTCTGCCGTTAAAGTTAGGGCCGTCAGTTTCACGTAAGCGCACTGTATGTCGAACTGAAGTTTTGGGATGTCGGATATATGATGAGGGGTGTAACCTCCTCAGACCCAAACTAAAGCCACTATAGAATAACTTGATGACGTCCTTATATTTAGAGCTGTGTTCCCAGGGCCTGTTTGCTCGAAGCCGGTTAACTTTAACCCCGGTTAAAAGTTAACCACCCTTTCCTACTAGGTGCCTACAAGTGCCTAGCCAACTTTGACGAGGGCTGGATGAGCGATAGCTCCGTGTTTTATTATGGGGTGGTAGCTGGTATCACATACTGCTTGTAGCGAATATAAGTGGCTTTTGTGGAAAAAGTTCTCGAAAAGGGGGACCCAAAAGCGCACGCTGCCTGGGTCTCGTGACGCAGCGCGGCACATATTTGAGCTTAAGAAACTTTTTTTGCTCGTGGTACAGATATTCGCTAAGGTAAAACTAAATTAACCCTTGATTGGAAGATTTCTAAATGCTTGGCTGTCTGATGTGAAGACAAGCCTCGTTGAAATTCCTTCCAAGTCCGAAACAGGACTACGAAGTTCAGTCTTAGAAACAATAAGGAATCAGTGAGCAGTGAAAGGCGGGTGGTACGCCGGCAGCATGGTTGGCCAGCAAGTAAGAACTGTACATAACGCCATCATCAATTGAAAAACCTGTAATCCGTATCCAGTGAAAATAACCCTATGAGTAAGTTACCAAGCATCCAGAAAAATGCTGGAAGTGTAATTCGATTCGCGCGCTGACCTTCCCCTTATGAAAGATTCAAAGTAAATAATTATATTAATGCGTTGACGAACGCGCGCGCAAGGAAAATTTTGTTTTAGGCTTTTCTGTTTTCGAACAGTTGCTACTGCAGACGCCATCACGTGCAGCGCGTCTAACAACACTCACAGCATGCACCTCGCTGCTTGGGAAATTTAGGAAAAGGCCTATGGGGACTGTCATGATTTATAAGATAGGGAAGAAGAAAAGGAACAAAGGACAGATTTGTGGCAGCATGAAAAAAAGAAGAAGGATAAAGAGGCGCGAGAAGGGTTCGAAGCAATCCGACGAGGCGCGAGATTTGACGGCTGTCTTCTGGGTTTCTGGAGCTCGGGTGGGCTATGTCCCGTCCTCGAAATCGAATCCGCCAGGCTTGAACCGGTCGGCTACGTTCCGTCCTCGCAATCGACTCCGCCAAGCTTCGATCACCGCGCTCGGCACCGTCATCTTGGTCCGAAGGGCATCAGCGGGCCGCCCATCATTCTCCGACGATCCGCCCAACGACGATCCACCCGCCACATCTCATGGTGACTATACAGGGTGATCACTATTTGTGTTGACAGTATATAGCTTTACTTTTGAATGCAATATTTATTACATTTATCCGACGCTGATCGTATTCCAGTTTTTTTTTTTCTTTCTTTTGTTTCCTTACAGTTAAGTACGTTTGAGTTCTCCCGCTGACTCTGGCTTTCATGATTCTCTCTCACCTTCGCGAACGAACCTGACAGGGACGCTGTCTGCTTTTGTATGCTATCAATACCCCGCCGGTTGAGTCAAAGCAATGCACTTTACAAGGATGTTGCCATGGCAACAATTATCTTGTTCATTTAGGCTTAGGAACGGCCTGAATCGAAGGACTATCTAAAAAATGCGGCGAGGTCATAACTAATGCTTTGCGATTAAGGTGAAGTAAGGCAAAGCGAAAGCCTCCTGCACTATTCGTTTCTCACTAATGCGCCCAATATTGCAGCTACAACGACATATTAGTTCCAAAGCGAGCGGGGCTCACCCACCGGAGCACCGCCAAGTTTTCCCGCCATCCTTACTCTGCTGGTCACGTGACCTGAAACTCCCCGTCGTAGGGAAATGCGGTTGACTTCTAACCGATGTTAGACTTGACCAGCTTCGAGCAAACGGGCCCAGAAAACCCCCCAAATTAGTTATAATGTGCGCAGTGACTAACTACATTTAATTGCTTGTTCCTCTGCAGGGACACTGGATCCATCCTTTGACATGGTTAGAAATATTGTAAATGTTTGTGTATTTCCAAAAGGCCGGTAAATAACTGTTTTGAGGCTGCGCTTTTCAAAAAAACAAGAATTAAATAAATTTATTTTTTTAACACCCGGAATACAACAGAAGCAAGTTCGGTATGTTCTTCACACCACACACTAGTACATTAAGTCGTCAAATTAATTGTTTTGCGACTCCCCTCACGAATGAAATTTATAGAAGCAGTTTCTTCCAACTTCTATGCAAAGGTACATGTCGCACTGGGCACAGCGGTGGCGTGTCTTTTTGCTGGAGGTAGCGTTTCGCTACATTGCTCCCCTTTGAATGTCGTTCTTTACTGGCAAATCAACTGCGCCTTGTTTGCGAAAATGTTTCGATAGTAGAGCTTTTCGCCTTTTGCGTGTTGTTTTTGTCGTCTGCGTCGTCTTGAGGAGACCTCTTCCTTGACGCAATGTTCGCGTCATCTTCATCCTCTTGAGGAGGTGGGTTAATCTTCTGCCATAGCAATGCGTCAGCCACGGAAATCTTCAAATCAAGGTAGTCAATAATGTTTTTTTTTTATTCCCTTTGTCTTTTGTTTGCTCTGTACTGAAGCCAGCTGCTGAAGCAAGCAAAATAAGACAGTGTAAGCATTGTGCGCACCGTCCACTTGCTTGCGCGGCTTCTTTGAAAATACAGGGAGAGCATTCGGTCAGCTAACTCCACACCATCCATGTTTTCGTGGTACTTCTTGATAACAGATGGGCGCAGTGCATCCAGAAACGTTTTTCTCTTTTTTGGACCACCTTTAGCACTCACCTTCAGCTTCCACTTCAAAGGCAGCCAAGAGCATCACAATTGGCTCTTTCTCAACCCATTTTCTACACGCAAATGCGCGGTTTTGTCACAGCAGCTCCTCTGAAATGTCCCGTGATTTCTTCAACAGACCCTTGTCATTTGTGAAATGGGCCTCTTTTGGCATTCTGCTCCCCATCGAAGTACCGGTGCCAAAAATGTCCCTCTTCGTGAGCTCATGCATCAAATGGACCGAAGAAAACCAATGGTCTATGCAAGGCATGGAGCAGGCAGGCGCTGTATCAACCAGCTTCACGATTGAGTTGCCTCACACGCCAAGGCCAACATCTGGAAACGTCTCTTTGCCTTTGTATATTACAGAGCCATAAACCAACGCGTCCTTTAAAGCGAAAACAAAGTTTTTCAGTCCCACAGGGTTTGGTTTGTTAGGAACGCATTTATTCATAGAGCAGCGCCCTGAAATTGGGATACTTTGCTCACCTACACTGAAGCAGTTGGGTCTTTCCAAGCCCAAGCAGCCTTTTCGTTCCATTTATACGAAAAAACACAACTTCGTAAAGTTTCTCTTTTTTCTTACCGTCATCACTAACGTTATCGTCACGTTGGCAGCACAGATTTCATAACAGTAAGAAAAACTGATCGCATGGCAGGGTTTCAGCTTCTGCGCTAACAGCCCAGCTCTTCTTCTCAAAAACATTGCATCCTGGGATAACCAATAACCCTCATTAATATTGAACAACCCAAAATCATTTCACTTTCTGGCCAGTGACTTTACCTCTGGTTCCATGCTTCTTCAGAATTCTCTGGTTTGTTTACTCAGCCATTTTTTCGAGCATGTCGTCATCTGCGTACACCTTGTAGTAGTCTCCAGGCGAGAACTATCTTCTATTTGTCGAGAATACACACCCAGTTTTGATAACAGGCACTTCGTTTGCTGGTGCGGAATCTGCCGCCTTCAACAAAACGCGCCTTTGCGAAATACCTGCGCCGCTGAAGTCCTTGTCGTCACTGTCAGTAGATGAACCAGCATACTAATCAGTGCCGGAATCGTACGCACCATTCACACTGTTCACGTCGTCTTCATTCTGCGAGTCCAAAATATCGGAGGTTTCCCGTTCGCAAACTGATCGCAAAACTTCGGCAGCGTTCTGGGTGGATAAACCTGAAATTACAAAGCAAAGCATATTTTAAATTCCGGTCTGCTCCCGTCTAATTTCGAGAAAAGAAATGCTCTACACGGGACACAGACTTAAAAAAATCAAACACATAAAACCAATGTACCTGTGCGAGGACACTACACTCAGAAAGCTGCAAATGTCTCCATAAAGATAACATATTTCTAGAAATGATGTCCACGTGTTCTTTAGGCATTAAACTTTGATGGCGCGTCACCTATGGTTTTAACGAAAATTGTGGTAAAGAACAAAAAAGCGACTTACCCCGCCGTCGCGCGTAAAATGTGGACGTGGTGATTGCCGCCATGTTTTCTCAGGAAAAAAAAGAGGAATTTCGCTGAGTTCTTCACAGATGGCGCCAGAAGCATCGGCCTCCCAGAGGGACATTGGGTGTCTACGCTGCAAGAGCCATGTTTTTTAGATGCGGAGCATCTCTTGCTCGGGCTATGTCCCGCGGCGTCGTAGTCCGCACTCACACTACGCATTCGCAACTCTCCTCGCTGCGCGTGCGTTCTGTCTCTCTCCAACAGCTGCGCGAAGTGCACGCAACTACCAGCTGCGTCCCTCTCTCCAACAGCTGCGCGTGCGTTCTCTCTCTCTTCAACAGCTGCGCGTGCGCTCTCTCTCTCAACAGCTACCAGCTGCGTGCACTTCGCGTGCGTTCGCTTCTACTCACACCGCGCGCGCAGGCGCAACTCTCCTCCTCTATTTTCTTCTCCTTTAAGTTTGAATATAAGCAGCGGTAGCGCGCTGCGCGCGTTCAAGGGGAGGAAGTGGCCGAGTGGGCTAACGCGTCTCAGCTCGGAGCGTGGAGCGAAAGCTTGCGCTGGGAACCTCCTGGGTTCGATCCCCCCACCCCCGCCCGTTTCGATCTGGATGAGTTTCGTACCGGCACGCGTTCGTGTGATGACTACTGCGTGATGCACGTTAAGAATCCCAGGTTAGCGGTTGTACTCCGCTGGCTAAATTTCTGATCTACAGCTAAGAGACCGATTACCCGTTGAGGCGCAGCTCCATCGAGGCTGTATAAACATAGAGAGCAAACCAATTTCTGCGCGCGTTCAGTTCACCGCTGTTGACTCCACTTCACTCCGTTCGTTCGATGAAGTGTGATGGAACGATGCTCCGCATCCCCCCATGGTTCCCCTCGGGAAGATGGTGTAATTTTTTTTCACGACCTGTGAACCAATGTTTCTGTGGGCGGACAGGGGTCTGAGGAGGGCAAATTCTAAACCTTTTTTTTAGAATGTGGCTGAAAAGGTGAACCAGCCGAATGCTTAGGCTACGCTCGTGTCCTCACTAATTCGACACCGGTTTCGACGTAATGCTTACGCAGTGCTTGTCGCCTCACTGTTTGAAAACAATTACAAGCCGAGCAATTATGCAGCGCTGGTCTCTTCAATGAATTTCACACGACGGCCTGCCAAAGGACTACTTCCAAAACCGACGCGCCCCATCGCGGCGAAATACCACACAGTGCACTCTGGGAACTGGTTGGCCACTCAGTTCCGGTTTCGACTGAGCAGCGTCATCTCATGCTATCACGCCACGACCGAACGCGCTGCTTGCGTTTTCGATTATCTGACTTTTTACGAACGCACAATACACTGATTCTCGAGCGATACAAAACGAAGACCGGGGCACTTCCCTTGGTTCCCGAAACACCGGATATTGTGCGTGCGTATGCGAACGTAGTAAGTCGTGGCTTAGTCACCTCACCCCACGAGTGCATGTTTGAGCTCAGTTTCAATAATCCCGTCTAGTACCAGTGAACTAGAACTGAAATTTGTTCATGTAGAGCCTTGCACGTATTTTGTTTGCCAAACTTCCGTTTCTTGTTACATCATTGGGCGAAAAGCAAGCCGCATCCTCAGAGGGTATCAAAGTTGCGCCCAGCGTTTACGCATGAACTTTTAAGGAAACGCCATAAATTCGACCTCACTACGGCACAAAAGTTACTATGATGTCTTCCTCGTGTCATCATATATCTCCCACTCACATTTTATGCTGAGAGAAGATTAACTTTTCGCAAACGCTGAGATCGGCTAGCTACGACGGAGGCCATAACGAGCGTCCCCTATACGCCCAAGATCTGTGCCCGAGCGGTGTGTCTGAAATATTCTCCGCATACTCAGGCAGGAAGAAAACAAACACATAACAAATATTATGGCCATTAGCAACCGTCAAACGTGCTTTGAATTCGTTCGAGCACTTTTGTGAAGAATGTCGCACCGTGCGCCGGACGGGCATGAACCCCTATGCGGTGCGCATAGGGGTTCATGCCCGTCCGGCGCACTTCCGGCGAACGGTGCGACATTCTTCACACAAGTGCTCGACTTTTGCTTTCTTAAAACGGTCTGTATGGGCGAATTTGCCAACA
The DNA here is from genome assembly GCF_016920785.2 of Ixodes scapularis. Taxonomy (NCBI): domain Eukaryota; kingdom Metazoa; phylum Arthropoda; class Arachnida; order Ixodida; family Ixodidae; genus Ixodes; species Ixodes scapularis. The sequence goes on from NW_024610053.1 coordinate 7,006, forward strand.
TGATTGCAGGATAACTCTATGCGCATGCGCGATGTTGAATATTAGTGGAAAGCAAGCGGGTGCGGACTTCACTTCGTGCAGTGTGGGGTCTGTACAGATAAGAGATAAGAAGTGTGTTAAAATTGAGCATTTCAATGGCGCCTCCAACTTTTACCTCGCATCTTCAGGCATATTAAGAAAAACAGTAATTGCAAAAAGTAATATTTCGCATATGGACGCACAAAACAAACAAACTTCCTGATCACCAACACTTATGAAAAGAGGCGCGAGCTCGATGTATGCATACTTATTGGTTGATACAGCTTGTTGATTCGTTCACAAGCAAGATCCCGAAGCTTCGCAGCGTCGAGATTCCCAGCACTGGCTCGTCCACATACCTCGATAGGAACGCTAACAGGAAGGCTCCAGTACAAAAATACAACAAGCATGTGTTAAGATAAGCTTTACGTCTCAGGCTTGTGCTAAAGCTTCGAGGTCTGGCCATTTAGGTTAGTTTAGAGACCACAAATGGCACTCTCGGGACCAGAAAACAATCTCTTGTCGACCTGTCGATCGAAACCGAAACCATGCTACTCTCCTCCCTTGCCAACTAGTTCCCAGAGTACAACGCGCGCCGTGTTGCATGCTGGGCTTTATGGAAGTAGTCGATTGGCGTGTTGGAGCAGATCCAAACTACTCCGTGGGTCATACCACGTTATGAAAGATAGAGCGACGCCAGTGACGCCAGCGACACGCTCTACTCGTAGCACGCCCAAAAACCTGCGAGCCTCAGGATTTTTCTTTCGAACGCTGACTTTCTTTTACTCCGGTGCGATTTTTTTTTAATTGCGCTTTTCACGGGTAAGTTGGTGTGATGTGCAACTCTTTCCTCTTCTCCTCTAAGGTGTGTCCTTTCCCGGCAGTATTGTGCCGAAGTCGTGACGGCGCCTTGCAACGACGGCTCAGTGATCGCATTCAACTCGATCCTACATTTATTCTTTGTTAACAGTGCCTTTTACGGAATAATAGCTAGCCGGACCAGGCGGATATTTTTCGTCTCGCACCAGTCACCTAACTTTGTATGGAGATTTGTGTTTGTCCTTTATCCCTCTTGTTCCCCTTCTCCAGGGATTATTTTGGTCATTCTCGTCCAGCTCGCTGGCACCTTAGCATTTTTTTTTTGCATTGTGTCATAACTTTAATATGCAAGTCTTTCACCCTTGTTGGTGTTAGAATTGTGGCAGCTGATAAATCCTGTTTGCTCTGCTGACGTTTAACCACTGGTTAGCTAAGTTGGTAGAGCGGTCCACTGGAAATAGAGAAGACCCGGGTTTGATACCCGGAATAATCGGTCGCGCACAAGTCACCAAGTTGTGTTTGGAGATTTGTGTTTGTCCTTTGTCCCTCTTGTTCGCCTTCTCCGGGGATTTTTTTAGTCATTCTTGTCCAGCTCGCTTGCACCTTTTAATTGCATTGTAATCATATGCCTTCCCCCTCTCCTAACGCGCTCTCTAATGGACCCACGCATCGCAAAAACCCTAGCGTCAGAATCGCTGACACGTTGTCTTGGAGCGTTTCCCAACCCGTGTGACGGTAGTACACGGCGTTGCTCATATGAACGGGTCTTTCGCCTCTGCGTCGGCTCTCGTTGAGCCCTAGCGGCTTTGCCGCTTGTGGCAGGTCTGGGATTCACTACTAGGAGGCGTAATGGATATCCTTGTGGTTTAGCCTGTATTGGGATAGCAGAGATGGTGCAAGGTGCACAGCCGTTGCGCTCTGGTATCTTACATGTAAGCTAGAGGTGCAGTCGCCGACCATATGAGCTCCCCCGGCCGAACGCCGACCGGATCAGCGAAAATCCCGCACGCGGCGCGTCGAGCGTTGCCGCGTTTCGGGAGCCGGGCTATTGGGACCAAACCATTCCGTTATCGAAGGGTGGACGCATAGAGTTTTTCGGGATTTCAGCCTTTAGAAGTGTGAATCCCGCAAGCAAGGCCGATTAGAATTGCCGTCTTCGGGTGTTAGCCCCAAGTGTTCGGAGATGATGTCATAACTGCTGATAAACTGGAGCTTGCTTTAGGCGTAGATAAAGCAGCAGTGTTCGATCAATGCTTACAAGTGTAAAGACCTTATGTTTGATATGATATTAGGCATGACAACAATGATCTGTCGGCAAGCGAGAAGTGGCCGACCAGGAAGACATCTGCAAAGTCATCGTGTTGAGAGTCACCCTTGCTGAATCAACACGCTACTGAGCGCAGAACAATAGAGTCTCCTCGATAAAACGCGTTCATGAAAAGTGCCTGAATCTTTATTCTGCTTCGACACAAATATTTTTTGTTATCTTTAGCATATCCTTATAGATTAAATAAACTATTTCAAAATTGCTTGTCATTGTCAATTCTAGGTTTAAGAAAGATTGTGAGAAAGGGGTGAGGGGTTGTGCGTAGGATTGCTCTTCGGGTAGGAACTATTGAAAATGACAAACGGGCTTTGCAAATAAAAAAGTAGCATAAAAGACGTCAGAGTTATTATGCAGTGAAGAATTTCGGTAAGCCGTCTGCGTTTACCTACAACCGGAAGAAGGATTGTAATCGGCCGTGCTTCAGATTCACGTTCCAAAACGTGGAATGCTATTAAACTTCCTGCGTCCACCCCTTTGATAACGGAAGGGTTTAATCCCAATAGTCCGGCTCCCAGAACGCGGCAACGCTCGACGAGGCCCATGCGGGACTTTCGCTGCTCCGATCGGCGTTCGGCCGGGGGAGCTCATATGGTCGGCGACTGTAAAAGAAAACTCATATCAACTGAAGATTTTATTGCGTATGGAAACCGGGCGCTAATGGTTGTATCGTTTATTTAATTTAACCTAGCATTGAATATTTGTTTGGGTGCAAAGCATAGATAGTAATATTCACTGTACAATAAATTAACTAATCTCGAGTGTGGTCTTTCACGGGGAAGCGTAAAAATCAATTTCCCGCTTTTTGTTTTCTACGGAAAAAATGCATTGCCTCCTTTTAACTATCTAGCCAAATAAATCGCTTCTGCTTCAAAAATCGCTCAAGTTTCAGAGCTTGAAGCTAATATATTTAGAAGTTCTATGGGATTGTCGAAATATTAAATACAAATATCGCGGCTTATGACTTCTGAAAATGCGAAATCCGAGATGAATGTTGTAAGCTCTCAAAAGAGCGCTCCAGTTTGCCCATTGAATGTAGCAATAATTTATCTATCATTTATAAATAAGCTATTTATAAGGCTTCGTGCTTTCGGTGTTTATTTTTTATGAAGATTAGAGGCAAACAAAAGTCGGGAGACACTATTGAAAAATATTTTTTACCAGGATGTCATTTCCAGTAAAAGCCAATTTTACTGGATTATGGGACTGTTTTCACTTTTAGTAAAGCCGTAGTTTACCGGAATGTCACCGGATCTTTACCGGTAGCTTATTTCCAGTAAACAACTATTTTACCGGAATATGGGACTCTTTTCGCTTTTGGTAAAGCCAGAATTTCCCAGAAGATCACGAGATTGGCCGGAATTTACCCTGTTTTTCTTTAATTTTTCGGACGTCAACGGAAGGCACTTGGGAGGGAGCCTGTGAACCGTGGTTGGTGTATGTTTACCAGATGCTGGACGATTCGGTAAAAATTAAAGTGGTTAGTCTTTATACACCTGAAGGATCTATGCATTTATTTAACAGGGTCGATACCAGCGACACAATTTGCACAGCTGTAGACAAAAGCAATCAGACCAAATAGGAACAACCGAGTTCTTTGTCGCAAAAGATATCTTTCAAGGTACTCACAACGCCACTTGGTAAATTCCTAGACGTGCGGTAGCTCAACTAATAAAACCGCGCAGGTGCACCACACGAACACACACAGGTATACTGTCAGTAGCACGTTTAGCGAAAACCATGCACGAACGCGCGAAACAAACATCCGCCGCCGTTGAGAAATCACGGGCACAGATTACGATGTCGCCCGTGATGTCTTCGCCGCGGGTGCACCAGGCGTGAGTAGCACGCTTAGCGAAAACCACAACCGCCCGGAACGAAGATCCGCCGCCTTTGAAAAATCCCGGGCACACTCACGGTGTCGTCCCTGATGCCGTCGCCGCGGGTGCACCAGGAGTCAGTAGCACGCTTAGCGAAAACCACGACCGCCCGGAACGAAGATCCGCCCCCTTTGAAAAATCCCGGGCACACTCACGATATCGTCCCTGATGCCGTCGCCGCGGGTGCACCAGGAGTCAGTAGCACGCTTAGCGAAAACCACGACCGTGCGGAACGAAGATCCGCCGCCTTTGAAAAATCCCGGGCACACTCACGATGTCGCCCGTGATGTCTTCGCCGCGGGTGCACCAGGCGTCAGTAGCACGCTTAGCGAAAACCACAACCGCCCGGAACGAAGATCCGCCGCCTTTGAAAAATCCCGGGCACACCCACGATGTCGTCCCTGATGCCGTCGCCGCGGGTGCACCAGGAGTCAGTAGCACGCTTAGCGAAGACCACGACCGCCCGGAACGAAGATCCGCCGCCTTTGAAAAATCCCGGCCACACTCACGATGTCGTCCCTGATGCCGTCGCCGCGGGTGCACCAGGAGTCAGTAGCACGCTTAGCGAAAACCACGACCGTGCGGAACGAAGATCCGCCGCCTTTGAAAAATCCCGGGCACACTCACGATGTCGCCCGTGATGTCTTCGCCGCGGGTGCACCAGGCGTCAGTAGCACGCTTAGCGAAAACCACAACCGCCCGGAACGAAGATCCGCCGCCTTTGAAAAATCCCGGGCACACTCACGATGTCGTCCCTGATGCCGTCGCCGCGGGTGCACCAGGAGTCAGTAGCACGCTTAGCGAAGACCACGACCGCCCGGAACGAAGATCCGCCGCCTTTGAAAAATCCCGGCCACACTCACGATGTCGTCCCTGATGCCGTCGCCGCGGGTGTACCAGGAGTCAGTAGCACGCTTAGCGAAAACCACGACCGTGCGGAACGAAGATCCGCCGCCTTTGAACAATCCCGGGCACACTCACGATGTCGTCCCTGATGCCGTCGCCCCGGGTGCACCAGGAGTCAGTAGCACGCTTAGCGAAAACCACGACCGCCCGGAACGAAGATCCGCCGCCTTTGAAAAATCCCGGGCACACTCACGATGTCGTCCCTGATGCGGTCGCCGCGGGTGCACCAGGAGTCAGTAGCACGCTTAGCGAAAACCACGACCGCCCGGAACGAAGATCCGCCGCCTTTGAAAAATCCCGGGCACACTCACGATGTCGTCCCTGATGCGGTCGCCGCGGGTGCACCAGGAGTCAGTAGCACGCTTAGCGAAAACCCCGACCGCCCGGAACGAAGATCCGCCGCCTTTGAAAAATCCCGGGCACACTCACGATGTCGTCCCTGATGCGGTCGCCCCGGGTGCACCAGGAGTCAGTAGCACGCTTAGCGAAAACCACGACCGCCCGGAACGAAGATCCGCCGCCTTTGAAAAATCCCGGGCACACTCACGATGTCGTCCCTGATGCGGTCGCCGCGGGTGCACCAGGAGTCAGTAGCACGCTTAGCGAAAACCACGACCGCCCGGAACGAAGATCCGCCGCCTTTGAAAAATCCCGGGCACACTCACGATGTCGTCCCTGATGCGGTCGCCGCGGGTGCACCAGGAGTCAGTAGCACGCTTAGCGAAAACCACGACCGCCCGGAACGAAGATCCGCCGCCTTTGAAAAATCCCGGGCACACTCACGATGTCGTCCCTGATGCCGTCGCCCCGGGTGCACCAGGAGTCAGTAGCACGCTTAGCGAAAACCACGACCGCCCGCAACGAAGATCCGCCGCCTTTGAAAAATCCCGGGCACACTCACGATGTCGTCCCTGATGCGGTCGCCCCGGGTGCACCAGGAGTCAGTAGCACGCTTAGCGAAAACCACGACCGCCCGAAACGAAGATCCGCCGCCTTTGAAAAATCCCGGGCACACTCACGATGTCGTCCCTGATGCGGTCGCCCCGGGTGCACCAGGAGTCAGTAGCACGCTTAGCGAAAACCACGACCGTGCGGAACGAAGATCCGCCGCCTTTGAAAAATCCCGGGCACACTCACGATGTCGCCCGTGATGTCTTCGCCGCGGGTGCACCAGGCGTCAGTAGCACGCTTAGCGAAAACCACAACCGCCCGGAACGAAGATCCGCCGCCTTTGAAAAATCCCGGGCACACTCACGATGTCGTCCCTGATGCCGTCGCCGCGGGTGCACCAGGAGTCAGTAGCACGCTTAGCGAAGACCACGACCGCCCGGAACGAAGATCCGCCGCCTTTGAAAAATCCCGGCCACACTCACGATGTCGTCCCTGATGCCGTCGCCGCGGGTGTACCAGGAGTCAGTAGCACGCTTAGCGAAAACCACGACCGTGCGGAACGAAGATCCGCCGCCTTTGAAAAACCCCGGGCACACTCACGATGTCGTCCCTGATGCCGTCGCCCCGGGTGCACCAGGAGTCAGTAGCACGCTTAGCGAAAACCACGACCGTGCGGAACGAAGATCCGCCGCCTTTGAAAAATCCCGGCCACACTCACGATGTCGTCCCTGATGCGGTCGCCGCGGGTGCACCAGGAGTCAGTAGCACGCTTAGCGAAAACCACGACCGTGCGGAGCGAGATCCGCCGCCTTTGAAAAATCCCGGGCACACTCACGATGTCGTCCCTGATGCCGTCGCCCCGGGTGCACCAGGAGTCAGTAGCACGCTTAGCGAAAACCACGACCGTGCGGAGCGAGATCCGCCGCCTTTGAAAAATCCCGGCCACACTCACGATGTCGTCCCTGATGCCGTCGCCCCGGGTGCACCAGGAGTCAGTAGCACGCTTAGCGAAAACCACGACCGTGCGGAGCGAGATCCGCCGCCTTTGAAAAATCCCGGGCGCACTCACGATGTCGTCCCTGATGCCGTCGCCCCGGGTGCACCAGGAGTCAGTAGCACGCTTAGCGAAAACCACGACCGTGCGGAGCGAGATCCGCCGCCTTTGAAAAATCCCGGGCGCACTCACGATGTCGTCCCTGATGCCGTCGCCGCGGGTGCACCAGGAGTCAGTAGCACGCTTAGCGAAAACCACGACCGTGCGGAGCGAGATCCGCCGCCTTTGAAAAATCCCGAGCACACTCACGGTGTCGTCCCTGATGCCGTCGCCGCGGGTGCACCAGGAGTCAGTAGCACGCTTAGCGAAAACCACGACCGTGCGGAGCGAGATCCGTCGCCTTTGAAAAATCCCGGGCAGACTCACGGTGTCGTCCCTGATGCCGTCGCCGCGGGTGCACCAGGAGTCAGTAGCACGCTTAGCGAAAACCACGACCGTGCGGAGCGAGATCCGCCGCCTTTGAAAAATCCCGGGCGCATTCACGATGTTGTCCCTGATGCGGTCGCCGCGGGTGCACCAGGAGTCAGTAGCACGCTTAGCGAAAACCACGACCGTGCGGAGCGAGATCCGCCGCCTTTGAAAAATCCGGGCAGACTCACGGTGTCGTCCCTGATGCCGTCGCCGCGGGTGCACCAGGAGTCAGTAGCACGCTTAGCGAAAACCACGACCGTGCGGAACGAGATCCGCCGCCTTTGAAAAATCCGGGCAGACTCACGGTGTCGTCCCTGATGCCGTCGCCGCGGGTGCACCAGGAGTCAGTAGCACGCTTAGCGAAAACCACGACCGTGCGGAGCGAGATCCGCCGCCTTTGAAAAATCCGGGCAGACTCACGGTGTCGTCCCTGATGCCGTCGCCGCGGGTGCACCAGGAGTCAGTAGCACGCTTAGCGAAAACCACGACCGTGCGGAGCGAGATCCGCCGCCTTTGAAAAATCCGGGCAGACTCACGGTGTCGTCCCTGATGCCGTCGCCGCGGGTGCACCAGGAGTCAGTAGCACGCTTAGCGAAAACCACGACCGTGCGGAGCGAGATCCGCCGCCTTTGAAAAATCCCGGGCGCATTCACGATGTTGTCCCTGATGCCGTCGCCGCGGGTGCACCAGGAGTCAGTAGCACGCTTAGCGAAAACCACGACCGTGCGGAGCGAGATCCGCCGCCTTTGAAAAATCCCGGGCGCATTCACGATGTTGTCCCTGATGCCGTCGCCGCGGGTGCACCAGGAGTCAGTAGCACGGTTAGCGAGAACCACGACCGTGCGGAGCGAGATCCGCCGCCTTTGAAAAATCCCGGGCGCATTCACGATGTTGTTTCTGACGCCGTCGCCGCGGGTGCACCAGGAGTCAGTAGCACGCTTAGCGAAAACCACGACCGTGCGGAGCGAGATCCGCCGCCTTTGAAAAATCCCGGGCGCATTCACGTTGTTGTCCCTGATGCCGTCGCCGCGGGTGCACCAGGAGTCAGTAGCACGCTTAGCGAAAACCACGACCGTGCGGAGCGAGATCCGCCACCTTTGAAAAATCCGGGCAGACTCACGGTGTCGTCCCTGATGCCGTCGCCGCGGGTGCACCAGGAGTCAGTAGCACGCTTAGCGAAAACCACGACCGTGCGGAGCGAGATCCGCCGCCTTTGAAAAATCCGGGCAGACTCACGGTGTCGTCCCTGATGCCGTCGCCGCGGGTGCACCAGGAGTCAGTAGCACGCTTAGCGAAAACCACGACCGTGCGGAGCGAGATCCGCCGCCTTTGAAAAATCCCGGGCGCATTCACGATGTTGTCCCTGATGCGGTCGCCGCGGGTGCACCAGGAGTCAGTAGCACGCTTAGCGAAAACCACGACCGTGCGGAGCGAGATCCGCCGCCTTTGAAAAATCCGGGCAGACTCACGGTGTCGTCCCTGATGCCGTCGCCGCGGGTGCACCAGGAGTCAGTAGCACGCTTAGCGAAAACCACGACCGTGCGGAGCGAGATCCGCCGCCTTTGAAAAATCCGGGCAGACTCACGGTGTCGTCCCTGATGCCGTCGCCGCGGGTGCACCAGGAGTCAGTAGCACGCTTAGCGAAAACCACGACCGTGCGGAGCGAGATCCGCCGCCTTTGAAAAATCCGGGCAGACTCACGGTGTCGTCCCTGATGCCGTCGCCGCGGGTGCACCAGGAGTCAGTAGCACGCTTAGCGAAAACCACGACCGTGCGGAGCGAGATCCGCCGCCTTTGAAAAATCCGGGCAGACTCACGGTGTCGTCCCTGATGCCGTCGCCGCGGGTGCACCAGGAGTCAGTAGCACGCTTAGCGAAAACCACGACCGTGCGGAGCGAGATCCGCCGCCTTTGAAAAATCCGGGCAGACTCACGGTGTCGTCCCTGATGCCGTCGCCGCGGGTGCACCAGGAGTCAGTAGCACGCTTAGCGAAAACCACGACCGTGCGGAGCGAGATCCGCCGCCTTTGAAAAATCCGGGCAGACTCACGGTGTCGTCCCTGATGCCGTCGCCGCGGGTGCACCAGGAGTCAGTAGCACGCTTAGCGAAAACCACGACCGTGCGGAGCGAGATCCGCCGCCTTTGAAAAATCCGGGCAGACTCACGGTGTCGTCCCTGATGCCGTCGCCGCGGGTGCACCAGGAGTCAGTAGCACGCTTAGCGAAAACCACGACCGTGCGGAGCGAGATCCGCCGCCTTTGAAAAATCCCGGGCGCATTCACGATGTTGTCCCTGATGCCGTCGCCGCGGGTGCACCAGGAGTCAGTAGCACGCTTAGCGAAAACCACGACCGTGCGGAGCGAGATCCGCCGCCTTTGAAAAATCCCGGGCGCATTCACGATGTTGTCCCTGATGCCGTCGCCGCGGGTGCACCAGGAGTCAGTAGCACGCTTAGCGAAAACCACGACCGTGCGGAGCGAGATCCGCCGCCTTTGAAAAATCCCGGGCGCATTCACGATGTTGTCCCTGATGCCGTCGCCGCGGGTGCACCAGGAGTCAGTAGCACGCTTAGCGAAAACCACGACCGTGCGGAGCGAGATCCGCCGCCTTTGAAAAATCCCGGGCGCATTCACGATGTTGTCCCTGATGCCGTCGCCGCGGGTGCACCAGGAGTCAGTAGCACGCTTAGCGAAAACCACGACCGTGCGGAGCGAGATCCGCCGCCTTTGAAAAATCCCGGGCGCATTCACGATGTTGTCCCTGATGCCGTCGCCGCGGGTGCACCAGGAGTCAGTAGCACGCTTAGCGAAAACCACGACCGTGCGGAGCGAGATCCGCCGCCTTTGAAAAATCCCGGGCGCATTCACGATGTTGTCCCTGACGCCGTCGCCGCGGGTGCACCAGGAGTCAGTAGCACGCTTAGCGAAAACCACGACCGTGCGGAGCGAGATCCGCCGCCTTTGAAAAATCCCGGGCGCATTCACGATGTTGTCCCTGACGCCGTCGCCGCGGGTGCACCAGGAGTCAGTAGCACGCTTAGCGAAAACCACGACCGTGCGGAGCGAGATCCGCCGCCTTTGAAAAATCCCTGGCGCATTCACGATGTTGTCCCTGATGCCGTCGCCGCGGGTGCACCAGGAGTCAGTAGCACGCTTAGCGAAAACCACGACCGTGCGGAGCGAGATCCGCCGCCTTTGAAAAATCCCGGGCGCATTCACGATGTTGTCCCTGATGCCGTCGCCGCGGGTGCACCAGGAGTCAGTAGCACGCTTAGCGAAAACCACGACCGTGCGGAGCGAGATCCGCCGCCTTTGAAAAATCCCGGGCGCATTCACGATGTTGTCCCTGACGCCGTCGCCGCGGGTGCACCAGGAGTCAGTAGCACGCTTAGCGAAAACCACGACCGTGCGGAGCGAGATCCGCCGCCTTTGAAAAATCCCGGGCGCATTCACGATGTTGTCCCTGATGCCGTCGCCGCGGGTGCACCAGGAGTCAGTAGCACGCTTAGCGAAAACCACGACCGTGCGGAGCGAGATCCGCCGCCTTTGAAACATCCCGGGCGCATTCACGATGTTGTCCCTGATGCCGTCGCCGCGGGTGCACCAGGAGTCAGTAGCACGCTTAGCGAAAACCACTACCGTGCGGAGCGAGATCCGCCGCCTTTGAAAAATCCCGGGCGCATTCACGATGTTGTCCCTGATGCCGTCGCCGCGGGTGCACCAGGAGTCAGTAGCACGCTTAGCGAAAACCACGACCGTGCGGAGCGAGATCCGCCGCCTTTGAAAAATCCCGGGCGCATTCACGATGTTGTCCCTGACGCCGTCGCCGCGGGTGCACCAGGAGTCAGTAGCACGCTTAGCGAAAACCACGACTGTGCGGAGCGAGATCCGCCGCCTTTGAAAAATCCCGGGCGCATTCACGATGTATTCCCTGATGCCGTCGCCGCGGGTGCACCAGGAGTCAGTAGCACGCTTAGCGAAAACCACGACCGTGCGGAGCGAGATCCGCCGCCTTTGAAAAATCCCGGGCGCATTCACGATGTTGTCCCTGACGCCGTCGCCGCGGGTGCACCAGGAGTCAGTAGCACGCTTAGCGAAAACCACGACCGTGCGGAGCGAGATCCGCCGCCTTTGAAAAATCCCGGGCGCATTCACGATGTTGTCCCTGATGCCGTCGCCGCGGGTGCACCAGGAGTCAGTAGCACGCTTAGCGAAAACCACGACCGTGCGGAGCGAGATCCGCCGCCTTTGAAAAATCCCGGGCGCATTCACGATGTTGTCCCTGATGCCGTCGCCGCGGGTGCACCAGGAGTCAGTAGCACGCTTAGCGAAAACCACGACCGTGCGGAGCGAGATCCGCCGCCTTTGAAAAATCCCGGGCAGACTCACGGTGTCGTCCCTGATGCCGTCGCCGCGGGTGCACCAGGAGTCAGTAGCACGCTTAGCGAAAACCACGACCGTGCGGAGCGAGATCCGCCGCCTTTGAAAAATCCCGGGCACACTCACGGTGTCGTCCCTGATGCCGTCGCCGCGGGTGCACCAGGTGTCAGTAGCACGCTTAGCGAAAACCACGACCGTGCGGAGCGAGATCCGCCGCCTTTGAAAAATCCCGGGCGCATTCACGATGTTGTCCCTGATGCCGTCGCCGCGGGTGCACCAGGAGTCAGTAGCACGCTTAGCGAAAACCACGACCGTGCGGAGCGAGATCCGCCGCCTTTGAAAAATCCCGGGCGCATTCACGATGTTGTCCCTGATGCCGTCGCCGCGGGTGCACCAGGAGTCAGTAGCACGCTTAGCGAAAACCACGACCGTGCGGAGCGAGATCCGCCGCCTTTGAAAAATCCCGGGCACACTCACGGTGTCGTCCCTGATGCCGTCGCCGCGGGTGCACCAGGAGTCAGTAGCACGCTTAGCGAAAACCACGACCGTGCGGAGCGAGATCCGCCGCCTTTGAAAAATCCCGGGCGCATTCACGATGTTGTCCCTGATGCCGTCGCCGCGGGTGCACCAGGAGTCAGTAGCACGCTTAGCGAAAACCACGACCGTGCGGAGCGAGATCCGCCGCCTTTGAAAAATCCCGGGCGCATTCACGATGTTGTCCCTGATGCCGTCGCCGCGGGTGCACCAGGAGTCAGTAGCACGCTTAGCGAAAACCACGACCGTGCGGAGCAAGATCCGCCGCCTTTAAAAAATCCCGGGCGCATTCACGATGTTGTCCCTGATGCCGTCGCCGCGGGTGCACCAGGAGTCAGTAGCACGCTTAGCGAAAACCACGACCGTGCGGAGCGAGATCCGCCGCCTTTGAAAAATCCCGGGCGCATTCACGATGTTGTCCCTGATGCCGTCGCCGCGGGTGCACCAGGAGTCAGTAGCACGCTTAGCGAAAACCACGACCGTGCGGAGCAAGATCCGCCGCCTTTGAAAAATCCCGGGCGCATTCACGATGTTGTCCCTGATGCCGTCGCCGCGGGTGCACCAGGAGTCAGTAGCACGCTTAGCGAAAACCACGACCGTGCGGAGCGAGATCCGCCGCCTTTGAAAAATCCCGGGCGCATTCACGATGTCGTCCCTGATGCCGTCGCCGCGGGTGCACCAGGAGTCAGTAGCACGCTTAGCGAAAACCACGACCGTGCGGAGCAAGATCCGCCGCCTTTGAAAAATCCCGGGCGCATTCACGATGTTGTCCCTGATGCCGTCGCCGCGGGTGCACCAGGAGTCAGTAGCACGCTTAGCGAAAACCACGACCGTGCGGAGCGAGATCCGCCGCCTTTGAAAAATCCCGGGCGCATTCACGATGTTGTCCCTGATGCGGTCGCCGCGGGTGCACCGGGAGTCAGTAGCACGCTTAGCGAAAACCACGACCGTGCGGAGCGAGATCCGCCGCCTTTGAAAAATCCCGGGCACACTCACGATGTCGTCCCTGATGCCGTCGCCGCGGGTGCACCGGGAGTCAGTAGCACGCTTAGCGAAAACCACGACCGTGCGGAGCGAGATCCGCCGCCTTTGAAAAATCCCGGGCACACTCACGATGTCGTCCCTGATGCCGTCGCCGCGGGTGCACCGGGAGTCAGTAGCACGCTTAGCGAAAACCACGACCGTGCGGAGCGAGGTCCGCCGCCTTTGAAAAATCCCGGGCGCATTCACGATGTTGTCCCTGATGCGGTCGCCGCGGGTGCACCGGGAGTCAGTAGCACGCTTAGCGAAAACCACGACCGTGCGGAGCGAGATCCGCCGCCTTTGAAAAATCCCGGGCGCATTCACGATGTCGTCCCTGATGCGGTCGCCGCGGGTGCACCGGGAGTCAGTAGCACGCTTAGCGAAAACCACGACCGTGCGGAGCGAGATCCGCCGCCTTTGAAAAATCCCGGGCACACTCACGATGTCGTCCCTGATGCCGTCGCCGCGGGTGCACCAGGAGTCAGTAGCACGCTTAGCGAAAACCACGACCGTGCGGAGCGAGATCCGCCGCCTTTGAAAAATCCCGGGCGCATTCACGATGTTGTCCCTGATGCGGTCGCCGCGGGTGCACCGGGAGTCAGTAGCACGCTTAGCGAAAACCACGACCGTGCGGAGCGAGATCCGCCGCCTTTGAAAAATCCCGGGCGCATTCACGATGTCGTCCCTGATGCGGTCGCCGCGGGTGCACCGGGAGTCAGTAGCACGCTTAGCGAAAACCACGACCGTGCGGAGCGAGATCCGCCGCCTTTGAAAAATCCCGGGCACACTCACGATGTCGTCCCTGATGCCGTCGCCGCGGGTGCACCGGGAGTCAGTAGCACGCTTAGCGAAAACCACGACCGTGCGGAGCGAGATCCGCCGCCTTTGAAAAATCCCGGGCACACTCACGATGTCGTCCCTGATGCCGTCGCCGCGGGTGCACCAGGAGTCAGTAGCACGCTTAGCGAAAACCACGACCGTGCGGAGCGAGATCCGCCGCCTTTGAAAAATCCCGGGCAGACTCACGGTGTCGTCCCTGATGCTGTCGCCGCGGGTGCACCGGGAGTCAGTAGCACGCTTAGCGAAAACCACGACCGTGCGGAGCGAGATCCGCCGCCTTTGAAAAATCCCGGGCACACTCACGATGTCGTCCCTGATGCGGTCGCCGCGGGTGCACCGGGAGTCAGTAGCACGCTTAGCGAAAACCACGACCGTGCGGAGCGAGATCCGCCGCCTTTGAAAAATCCCGGGCACACTCACGATGTCGTCCCTGATGCCGTCGCCGCGGGTGCACCGGGAGTCAGTAGCACGCTTAGCGAAAACCACGACCGTGCGGAGCGAGATCCGCCGCCTTTGAAAAATCCCGGGCACACTCACGGTGTCGTCCCTGATGCGGTCGCCGTGGGTGCACCAGGAGTCAGTAGCACGCTTAGCGAAAACCACGACCGTGCGGAGCGAGATCCGCCGCCTTTGAAAAATCCCGGGCACACTCACGATGTCGTCCCTGATGCCGTCGCCGCGGGTGCACCGGGAGTCAGTAGCACGCTTAGCGAAAACCACGACCGTGCGGAGCGAGATCCGCCGCCTTTGAAAAATCCCGGGCACACTCACGATGTCGTCCCTGATACCGTCGCCGCGGGTGCACCAGGAGTCAGTAGCACGCTTAGCGAAAACCACGACCGTGCGGAGCGAGATCCGCCGCCTTTGAAAAATCCCGGGCGCATTCACGATGTTGTCCCTGATGCGGTCGCCGCGGGTGCACCGGGAGTCAGTAGCACGCTTAGCGAAAACCACGACCGTGCGGAGCGAGATCCGCCGCCTTTGAAAAATCCCGGGCGCATTCACGATGTCGTCCCTGATGCGGTCGCCGCGGGTGCACCGGGAGTCAGTAGCACGCTTAGCGAAAACCACGACCGTGCGGAGCGAGATCCGCCGCCTTTGAAAAATCCCGGGCGCATTCACGATGTTGTCCCTGATGCGGTCGCCGCGGGTGCACCGGGAGTCAGTAGCACGCTTAGCGAAAACCACGACCGTGCGGAGCGAGATCCGCCGCCTTTGAAAAATCCCGGGCGCATTCACGATGTCGTCCCTGATGCGGTCGCCGCGGGTGCACCGGGAGTCAGTAGCACGCTTAGCGAAAACCACGACCGTGCGGAGCGAGATCCGCCGCCTTTGAAAAATCCCGGGCGCATTCACGATGTTGTCCCTGATGCGGTCGCCGCGGGTGCACCGGGAGTCAGTAGCACGCTTAGCGAAAACCACGACCGTGCGGAGCGAGATCCGCCGCCTTTGAAAAATCCCGGGCACACTCACGATGTCGTCCCTGATGCCGTCGCCGCGGGTGCACCGGGAGTCAGTAGCACGCTTAGCGAAAACCACGACCGTGCGGAGCGAGATCCGCCGCCTTTGAAAAATCCCGGGCACACTCACGATGTCGTCCCTGATGCCGTCGCCGCGGGTGCACCAGGAGTCAGTAGCACGCTTAGCGAAAACCACGACCGTGCGGAACGAAGATCCGCCGCTTTTGAAAAATCCCGGGCACACTCACGATGTCGTCCCTGATGCCGTCGCCGCGGGTGCACCAGGAGTCAGTAGCACGCTTAGCGAAAACCACGACCGTGCGGAACGAAGATCCGCCGCTTTTGAAAAATCCCGGGCACACTCACGGTGTCGTCCCTGATGCCGTCGCCGCGGGTGCACCAGGAGTCAGTAGCACGCTTAGCGAAAACCACGACCGTGCGGAACGAAGATCCGCCGCTTTTGAAAAATCCCGGGCACACTCACGATGTCGTCCCTGATGCCGTCGCCGCGGGTGCACCAGGAGTCAGTAGCACGCTTAGCGAAAACCACGACCGTGCGGAGCGAGATCCGCCGCCTTTGAAAAATCCCGGGCGCATTCACGATGTCGTCCCTGATGCCGTCGCCGCGGGTGCACCAGGAGTCAGTAGCACGCTTAGCGAAAACCACGACCGTGCGGAGCAAGATCCGCCGCCTTTGAAAAATCCCGGGCACACTCACGGTGTCGTCCCTGATGCCGTCGCCGCGGGTGCACCAGGAGTCAGTAGCACGCTTAGCGAAAACCACGACCGTGCGGAGCAAGATCCGCCGCCTTTGAAAAATCCCGGGCACACTCACGATGTCGTCCCTGATGCCGTCGCCGCGGGTGCACCAGGAGTCAGTAGCACGCTTAGCGAAAACCACGACCGTGCGGAGCGAGATCCGCCGCCTTTGAAAAATCCCGGGCGCATTCACGATGTTGTCCCTGATGCCGTCGCCGCGGGTGCACCAGGAGTCAGTAGCACGCTTAGCGAAAACCACGACCGTGCGGTACGAAGATCCGCCGCCTTTGAAAAATCCCGGGCACACTCACGATGTCTTCCCTGATGCCGTCGCCGCGGGTGCACCAGGAGTCAGTAGCACGCTTAGCGAAAACCACGACCGTGCGGAACGAAGATCCGCCGCTTTTGAAAAATCCCGGGCACACTCACGATGTCGTCCCTGATGCCGTCGCCGCGGGTGCACCAGGAGTCAGTAGCACGCTTAGCGAAAACCACGACCGTGCGGAGCGAGATCCGCCGCCTTTGAAAAATCCCGGGCGCATTCACGATGTCGTCCCTGATGCCGTCGCCGCGGGTGCACCAGGAGTCAGTAGCACGCTTAGCGAAAACCACGACCGTGCGGAGCGAGATCCGCCGCCTTTGAAAAATCCCGGGCGCATTCACGATGTTGTCCCTGATGCGGTCGCCGCGGGTGCACCAGGAGTCAGTAGCACGCTTAGCGAAAACCACGACCGTGCGGAGCGAGATCCGCCGCCTTTGAAAAATCCCGGGCGCATTCACGATGTCGTCCCTGATGCCGTCGCCGCGGGTGCACCAGGAGTCAGTAGCACGCTTAGCGAAAACCACGACCGTGCGGAGCGAGATCCGCCGCCTTTGAAAAATCCCGGGCGCATTCACGATGTTGTCCCTGATGCCGTCGCCGCGGGTGCACCAGGAGTCAGTAGCACGCTTAGCGAAAACCACGACCGTGCGGAGCGAGATCCGCCGCCTTTGAAAAATCCCGGGCGCATTCACGATGTTGTCCCTGATGCGGTCGCCGCGGGTGCACCAGGAGTCAGTAGCACGCTTAGCGAAAACCACGACCGTGCGGAGCGAGATCCGCCGCCTTTGAAAAATCCCGGGCGCATTCACGATGTTGTCCCTGATGCGGTCGCCGCGGGTGCACCAGGAGTCAGTAGCACGCTTAGCGAAAACCACGACCGTGCGGAGCGAGATCCGCCGCCTTTGAAAAATCCCGGGCGCATTCACGGTGTCGTCCCTGATGCCGTCGCCGCGGGTGCACCAGGAGTCAGTAGCACGCTTAGCGAAAACCACGACCGTGCGGAGCGAGATCCGCCGCCTTTGAAAAATCCCGGGCGCATTCACGATGTTGTCCCTGATGCGGTCGCCGCGGGTGCACCAGGAGTCAGTAGCACGCTTAGCGAAAACCACGACCGTGCGGAGCGAGATCCGCCGCCTTTGAAAAATCCCGGGCGCATTCACGATGTTGTCCCTGATGCCGTCGCCGCGGGTGCACCAGGAGTCAGTAGCACGCTTAGCGAAAACCACGACCGTGCGGAGCGAGATCCGCCGCCTTTGAAAAATCCCGGGCGCATTCACGGTGTCGTCCCTGATGCCGTCGCCGCGGGTGCACCAGGAGTCAGTAGCACGCTTAGCGAAAACCACGACCGTGCGGTACGAAGATCCGCCGCCTTTGAAAAATCCCGGGCACACTCACGATGTCTTCCCTGATGCCGTCGCCGCGGGTGCACCAGGAGTCAGTAGCACGCTTAGCGAAAACCACGACCGTGCGGAGCGAGATCCGCCGCCTTTGAAAAATCCCGGGCGCATTCACGATGTTGTCCCTGATGCGGTCGCCGCGGGTGCACCAGGAGTCAGTAGCACGCTTAGCGAAAACCACGACCGTGCGGAGCGAGATCCGCCGCCTTTGAAAAATCCCGGGCACACTCACGATGTCGTCCCTGATGCCGTCGCCGCGGGTGCACCGGGAGTCAGTAGCACGCTTAGCGAAAACCACGACCGTGCGGAGCAAGATCCGCCGCCTTTGAAAAATCCCGGGCACACTCACGATGTCTTCCCTGATGCCGTCGCCGCGGGTGCACCAGGAGTCAGTAGCACGCTTAGCGAAAACCACGACCGTGCGGAGCGAGATCCGCCGCCTTTTAAAAATCCCGGGCACACTCACGATGTCTTCCCTGATGCCGTCGCCGCGGGTGCACCGGGAGTCAGTAGCACGCTTAGCGAAAACCACGACCGTGCGGAGCGAGATCCGCCGCCTTTTAAAAATCCCGGGCACACTCACGATGTTGTCCCTGATGCCGTCGCCGCGGGTGCACCAGGAGTCAGTAGCACGCTTAGCGAAAACCACGACCGTGCGGAGCGAGATCCGCCGCCTTTGAAAAATCCCGGGCACAGTCACGATGTTGTCCCTGATGCCGTCGCCGCGGGTGCACCAGGAGTCAGTAGCACGCTTAGCGAAAACCACGACCGTGCGGAGCAAGATCCGCCGCCTTTGAAAAATCCCGGGCGCATTGACGATGTTGTCCCTGATGCCGTCGCCGCGGGTGCACCGGGAGTCAGTAGCACGCTTAGCGAAAACCACGACCGTGCGGAGCGAGATCCGCCGCCTTTTAAAAATCCCGGGCACACTCACGATGTCTTCCCTGATGCCGTCGCCGCGGGTGCACCGGGAGTCAGTAGCACGCTTAGCGAAAACCACGACCGTGCGGAGCAAGATCCGCCGCCTTTGAAAAATCCCGGGCGCATTCACGATGTTGTCCCTGATGCCGTCGCCGCGGGTGCACCGGGAGTCAGTAGCACGCTTAGCGAAAACCACGACCGTGCGGAGCAAGATCCGCCGCCTTTGAAAAATCCCGGGCGCATTCACGATGTTGTCCCTGATGCGGTCGCCGCGGGTGCACCGGGAGTCAGTAGCACGCTTAGCGAAAACCACGACCGTGCGGAGCAAGATCCGCCGCCTTTGAAAAATCCCGGGCGCATTCACGATGTTGTCCCTGATGCCGTCGCCGCGGGTGCACCGGGAGTCAGTAGCACGCTTAGCGAAAACCACGACCGTGCGGAGCAAGATCCGCCGCCTTTGAAAAATCCCGGGCGCATTCACGATGTTGTCCCTGATGCCGTCGCCGCGGGTGCACCGGGAGTCAGTAGCACGCTTAGCGAAAACCACGACCGTGCGGAGCAAGATCCGCCGCCTTTGAAAAATCCCGGGCGCATTCACGATGTTGTCCCTGATGCCGTCGCCGCGGGTGCACCGGGAGTCAGTAGCACGCTTAGCGAAAACCACGACCGTGCGGAGCAAGATCCGCCGCGTTTGAAAAATCCCGGGCGCATTCACGATGTTGTCCCTGATGCGGTCGCCGCGGGTGCACCAGGAGTCAGTAGCACGCTTAGCGAAAACCACGACCGTGCGGAGCAAGATCCGCCGCCTTTGAAAAATCCCGGGCGCATTCACGATGTTGTCCCTGATGCGGTCGCCGCGGGTGCACCGGGAGTCAGTAGCACGTTTAGCGAAAACCACGACCGTGCGGAGCAAGATCCGCCGCCTTTGAAAAATCCCGGGCGCATTCACGATGTTGTCCCTGATGCGGTCGCCGCGGGTGCACCAGGAGTCAGTAGCACGCTTAGCGAAAACCACGACCGTGCGGAGCAAGATCCGCCGCCTTTGAAAAATCCCGGGCGCATTCACGATGTTGTCCCTGATGCGGTCGCCGCGGGTGCACCAGGAGTCAGTAGCACGCTTAGCGAAAACCACGACCGTGCGGAGCAAGATCCGCCGCCTTTGAAAAATCCCGGGCGCATTCACGATGTTGTCCCTGATGCGGTCGCCGCGGGTGCACCGGGAGTCAGTAGCACGCTTAGCGAAAACCACGACCGTGCGGAGCAAGATCCGCCGCCTTTGAAAAATCCCGGGCGCATTCACGATGTTGTCCCTGATGCGGTCGCCGCGGGTGCACCAGGAGTCAGTAGCACGCTTAGCGAAAACCACGACCGTGCGGAGCAAGATCCGCCGCCTTTGAAAAATCCCGGGCGCATTCACGATGTTGTCCCTGATGCGGTCGCCGCGGGTGCACCAGGAGTCAGTAGCACGCTTAGCGAAAACCACGACCGTGCGGAGCAAGATCCGCCGCCTTTGAAAAATCCCGGGCGCATTCACGATGTTGTCCCTGATGCGGTCGCCGCGGGTGCACCGGGAGTCAGTAGCACGCTTAGCGAAAACCACGACCGTGCGGAGCAAGATCCGCCGCCTTTGAAAAATCCCGGGCGCATTCACGATGTTGTCCCTGATGCGGTCGCCGCGGGTGCACCGGGAGTCAGTAGCACGCTTAGCGAAAACCACGACCGTGCGGAGCAAGATCCGCCGCCTTTGAAAAATCCCGGGCGCATTCACGATGTTGTCCCTGATGCGGTCGCCGCGGGTGCACCAGGAGTCAGTAGCACGCTTAGCGAAAACCACGACCGTGCGGAGCAAGATCCGCCGCCTTTGAAAAATCCCGGGCGCATTCACGATGTTGTCCCTGATGCGGTCGCCGCGGGTGCACCAGGAGTCAGTAGCACGCTTAGCGAAAACCACGACCGTGCGGAGCAAGATCCGCCGCCTTTGAAAAATCCCGGGCGCATTCACGATGTTGTCCCTGATGCGGTCGCCGCGGGTGCACCGGGAGTCAGTAGCACGCTTAGCGAAAACCACGACCGTGCGGAGCAAGATCCGCCGCCTTTGAAAAATCCCGGGCGCATTCACGATGTTGTCCCTGATGCCGTCGCCGCGGGTGCACCGGGAGTCAGTAGCACGCTTAGCGAAAACCACGACCGTGCGGAGCAAGATCCGCCGCCTTTGAAAAATCCCGGGCGCATTCACGATGTTGTCCCTGATGCGGTCGCCGCGGGTGCACCAGGAGTTAGTAGCACGCTTAGCGAAAACCACGACCGTGCGGAGCAAGATCCGCCGCCTTTGAAAAATCCCGGGCGCATTCACGATGTTGTCCCTGATGCGGTCGCCGCGGGTGCACCGGGAGTCAGTAGCACGCTTAGCGAAAACCACGACCGTGCGGAGCAAGATCCGCCGCCTTTGAAAAATCCCGGGCGCATTCACGATGTTGTCCCTGATGCGGTCGCCGCGGGTGCACCAGGAGTCAGTAGCACGCTTAGCGAAAACCACGACCGTGCGGAGCAAGATCCGCCGCCTTTGAAAAATCCCGGGCGCATTCACGATGTTGTCCCTGATGCGGTCGCCGCGGGTGCACCAGGAGTCAGTAGCACGCTTAGCGAAAACCACGACCGTGCGGAGCAAGATCCGCCGCCTTTGAAAAATCCCGGGCGCATTCACGATGTTGTCCCTGATGCGGTCGCCGCGGGTGCACCGGGAGTCAGTAGCACGCTTAGCGAAAACCACGACCGTGCGGAGCAAGATCCGCCGCCTTTGAAAAATCCCGGGCGCATTCACGATGTTGTCCCTGATGCGGTCGCCGCGGGTGCACCAGGAGTCAGTAGCACGCTTAGCGAAAACCACGACCGTGCGGAGCAAGATCCGCCGCCTTTGAAAAATCCCGGGCGCATTCACGATGTTGTCCCTGATGCGGTCGCCGCGGGTGCACCAGGAGTCAGTAGCACGCTTAGCGAAAACCACGACCGTGCGGAGCAAGATCCGCCGCCTTTGAAAAATCCCGGGCGCATTCACGATGTTGTCCCTGATGCGGTCGCCGCGGGTGCACCGGGAGTCAGTAGCACGCTTAGCGAAAACCACGACCGTGCGGAGCAAGATCCGCCGCCTTTGAAAAATCCCGGGCGCATTCACGATGTTGTCCCTGATGCGGTCGCCGCGGGTGCACCAGGAGTCAGTAGCACGCTTAGCGAAAACCACGACCGTGCGGAGCAAGATCCGCCGCCTTTGAAAAATCCCGGGCGCATTCACGATGTTGTCCCTGATGCGGTCGCCGCGGGTGCACCAGGAGTCAGTAGCACGCTTAGCGAAAACCACGACCGTGCGGAGCAAGATCCGCCGCCTTTGAAAAATCCCGGGCGCATTCACGATGTTGTCCCTGATGCGGTCGCCGCGGGTGCACCAGGAGTCAGTAGCACGCTTAGCGAAAACCACGACCGTGCGGAGCAAGATCCGCCGCCTTTGAAAAATCCCGGGCGCATTCACGATGTTGTCCCTGATGCGGTCGCCGCGGGTGCACCGGGAGTCAGTAGCACGCTTAGCGAAAACCACGACCGTGCGGAGCAAGATCCGCCGCCTTTGAAAAATCCCGGGCGCATTCACGATGTTGTCCCTGATGCGGTCGCCGCGGGTGCACCAGGAGTCAGTAGCACGCTTAGCGAAAACCACGACCGTGCGGAGCAAGATCCGCCGCCTTTGAAAAATCCCGGGCGCATTCACGATGTTGTCCCTGATGCGGTCGCCGCGGGTGCACCGGGAGTCAGTAGCACGCTTAGCGAAAACCACGACCGTGCGGAGCAAGATCCGCCGCCTTTGAAAAATCCCGGGCGCATTCACGATGTTGTCCCTGATGCGGTCGCCGCGGGTGCACCGGGAGTCAGTAGCACGCTTAGCGAAAACCACGACCGTGCGGAGCAAGATCCGCCGCCTTTGAAAAATCCCGGGCGCATTCACGATGTTGTCCCTGATGCGGTCGCCGCGGGTGCACCAGGAGTCAGTAGCACGCTTAGCGAAAACCACGACCGTGCGGAGCAAGATCCGCCGCCTTTGAAAAATCCCGGGCGCATTCACGATGTTGTCCCTGATGCGGTCGCCGCGGGTGCACCGGGAGTCAGTAGCACGCTTAGCGAAAACCACGACCGTGCGGAGCAAGATCCGCCGCCTTTGAAAAATCCCGGGCGCATTCACGATGTTGTCCCTGATGCGGTCGCCGCGGGTGCACCAGGAGTCAGTAGCACGCTTAGCGAAAACCACGACCGTGCGGAGCAAGATCCGCCGCCTTTGAAAAATCCCGGGCGCATTCACGATGTCCCTGATGCGGTCGCCGCGGGTGCACCAGGAGTCAGTAGCACGCTTAGCGAAAACCACGACCGTGCGGAGCAAGATCCGCCGCCTTTGAAAAATCCCGGGCGCATTCACGATGTTGTCCCTGATGCGGTCGCCGCGGGTGCACCGGGAGTCAGTAGCACGCTTAGCGAAAACCACGACCGTGCGGAGCAAGATCCGCCGCCTTTGAAAAATCCCGGGCGCATTCACGATGTCCCTGATGCGGTCGCCGCGGGTGCACCAGGAGTCAGTAGCACGCTTAGCGAAAACCACGACCGTGCGGAGCAAGATCCGCCGCCTTTGAAAAATCCCGGGCGCATTCACGATGTTGTCCCTGATGCGGTCGCCGCGGGTGCACCGGGAGTCAGTAGCACGCTTAGCGAAAACCACGACCGTGCGGAGCAAGATCCGCCGCCTTTGAAAAATCCCGGGCGCATTCACGATGTTGTCCCTGATGCGGTCGCCGCGGGTGCACCAGGAGTCAGTAGCACGCTTAGCGAAAACCACGACCGTGCGGAGCAAGATCCGCCGCCTTTGAAAAATCCCGGGCGCATTCACGATGTTGTCCCTGATGCGGTCGCCGCGGGTGCACCGGGAGTCAGTAGCACGCTTAGCGAAAACCACGACCGTGCGGAGCAAGATCCGCCGCCTTTGAAAAATCCCGGGCGCATTCACGATGTTGTCCCTGATGCCGTCGCCGCGGGTGCACCGGGAGTCAGTAGCACGCTTAGCGAAAACCACGACCGTGCGGAGCAAGATCCGCCGCCTTTGAAAAATCCCGGGCGCATTCACGATGTTGTCCCTGATGCCGTCGCCGCGGGTGCACCGGGAGTCAGTAGCACGCTTAGCGAAAACCACGACCGTGCGGAGCAAGATCCGCCGCCTTTGAAAAATCCCGGGCGCATTCACGATGTTGTCCCTGATGCGGTCGCCGCGGGTGCACCGGGAGTCAGTAGCACGCTTAGCGAAAACCACGACCGTGCGGAGCAAGATCCGCCGCCTTTGAAAAATCCCGGGCGCATTCACGATGTTGTCCCTGATGCCGTCGCCGCGGGTGCACCGGGAGTCAGTAGCACGCTTAGCGAAAACCACGACCGTGCGGAGCAAGATCCGCCGCCTTTGAAAAATCCCGGGCGCATTCACGATGTTGTCCCTGATGCGGTCGCCGCGGGTGCACCAGGAGTCAGTAGCACGCTTAGCGAAAACCACGACCGTGCGGAGCGAGATCCGCCGCCTTTGAAAAATCCCGGGCGCATTCACGATGTTGTCCCTGATGCCGTCGCCGCGGGTGCACCAGGAGTCAGTAGCACGCTTAGCGAAAACCACGACCGTGCGGAGCGAGATCCGCCGCCTTTGAAAAATCCCGGGCGCATTCACGATGTTGTCCCTGATGCCGTCGCCGCGGGTGCACCAGGAGTCAGTAGCACGCTTAGCGAAAACCACGACCGTGCGGAGCGAGATCCGCCGCCTTTGAAAAATCCCGGGCACACTCACGGTGTCGTCCCTGATGCCGTCGCCGCGGGTGCACCAGGAGTCAGTAGCACGCTTAGCGAAAACCACGACCGTGCGGAGCAAGATCCGCCGCCTTTGAAAAATCCCGGGCGCATTCACGATGTTGTCCCTGATGCGGTCGCCGCGGGTGCACCGGGAGTCAGTAGCACGCTTAGCGAAAACCACGACCGTGCGGAGCAAGATCCGCCGCCTTTGAAAAATCCCGGGCGCATTCACGATGTTGTCCCTGATGCCGTCGCCGCGGGTGCACCAGGAGTCAGTAGCACGCTTAGCGAAAACCACGACCGTGCGGAGCAAGATCCGCCGCCTTTGAAAAATCCCGGGCGCATTCACGATGTTGTCCCTGATGCCGTCGCCGCGGGTGCACCGGGAGTCAGTAGCACGCTTAGCGAAAACCACGACCGTGCGGAGCGAGATCCGCCGCCTTTGAAAAATCCCGGGCGCATTCACGATGTTGTCCCTGATGCGGTCGCCGCGGGTGCACCGGGAGTCAGTAGCACGCTTAGCGAAAACCACGACCGTGCGGAGCAAGATCCGCCGCCTTTGAAAAATCCCGGGCGCATTCACGATGTTGTCCCTGATGCGGTCGCCGCGGGTGCACCGGGAGTCAGTAGCACGCTTAGCGAAAACCACGACCGTGCGGAGCAAGATCCGCCGCCTTTGAAAAATCCCGGGCGCATTCACGATGTTGTCCCTGATGCCGTCGCCGCGGGTGCACCAGGAGTCAGTAGCACGCTTAGCGAAAACCACGACCGTGCGGAGCAAGATCCGCCGCCTTTGAAAAATCCCGGGCGCATTCACGATGTTGTCCCTGATGCCGTCGCCGCGGGTGCACCGGGAGTCAGTAGCACGCTTAGCGAAAACCACGACCGTGCGGAGCGAGATCCGCCGCCTTTGAAAAATCCCGGGCGCATTCACGATGTTGTCCCTGATGCCGTCGCCGCGGGTGCACCAGGAGTCAGTAGCACGCTTAGCGAAAACCACGACCGTGCGGAGCAAGATCCGCCGCCTTTGAAAAATCCCGGGCGCATTCACGATGTTGTCCCTGATGCCGTCGCCGCGGGTGCACCAGGAGTCAGTAGCACGCTTAGCGAAAACCACGACCGTGCGGAGCGAGATCCGCCGCCTTTGAAAAATCCCGGGCGCATTCACGATGTTGTCCCTGATGCGGTCGCCGCGGGTGCACCAGGAGTCAGTAGCACGCTTAGCGAAAACCACGACCGTGCGGAGCGAGATCCGCCGCCTTTGAAAAATCCCGGGCGCATTCACGATGTTGTCCCTGATGCGGTCGCCGCGGGTGCACCAGGAGTCAGTAGCACGCTTAGCGAAAACCACGACCGTGCGGAGCGAGATCCGCCGCCTTTGAAAAATCCCGGGCGCATTCACGATGTTGTCCCTGATGCGGTCGCCGCGGGTGCACCAGGAGTCAGTAGCACGCTTAGCGAAAACCACGACCGTGCGGAGCAAGATCCGCCGCCTTTGCAAAATCCCGGGCGCATTCACGATGTTGTCCCTGATGCCGTCGCCGCGGGTGCACCAGGAGTCAGTAGCACGCTTAGCGAAAACCACGACCGTGCGGAGCAAGATCCGCCGCCTTTGAAAAATCCCGGGCGCATTCACGATGTTGTCCCTGATGCCGTCGCCGCGGGTGCACCAGGAGTCAGTAGCACGCTTAGCGAAAACCACGACCGTGCGGAGCAAGATCCGCCGCCTTTGAAAAATCCCGGGCGCATTCACGATGTTGTCCCTGATGCCGTCGCCGCGGGTGCACCAGGAGTCAGTAGCACGCTTAGCGAAAACCACGACCGTGCGGAGCGAGATCCGCCGCCTTTGAAAAATCCCGGGCGCATTCACGATGTTGTCCCTGATGCGGTCGCCGCGGGTGCACCAGGAGTCAGTAGCACGCTTAGCGAAAACCACGACCGTGCGGAGCAAGATCCGCCGCCTTTGAAAAATCCCGGGCGCATTCACGATGTTGTCCCTGATGCGGTCGCCGCGGGTGCACCAGGAGTCAGTAGCACGCTTAGCGAAAACCACGACCGTGCGGAGCGAGATCCGCCGCCTTTGAAAAATCCCGGGCGCATTCACGATGTTGTCCCTGATGCCGTCGCCGCGGGTGCACCAGGAGTCAGTAGCACGCTTAGCGAAAACCACGACCGTGCGGAGCAAGATCCGCCGCCTTTGAAAAATCCCGGGCGCATTCACGATGTTGTCCCTGATGCCGTCGCCGCGGGTGCACCAGGAGTCAGTAGCACGCTTAGCGAAAACCACGACCGTGCGGAGCGAGATCCGCCGCCTTTGAAAGATCCCGGGCGCATTCACGATGTTGTCCCTGATGCGGTCGCCGCGGGTGCACCAGGAGTCAGTAGCACGCTTAGCGAAAACCACGACCGTGCGGAGCGAGATCCGCCGCCTTTGAAAAATCCCGGGCGCATTCACGATGTTGTCCCTGATGCCGTCGCCGCGGGTGCACCAGGAGTCAGTAGCACGCTTAGCGAAAACCACGACCGTGCGGAGCGAGATCCGCCGCCTTTGAAAAATCCCGGGCACACTCACGGTGTCGTCCCTGATGCCGTCGCCGCGGGTGCACCAGGAGTCAGTAGCACGCTTAGCGAAAACCACGACCGTGCGGAGCAAGATCCGCCGCCTTTGAAAAATCCCGGGCAGACTCACGGTGTCGTCCCTGATGCGGTCGCCGCGGGTGCACCGGGAGTCAGTAGCACGCTTAGCGAAAACCACGACCGTGCGGAGCGAGATCCGCCGCCTTTGAAAAATCCCGGGCGCATTCACGATGTTGTCCCTGATGCCGTCGCCGCGGGTGCACCAGGAGTCAGTAGCACGCTTAGCGAAAACCACGACCGTGCGGTACGAAGATCCGCCGCCTTTGAAAAATCCCGGGCACACTCACGATGTCTTCCCTGATGCCGTCGCCGCGGGTGCACCAGGAGTCAGTAGCACGCTTAGCGAAAACCACGACCGTGCGGAGCGAGATCCGCCGCCTTTGAAAAATCCCGGGCGCATTCACGATGTTGTCCCTGATGCCGTCGCCGCGGGTGCACCAGGAGTCAGTAGCACGCTTAGCGAAAACCACGACCGTGCGGTACGAAGATCCGCCGCCTTTGAAAAATCCCGGGCACACTCACGATGTTGTCCCTGATGCCGTCGCCGCGGGTGCACCAGGAGTCAGTAGCACGCTTAGCGAAAACCACGACCGTGCGGTACGAAGATCCGCCGCCTTTGAAAAATCCCGGGCACACTCACGATGTCTTCCCTGATGCCGTCGCCGCGGGTGCACCGGGAGTCAGTAGCACGCTTAGCGAAAACCACGACCGTGCGGAGCGAGATCCGCCGCCTTTGAAAAATCCCGGGCGCATTCACGATGTTGTCCCTGATGCCGTCGCCGCGGGTGCACCAGGAGTCAGTAGCACGCTTAGCGAAAACCACGACCGTGCGGTACGAAGATCCGCCGCCTTTGAAAAATCCCGGGCACACTCACGATGTCTTCCCTGATGCCGTCGCCGCGGGTGCACCAGGAGTCAGTAGCACGCTTAGCGAAAACCACGACCGTGCGGAGCGAGATCCGCCGCCTTTGAAAAATCCCGGGCAGACTCACGGTGTCGTCCCTGATGCGGTCGCCGCGGGTGCACCAGGAGTCAGTAGCACGCTTAGCGAAAACCACGACCGTGCGGAGCGAGATCCGCCGCCTTTGAAAAATCCCGGGCACACTCACGATGTCGTCCCTGATGCCGTCGCCGCGGGTGCACCAGGAGTCAGTAGCACGCTTAGCGAAAACCACGACCGTGCGGAGCGAGATCCGCCGCCTTTGAAAAATCCCGGGCAGACTCACGATGTCGTCCCTGATGCCGTCGCCGCGGGTGCACCGGGAGTCAGTAGCACGCTTAGCGAAAACCACGACCGTGCGGAGCGAGATCCGCCGCCTTTGAAAAATCCCGGGCACACTCACGATGTCGTCCCTGATGCCGTCGCCGCGGGTGCACCGGGAGTCAGTAGCACGCTTAGCGAAAACCACGACCGTGCGGAGCGAGATCCGCCGCCTTTGAAAAATCCCGGGCGCATTCACGATGTTGTCCCTGATGCCGTCGCCGCGGGTGCACCAGGAGTCAGTAGCACGCTTAGCGAAAACCACGACCGTGCGGAGCGAGATCCGCCGCCTTTGAAAAATCCCGGGCGCATTCACGATGTTGTCCCTGATGCCGTCGCCGCGGGTGCACCAGGAGTCAGTAGCACGCTTAGCGAAAACCACGACCGTGCGGAGCAAGATCCGCCGCCTTTGAAAAATCCCGGGCGCATTCACGATGTTGTCCCTGATGCCGTCGCCGCGGGTGCACCAGGAGTCAGTAGCACGCTTAGCGAAAACCACGACCGTGCGGAGCAAGATCCGCCGCCTTTGAAAAATCCCGGGCGCATTCACGATGTTGTCCCTGATGCCGTCGCCGCGGGTGCACCAGGAGTCAGTAGCACGCTTAGCGAAAACCACGACCGTGCGGAGCGAGATCCGCCGCCTTTGAAAAATCCCGGGCGCATTCACGATGTTGTCCCTGATGCGGTCGCCGCGGGTGCACCAGGAGTCAGTAGCACGCTTAGCGAAAACCACGACCGTGCGGAGCAAGATCCGCCGCCTTTGAAAAATCCCGGGCGCATTCACGATGTTGTCCCTGATGCGGTCGCCGCGGGTGCACCAGGAGTCAGTAGCACGCTTAGCGAAAACCACGACCGTGCGGAGCGAGATCCGCCGCCTTTGAAAAATCCCGGGCGCATTCACGATGTTGTCC
Organism: Ixodes scapularis; assembly: GCF_016920785.2. Classification (NCBI taxonomy): domain Eukaryota; kingdom Metazoa; phylum Arthropoda; class Arachnida; order Ixodida; family Ixodidae; genus Ixodes; species Ixodes scapularis. Next base: position 36,612 of record NW_024610053.1, read on the forward strand.
CTGATGCCGTCGCCGCGGGTGCACCAGGAGTCAGTAGCACGCTTAGCGAAAACCACGACCGTGCGGAGCAAGATCCGCCGCCTTTGAAAAATCCCGGGCGCATTCACGATGTTGTCCCTGATGCCGTCGCCGCGGGTGCACCGGGAGTCAGTAGCACGCTTAGCGAAAACCACGACCGTGCGGAGCGAGATCCGCCGCCTTTGAAAAATCCCGGGCGCATTCACGATGTTGTCCCTGATGCGGTCGCCGCGGGTGCACCGGGAGTCAGTAGCACGCTTAGCGAAAACCACGACCGTGCGGAGCGAGATCCGCCGCCTTTGAAAAATCCCGGGCGCATTCACGATGTTGTCCCTGATGCCGTCGCCGCGGGTGCACCAGGAGTCAGTAGCACGCTTAGCGAAAACCACGACCGTGCGGAGCAAGATCCGCCGCCTTTGAAAAATCCCGGGCAGACTCACGGTGTCGTCCCTGATGCGGTCGCCGCGGGTGCACCAGGAGTCAGTAGCACGCTTAGCGAAAACCACGACCGTGCGGAGCGAGATCCGCCGCCTTTGAAAAATCCCGGGCACACTCACGATGTCGTCCCTGATGCCGTCGCCGCGGGTGCACCAGGAGTCAGTAGCACGCTTAGCGAAAACCACGACCGTGCGGAGCGAGATCCGCCGCCTTTGAAAAATCCCGGGCAGACTCACGATGTCGTCCCTGATGCCGTCGCCGCGGGTGCACCAGGAGTCAGTAGCACGCTTAGCGAAAACCACGACCGTGCGGAGCGAGATCCGCCGCCTTTGAAAAATCCCGGGCACACTCACGATGTCGTCCCTGATGCCGTCGCCGCGGGTGCACCAGGAGTCAGTAGCACGCTTAGCGAAAACCACGACCGTGCGGAGCGAGATCCGCCGCCTTTGAAAAATCCCGGGCAGACTCACGGTGTCGTCCCTGATGCGGTCGCCGCGGGTGCACCAGGAGTCAGTAGCACGCTTAGCGAAAACCACGACCGTGCGGAGCGAGATCCGCCGCCTTTGAAAAATCCCGGGCACACTCACGATGTCGTCCCTGATGCCGTCGCCGCGGGTGCACCAGGAGTCAGTAGCACGCTTAGCGAAAACCACGACCGTGCGGAGCGAGATCCGCCGCCTTTGAAAAATCCCGGGCAGACTCACGATGTCGTCCCTGATGCCGTCGCCGCGGGTGCACCAGGAGTCAGTAGCACGCTTAGCGAAAACCACGACCGTGCGGAGCGAGATCCGCCGCCTTTGAAAAATCCCGGGCACACTCACGATGTCGTCCCTGATGCCGTCGCCGCGGGTGCACCGGGAGTCAGTAGCACGCTTAGCGAAAACCACGACCGTGCGGAGCGAGATCCGCCGCCTTTGAAAAATCCCGGGCACACTCACGATGTCGTCCCTGATGCCGTCGCCGCGGGTGCACCGGGAGTCAGTAGCACGCTTAGCGAAAACCACGACCGTGCGGAGCGAGATCCGCCGCCTTTGAAAAATCCCGGGCAGACTCACGATGTCGTCCCTGATGCCGTCGCCGCGGGTGCACCAGGAGTCAGTAGCACGCTTAGCGAAAACCACGACCGTGCGGAGCGAGATCCGCCGCCTTTGAAAAATCCCGGGCACACTCACGATGTCGTCCCTGATGCCGTCGCCGCGGGTGCACCGGGAGTCAGTAGCACGCTTAGCGAAAACCACGACCGTGCGGAGCGAGATCCGCCGCCTTTGAAAAATCCCGGGCGCATTCACGATGTTGTCCCTGATGCCGTCGCCGCGGGTGCACCGGGAGTCAGTAGCACGCTTAGCGAAAACCACGACCGTGCGGAGCGAGATCCGCCGCCTTTGAAAAATCCCGGGCGCATTCACGATGTTGTCCCTGATGCCGTCGCCGCGGGTGCACCAGGAGTCAGTAGCACGCTTAGCGAAAACCACGACCGTGCGGAGCAAGATCCGCCGCCTTTGAAAAATCCCGGGCGCATTCACGATGTTGTCCCTGATGCCGTCGCCGCGGGTGCACCAGGAGTCAGTAGCACGCTTAGCGAAAACCACGACCGTGCGGAGCGAGATCCGCCGCCTTTGAAAAATCCCGGGCGCATTCACGATGTTGTCCCTGATGCCGTCGCCGCGGGTGCACCAGGAGTCAGTAGCACGCTTAGCGAAAACCACGACCGTGCGGAGCGAGATCCGCCGCCTTTGAAAAATCCCGGGCGCATTCACGATGTTGTCCCTGATGCCGTCGCCGCGGGTGCACCAGGAGTCAGTAGCACGCTTAGCGAAAACCACGACCGTGCGGAGCAAGATCCGCCGCCTTTGAAAAATCCCGGGCGCATTCACGATGTTGTCCCTGATGCCGTCGCCGCGGGTGCACCAGGAGTCAGTAGCACGCTTAGCGAAAACCACGACCGTGCGGAGCGAGATCCGCCGCCTTTGAAAAATCCCGGGCGCATTCACGATGTTGTCCCTGATGCGGTCGCCGCGGGTGCACCAGGAGTCAGTAGCACGCTTAGCGAAAACCACGACCGTGCGGAGCGAGATCCGCCGCCTTTGAAAAATCCCGGGCGCATTCACGATGTTGTCCCTGATGCGGTCGCCGCGGGTGCACCAGGAGTCAGTAGCACGCTTAGCAAAAACCACGACCGTGCGGAGCGAGATCCGCCGCCTTTGAAAAATCCCGGGCGCATTCACGATGTTGTCCCTGATGCGGTCGCCGCGGGTGCACCAGGAGTCAGTAGCACGCTTAGCGAAAACCACGACCGTGCGGAGCAAGATCCGCCGCCTTTGAAAAATCCCGGGCGCATTCACGATGTTGTCCCTGATGCGGTCGCCGCGGGTGCACCAGGAGTCAGTAGCACGCTTAGCGAAAACCACGACCGTGCGGAGCGAGATCCGCCGCCTTTGAAAAATCCCGGGCGCATTCACGATGTTGTCCCTGATGCGGTCGCCGCGGGTGCACCAGGAGTCAGTAGCACGCTTAGCGAAAACCACGACCGTGCGGAGCAAGATCCGCCGCCTTTGAAAAATCCCGGGCGCATTCACGATGTTGTCCCTGATGCGGTCGCCGCGGGTGCACCAGGAGTCAGTAGCACGCTTAGCGAAAACCACGACCGTGCGGAGCAAGATCCGCCGCCTTTGAAAAATCCCGGGCGCATTCACGATGTTGTCCCTGATGCCGTCGCCGCGGGTGCACCAGGAGTCAGTAGCACGCTTAGCGAAAACCACGACCGTGCGGAGCAAGATCCGCCGCCTTTGAAAAATCCCGGGCGCATTCACGATGTTGTCCCTGATGCGGTCGCCGCGGGTGCACCAGGAGTCAGTAGCACGCTTAGCGAAAACCACGACCGTGCGGAGCGAGATCCGCCGCCTTTGAAAAATCCCGGGCGCATTCACGATGTTGTCCCTGATGCCGTCGCCGCGGGTGCACCAGGAGTCAGTAGCACGCTTAGCGAAAACCACGACCGTGCGGAGCAAGATCCGCCGCCTTTGCAAAATCCCGGGCGCATTCACGATGTTGTCCCTGATGCCGTCGCCGCGGGTGCACCAGGAGTCAGTAGCACGCTTAGCGAAAACCATGACCGTGCGGAGCAAGATCCGCCGCCTTTGAAAAATCCCGGGCGCATTCACGATGTTGTCCCTGATGCCGTCGCCGCGGGTGCACCAGGAGTCAGTAGCACGCTTAGCGAAAACCATGACCGTGCGGAGCAAGATCCGCCGCCTTTGAAAAATCCCGGGCGCATTCACGATGTTGTCCCTGATGCCGTCGCCGCGGGTGCACCAGGAGTCAGTAGCACGCTTAGCGAAAACCATGACCGTGCGGAGCAAGATCCGCCGCCTTTGCAAAATCCCGGGCGCATTCACGATGTTGTCCCTGATGCCGTCGCCGCGGGTGCACCAGGAGTCAGTAGCACGCTTAGCGAAAACCATGACCGTGCGGAGCAAGATCCGCCGCCTTTGAAAAATCCCGGGCGCATTCACGATGTTGTCCCTGATGCCGTCGCCGCGGGTGCACCAGGAGTCAGTAGCACGCTTAGCGAAAACCATGACCGTGCGGAGCAAGATCCGCCGCCTTTGAAAAATCCCGGGCGCATTCACGATGTTGTCCCTGATGCCGTCGCCGCGGGTGCACCAGGAGTCAGTAGCACGCTTAGCGAAAACCATGACCGTGCGGAGCAAGATCCGCCGCCTTTGCAAAATCCCGGGCGCATTCACGATGTTGTCCCTGATGCCGTCGCCGCGGGTGCACCAGGAGTCAGTAGCACGCTTAGCGAAAACCATGACCGTGCGGAGCAAGATCCGCCGCCTTTGAAAAATCCCGGGCGCATTCACGATGTTGTCCCTGATGCCGTCGCCGCGGGTGCACCAGGAGTCAGTAGCACGCTTAGCGAAAACCACGACCGTGCGGAGCGAGATCCGCCGCCTTTGAAAAATCCCGGGCGCATTCACGATGTTGTCCCTGATGCCGTCGCCGCGGGTGCACCAGGAGTCAGTAGCACGCTTAGCGAAAACCACGACCGTGCGGAGCAAGATCCGCCGCCTTTGAAAAATCCCGGGCGCATTCACGATGTTGTCCCTGATGCCGTCGCCGCGGGTGCACCAGGAGTCAGTAGCACGCTTAGCGAAAACCATGACCGTGCGGAGCGAGATCCGCCGCCTTTGAAAAATCCCGGGCGCATTCACGATGTTGTCCCTGATGCGGTCGCCGCGGGTGCACCAGGAGTCAGTAGCACGCTTAGCGAAAACCACGACCGTGCGGAGCGAGATCCGCCGCCTTTGAAAAATCCCGGGCGCATTCACGATGTTGTCCCTGATGCCGTCGCCGCGGGTGCACCAGGAGTCAGTAGCACGCTTAGCGAAAACCACGACCGTGCGGAGCAAGATCCGCCGCCTTTGAAAAATCCCGGGCGCATTCACGATGTTGTCCCTGATGCCGTCGCCGCGGGTGCACCAGGAGTCAGTAGCACGCTTAGCGAAAACCACGACCGTGCGGAGCGAGATCCGCCGCCTTTGAAAAATCCCGGGCGCATTCACGATGTTGTCCCTGATGCGGTCGCCGCGGGTGCACCAGGAGTCAGTAGCACGCTTAGCGAAAACCACGACCGTGCGGAGCGAGATCCGCCGCCTTTGAAAAATCCCGGGCGCATTCACGATGTTGTCCCTGATGCCGTCGCCGCGGGTGCACAAGGAGTCAGTAGCACGCTTAGCGAAAACCACGACCGTGCGGAGCGAGATCCGCCGCCTTTGAAAAATCCCAGGCACACTCACGGTGTCGTCCCTGATGCCGTCGCCGCGGGTGCACCAGGAGTCAGTAGCACGCTTAGCGAAAACCACGACCGTGCGGAGCAAGATCCGCCGCCTTTGAAAAATCCCGGGCAGACTCACGGTGTCGTCCCTGATGCGGTCGCCGCGGGTGCACCGGGAGTCAGTAGCACGCTTAGCGAAAACCACGACCGTGCGGAGCGAGATCCGCCGCCTTTGAAAAATCCCGGGCGCATTCACGATGTTGTCCCTGATGCCGTCGCCGCGGGTGCACCAGGAGTCAGTAGCACGCTTAGCGAAAACCACGACCGTGCGGTACGAAGATCCGCCGCCTTTGAAAAATCCCGGGCACACTCACGATGTCTTCCCTGATGCCGTCGCCGCGGGTGCACCAGGAGTCAGTAGCACGCTTAGCGAAAACCACGACCGTGCGGAGCGAGATCCGCCGCCTTTGAAAAATCCCGGGCAGACTCACGGTGTCGTCCCTGATGCGGTCGCCGCGGGTGCACCAGGAGTCAGTAGCACGCTTAGCGAAAACCACGACCGTGCGGAGCGAGATCCGCCGCCTTTGAAAAATCCCGGGCACACTCACGATGTCGTCCCTGATGCCGTCGCCGCGGGTGCACCAGGAGTCAGTAGCACGCTTAGCGAAAACCACGACCGTGCGGAGCGAGATCCGCCGCCTTTGAAAAATCCCGGGCACACTCACGATGTCGTCCCTGATGCCGTCGCCGCGGGTGCACCAGGAGTCAGTAGCACGCTTAGCGAAAACCACGACCGTGCGGAGCGAGATCCGCCGCCTTTGAAAAATCCCGGGCACACTCACGATGTCGTCCCTGATGCCGTCGCCGCGGGTGCACCAGGAGTCAGTAGCACGCTTAGCGAAAACCACGACCGTGCGGAGCGAGATCCGCCGCCTTTGAAAAATCCCGGGCAGACTCACGATGTCGTCCCTGATGCCGTCGCCGCGGGTGCACCAGGAGTCAGTAGCACGCTTAGCGAAAACCACGACCGTGCGGAGCGAGATCCGCCGCCTTTGAAAAATCCCGGGCACACTCACGATGTCGTCCCTGATGCCGTCGCCGCGGGTGCACCAGGAGTCAGTAGCACGCTTAGCGAAAACCACGACCGTGCGGAGCGAGATCCGCCGCCTTTGAAAAATCCCGGGCAGACTCACGATGTCGTCCCTGATGCCGTCGCCGCGGGTGCACCAGGAGTCAGTAGCACGCTTAGCGAAAACCACGACCGTGCGGAGCGAGATCCGCCGCCTTTGAAAAATCCCGGGCACACTCACGATGTCGTCCCTGATGCCGTCGCCGCGGGTGCACCGGGAGTCAGTAGCACGCTTAGCGAAAACCACGACCGTGCGGAGCGAGATCCGCCGCCTTTGAAAAATCCCGGGCACACTCACGATGTCGTCCCTGATGCCGTCGCCGCGGGTGAACCAGGAGTCAGTAGCACGCTTAGCGAAAACCACGACCGTGCGGAGCGAGATCCGCCGCCTTTGAAAAATCCCGGGCACACTCACGATGTCGTCCCTGATGCCGTCGCCGCGGGTGCACCGGGAGTCAGTAGCACGCTTAGCGAAAACCACGACCGTGCGGAGCGAGATCCGCCGCCTTTGAAAAATCCCGGGCACACTCACGATGTTGTCCCTGACGCCGTCGCCGCGGGTGCACCAGGAGTCAGTAGCACGCTTAGCGAAAACCACGACCGTGCGGAGCGAGATCCGCCGCCTTTGAAAAATCCCGGGCGCATTCACGATGTTGTCCCTGATGCCGTCGCCGCGGGTGCACCAGGAGTCAGTAGCACGCTTAGCGAAAACCACGACCGTGCGGAGCGAGATCCGCCGCCTTTGAAAAATCCCGGGCGCATTCACGATGTTGTCCCTGATGCCGTCGCCGCGGGTGCACCAGGAGTCAGTAGCACGCTTAGCGAAAACCACGACCGTGCGGAGCGAGATCCGCCGCCTTTGAAAAATCCCGGGCGCATTCACGATGTTGTCCCTGATGCCGTCGCCGCGGGTGCACCAGGAGTCAGTAGCACGCTTAGCGAAAACCACGACCGTGCGGAGCGAGATCCGCCGCCTTTGAAAAATCCCGGGCAGACTCACGATGTTGTCCCTGATGCGGTCGCCGCGGGTGCACCAGGAGTCAGTAGCACGCTTAGCGAAAACCACGACCGTGCGGAGCGAGATCCGCCGCCTTTGAAAAATCCCGGGCGCATTCACGATGTTGTCCCTGATGCGGTCGCCGCGGGTGCACCAGGAGTCAGTAGCACGCTTAGCGAAAACCACGACCGTGCGGAGCGAGATCCGCCGCCTTTGAAAAATCCCGGGCGCATTCACGATGTTGTCCCTGATGCCGTCGCCGCGGGCGCACCAGGAGTCAGTAGCACGCTTAGCGAAAACCACGACCGTGCGGAGCGAGATCCGCCGCCTTTGAAAAATCCCGGGCGCATTCACGATGTTGTCCCTGATGCCGTCGCCGCGGGTGCACCAGGAGTCAGTAGCACGCTTAGCGAAAACCACGACCGTGCGGAGCGAGATCCGCCGCCTTTGAAAAATCCCGGGCAGACTCACGGTGTCGTCCCTGATGCCGTCGCCGCGGGTGCACGAGGAGTCAGTAGCACGCTTAGCGAAAACCACGACCATGCGGAGCGAGATCCGCCGCCTTTGAAAAATCCCGGGCAGACTCACGGTGTCGTCCCTGATGCCGTCGCCGCGGGTGCACCAGGAGTCAGTAGCACGCTTAGCGAAAACCACGACCGTGCGGAGCGAGATCCGCCGCCTTTGAAAAATCCCGGGCGCATTCACGATGTTGTCCCTGATGCCGTCGCCGCGGGTGCACCAGGAGTCAGTAGCACGCTTAGCGAAAACCACGACCGTGCGGAGCGAGATCCGCCGCCTTTGAAAAATCCCGGGCAGACTCACGGTGTCGTCCCTGATGCCGTCGCCGCGGGTGCACGAGGAGTCAGTAGCACGCTTAGCGAAAACCACGACCGTGCGGAGCGAGATCCGCCGCCTTTGAAAAATCCCGGGCAGACTCACGGTGTCGTCCCTGATGCCGTCGCCGCGGGTGCACCAGGAGTCAGTAGCACGCTTAGCGAAAACCACGACCGTGCGGAGCGAGATCCGCCGCCTTTGAAAAATCCCGGGCAGACTCACGGTGTCGTCCCTGATGCCGTCGCCGCGGGTGCACGAGGAGTCAGTAGCACGCTTAGCGAAAACCACGACCGTGCGGAGCGAGATCCGCCGCCTTTGAAAAATCCCGGGCAGACTCACGGTGTCGTCCCTGATGCCGTCGCCGCGGGTGCACGAGGAGTCAGTAGCACGCTTAGCGAAAACCACGACCGTGCGGAGCGAGATCCGCCGCCTTTGAAAAATCCCGGGCGCATTCACGATGTTGTCCCTGATGCCGTCGCCGCGGGTGCACCAGGAGTCAGTAGCACGCTTAGCGAAAACCACGACCGTGCGGAGCGAGATCCGCCGCCTTTGAAAAATCCCGGGCAGACTCACGGTGTCGTCCCTGATGCCGTCGCCGCGGGTGCACGAGGAGTCAGTAGCACGCTTAGCGAAAACCACGACCGTGCGGAGCGAGATCCGCCGCCTTTGAAAAATCCCGGGCGCATTCACGATGTTGTCCCTGATGCCGTCGCCGCGGGTGCACCAGGAGTCAGTAGCACGCTTAGCGAAAACCACGACCGTGCGGAGCGAGATCCGCCGCCTTTGAAAAATCCCGGGCAGACTCACGGTGTCGTCCCTGATGCCGTCGCCGCGGGTGCACGAGGAGTCAGTAGCACGCTTAGCGAAAACCACGACCGTGCGGAGCGAGATCCGCCGCCTTTGAAAAATCCCGGGCAGACTCACGGTGTCGTCCCTGATGCCGTCGCCGCGGGTGCACGAGGAGTCAGTAGCACGCTTAGCGAAAACCACGACCGTGCGGAGCGAGATCCGCCGCCTTTGAAAAATCCCGGGCGCATTCACGATGTTGTCCCTGATGCCGTCGCCGCGGGTGCACCAGGAGTCAGTAGCACGCTTAGCGAAAACCACGACCGTGCGGAGCGAGATCCGCCGCCTTTGAAAAATCCCGGGCAGACTCACGGTGTCGTCCCTGATGCCGTCGCCGCGGGTGCACCAGGAGTCAGTAGCACGCTTAGCGAAAACCACGACCGTGCGGAGCGAGATCCGCCGCCTTTGAAAAATCCCGGGCAGACTCACGGTGTCGTCCCTGATGCCGTCGCCGCGGGTGCACGAGGAGGCAGTAGCACGCTTAGCGAAAACCACGACCGTGCGGAGCGAGATCCGCCGCCTTTGAAAAATCCCGGGCGCATTCACGATGTTGTCCCTGATGCCGTCGCCGCGGGTGCACCAGGAGTCAGTAGCACGCTTAGCGAAAACCACGACCGTGCGGAGCGAGATCCGCCGCCTTTGAAAAATCCCGGGCAGACTCACGGTGTCGTCCCTGATGCCGTCGCCGCGGGTGCACGAGGAGTCAGTAGCACGCTTAGCGAAAACCACGACCGTGCGGAGCGAGATCCGCCGCCTTTGAAAAATCCCGGGCAGACTCACGGTGTCGTCCCTGATGCCGTCGCCGCGGGTGCACGAGGAGTCAGTAGCACGCTTAGCGAAAACCACGACCGTGCGGAGCGAGATCCGCCGCCTTTGAAAAATCCCGGGCGCATTCACGATGTTGTCCCTGATGCCGTCGCCGCGGGTGCACCAGGAGTCAGTAGCACGCTTAGCGAAAACCACGACCGTGCGGAGCGAGATCCGCCGCCTTTGAAAAATCCCGGGCAGACTCACGGTGTCGTCCCTGATGCCGTCGCCGCGGGTGCACGAGGAGTCAGTAGCACGCTTAGCGAAAACCACGACCGTGCGGAGCGAGATCCGCCGCCTTTGAAAAATCCCGGGCGCATTCACGATGTTGTCCCTGATGCCGTCGCCGCGGGTGCACCAGGAGTCAGTAGCACGCTTAGCGAAAACCACGACCGTGCGGAGCGAGATCCGCCGCCTTTGAAAAATTCCGGGCGCATTCACGATGTTGTCCCTGATGCCGTCGCCGCGGGTGCACCAGGAGTCAGTAGCACGCTTAGCGAAAACCACGACCGTGCGGAGCGAGATCCGCTGCCTTTGAAAAATCCCGGGCGCATTCACGATGTTGTCCCTGATGCCGTCGCCGCGGGTGCACGAGGAGTCAGTAGCACGCTTAGCGAAAGCCACGACCGTGCGGAGCGAGATCCGCCGCCTTTGAAAAATCCCGGGCGCATTCACGATGTTGTCCCTGATGCCGTCGCCGCGGGTGCACCAGGAGTCAGTAGCACGCTTAGCGAAAACCACGACCGTGCGGAGCGAGATCCGCCGCCTTTGAAAAATCCCGGGCGCATTCACGATGTTGTCCCTGATGCCGTCGCCGCGGGTGCACCAGGAGTCAGTAGCACGCTTAGCGAAAACCACGACCGTGCGGAGCGAGATCCGCCGCCTTTGAAAAATCCCGGGCGCATTCACGATGTTGTCCCTGATGCCGTCGCCGCGGGTGCACCAGGAGTCAGTAGCACGCTTAGCGAAAACCACGACCGTGCGGAGCGAGATCCGCCGCCTATGAAAAATCCCGGGCGCATTCACGATGTTGTCCCTGATGCGGTCGCCGCGGGTGCACCACGAGTCAGTAGCACGCTTAGCGAAAACCACGACCGTGCGGAGCGAGATCCGCCGCCTTTGAAAAATCCCGGGCGCATTCACGATGTTGTCCCTGATGCCGTCGCCGCGGGTGCACCAGGAGTCAGTAGCACGCTTAGCGAAAACCACGACCGTGCGGAGCGAGATCCGCCGCCTTTGAAAAATCCCGGGCGCATTCACGATGTTGTCCCTGATGCCGTCGCCGCGGGTGCACCAGGAGTCAGTAGCACGCTTAGCGAAAACCACGACCGTGCGGAGCGAGATCCGCCGCCTTTGAAAAATCCCGGGCGCATTCACGATGTTGTCCCTGATGCCGTCGCCGCGGGTGCACCAGGAGTCAGTAGCACGCTTAGCGAAAACCACGACCGTGCGGAGCGAGATCCGCCGCCTTTGAAAAATCCCGGGCGCATTCACGATGTTGTCCCTGAGGCGGTCGCCGCGGGTGCACCAGGAGTCAGTAGCACGCTTAGCGAAAACCACGACCATGCGGAGCGAGATCCGCCGCCTTTGAAAAATCCCGGGCGCATTCACGATGTTGTCCCTGATGCGGTCGCCGCGGGTGCACCAGGAGTCAGTAGCACGCTTAGCGAAAACCACGACCGTGCGGAGCGAGATCCGCCGCCTTTGAAAAATCCCGGGCGCATTCACGATGTTGTCCCTGATGCCGTCGCCGCGGGTGCACCAGGAGTCAGTAGCACGCTTAGCGAAAACCACGACCGTGCGGAGCGAGATCCGCCGCCTTTGAAAAATCCCGGGCGCATTCACGATGTTGTCCCTGATGCCGTCGCCGCGGGTGCACCAGGAGTCAGTAGCACGCTTAGCGAAAACCACGACCATGCGGAGCGAGATCCGCCGCCTTTGAAAAATCCCGGGCGCATTCACGATGTTGTCCCTGATGCGGTCGCCGCGGGTGCACCAGGAGTCAGTAGCACGCTTAGCGAAAACCACGACCGTGCGGAGCGAGATCCGCCGCCTTTGAAAAATCCCGGGCGCATTCACGATGTTGTCCCTGATGCCGTCGCCGCGGGTGCACCAGGAGTCAGTAGCACGCTTAGCGAAAACCACGACCGTGCGGAGCGAGATCCGCCGCCTTTGAAAAATCCCGGGCGCATTCACGATGTTGTCCCTGATGCCGTCGCCGCGGGTGCACGAGGAGTCAGTAGCACGCTTAGCGAAAACCACGACCGTGCGGAGCGAGATCCGCCGCCTTTGAAAAATCCCGGGCGCATTCACGATGTTGTCCCTGATGCCGTCGCCGCGGGTGCACCAGGAGTCAGTAGCACGCTTAGCGAAAACCACGACCGTGCGGAGCGAGATCCGCCGCCTTTGAAAAATCCCGGGCGCATTCACGATGTTGTCCCTGATGCCGTCGCCGCGGGTGCACCAGGAGTCAGTAGCACGCTTAGCGAAAACCACGACCGTGCGGAGCGAGATCCGCCGCCTTTGAAAAATCCCGGGCGCATTCACGATGTTGTCCCTGATGCCGTCGCCGCGGGTGCACCAGGAGTCAGTAGCACGCTTAGCGAAAACCACGACCGTGCGGAGCGAGATCCGCCGCCTTTGAAAAATCCCGGGCGCATTCACGATGTTGTCCCTGATGCGGTCGCCGCGGGTGCACCACGAGTCAGTAGCACGCTTAGCGAAAACCACGACCGTGCGGAGCGAGATCCGCCGCCTTTGAAAAATCCCGGGCGCATTCACGATGTTGTCCCTGATGCCGTCGCCGCGGGTGCACCAGGAGTCAGTAGCACGCTTAGCGAAAACCACGACCGTGCGGAGCGAGATCCGCCGCCTTTGAAAAATCCCGGGCGCATTCACGATGTTGTCCCTGATGCCGTCGCCGCGGGTGCACCAGGAGTCAGTAGCACGCTTAGCGAAAACCACGACCGTGCGGAGCGAGATCCGCCGCCTTTGAAAAATCCCGGGCGCATTCACGATGTTGTCCCTGATGCCGTCGCCGCGGGTGCACCAGGAGTCAGTAGCACGCTTAGCGAAAACCACGACCGTGCGGAGCGAGATCCGCCGCCTTTGAAAAATCCCGGGCGCATTCACGATGTTGTCCCTGAGGCGGTCGCCGCGGGTGCACCAGGAGTCAGTAGCACGCTTAGCGAAAACCACGACCATGCGGAGCGAGATCCGCCGCCTTTGAAAAATCCCGGGCGCATTCACGATGTTGTCCCTGATGCGGTCGCCGCGGGTGCACCAGGAGTCAGTAGCACGCTTAGCGAAAACCACGACCGTGCGGAGCGAGATCCGCCGCCTTTGAAAAATCCCGGGCGCATTCACGATGTTGTCCCTGATGCCGTCGCCGCGGGTGCACCAGGAGTCAGTAGCACGCTTAGCGAAAACCACGACCGTGCGGAGCGAGATCCGCCGCCTTTGAAAAATCCCGGGCGCATTCACGATGTTGTCCCTGATGCCGTCGCCGCGGGTGCACCAGGAGTCAGTAGCACGCTTAGCGAAAACCACGACCGTGCGGAGCGAGATCCGCCGCCTTTAAAAAATCCCGGGCGCATTCACGATGTTGTCCCTGATGCCGTCGCCGCGGGTGCACCAGGAGTCAGTAGCACGCTTAGCGAAAACCACGACCGTGCGGAGCGAGATCCGCCGCCTTTGAAAAATCCCGGGCGCATTCACGATGTTGTCCCTGATGCCGTCGCCGCGGGTGCACCAGGAGTCAGTAGCACGCTTAGCGAAAACCACGACCGTGCGGAGCGAGATCCGCCGCCTTTGAAAAATCCCGGGCGCATTCACGATGTTGTCCCTGATGCCGTCGCCGCGGGTGCACCAGGAGTCAGTAGCACGCTTAGCGAAAACCACGACCGTGCGGAGCGAGATCCGCCGCCTTTGAAAAATCCCGGGCGCATTCACGATGTTGTCCCTGATGCGGTCGCCGCGGGTGCACCAGGAGTCAGTAGCACGCTTAGCGAAAACCACGACCGTGCGGAGCGAGATCCGCCGCCTTTGAAAAATCCCGGGCGCATTCACGATGTTGTCCCTGATGCCGTCGCCGCGGGTGCACCAGGAGTCAGTAGCACGCTTAGCGAAAACCACGACCGTGCGGAGCGAGATCCGCCGCCTTTGAAAAATCCCGGGCGCATTCACGATGTTGTCCCTGATGCGGTCGCCGCGGGTGCACCAGGAGTCAGTAGCACGCTTAGCGAAAACCACGACCGTGCGGAGCGAGATCCGCCGCCTTTGAAAAATCCCGGGCGCATTCACGATGTTGTCCCTGATGCCGTCGCCGCGGGTGCACCAGGAGTCAGTAGCACGCTTAGCGAAAACCACGACCGTGCGGAGCGAGATCCGCCGCCTTTGAAAAATCCCGGGCGCATTCACGATGTTGTCCCTGATGCCGTCGCCGCGGGTGCACCAGGAGTCAGTAGCACGCTTAGCGAAAACCACGACCGTGCGGAGCGAGATCCGCCGCCTTTGAAAAATCCCGGGCAGACTCACGGTGTCGTCCCTGATGCCGTCGCCGCGGGTGCACCAGGAGTCAGTAGCACGCTTAGCGAAAACCACGACCGTGCGGAGCGAGATCCGCCGCCTTTGAAAAATCCCGGGCGCATTCACGATGTTGTCCCTGATGCGGTCGCCGCGGGTGCACCGGGAGTCAGTAGCACGCTTAGCGAAAACCACGACCGTGCGGAGCGAGATCCGCCGCCTTTGAAAAATCCCGGGCGCATTCACGATGTTGTCCCTGATGCCGTCGCCGCGGGTGCACCAGGAGTCAGTAGCACGCTTAGCGAAAACCACGACCGTGCGGAGCGAGATCCGCCGCCTTTGAAAAATCCCGGGCAGACTCACGGTGTCGTCCCTGATGCCGTCGCCGCGGGTGCACCAGGAGTCAGTAGCACGCTTAGCGAAAACCACGACCGTGCGGAGCGAGATCCGCCGCCTTTGAAAAATCCCGGGCGCATTCACGATGTTGTCCCTGATGCCGTCGCCGCGGGTGCACCGGGAGTCAGTAGCACGCTTAGCGAAAACCACGACCGTGCGGAGCGAGATCCGCCGCCTTTGAAAAATCCCGGGCGCATTCACGATGTTGTCCCTGATGCCGTCGCCGCGGGTGCACCAGGAGTCAGTAGCACGCTTAGCGAAAACCACGACCGTGCGGAGCGAGATCCGCCGCCTTTGAAAAATCCCGGGCAGACTCACGGTGTCGTCCCTGATGCCGTCGCCGCGGGTGCACCAGGAGTCAGTAGCACGCTTAGCGAAAACCACGACCGTGCGGAGCGAGATCCGCCGCCTTTGAAAAATCCCGGGCGCATTCACGATGTTGTCCCTGATGCCGTCGCCGCGGGTGCACCAGGAGTCAGTAGCACGCTTAGCGAAAACCACGACCGTGCGGAGCGAGATCCGCCGCCTTTGAAAAATCCCGGGCGCATTCACGATGTTGTCCCTGATGCCGTCGCCGCGGGTGCACCGGGAGTCAGTAGCACGCTTAGCGAAAACCACGACCGTGCGGAGCGAGATCCGCCGCCTTTGAAAAATCCCGGGCAGACTCACGATGTTGTCCCTGATGCCGTCGCCGCGGGTGCACCAGGAGTCAGTAGCACGCTTAGCGAAAACCACGACCGTGCGGAGCGAGATCCGCCGCCTTTGAAAAATCCCGGGCGCATTCACGATGTTGTCCCTGATGCCGTCGCCGCGGGTGCACCAGGAGTCAGTAGCACGCTTAGCGAAAACCACGACCGTGCGGAGCGAGATCCGCCGCCTTTGAAAAATCCCGGGCGCATTCACGATGTTGTCCCTGATGCCGTCGCCGCGGGTGCACCGGGAGTCAGTAGCACGCTTAGCGAAAACCACGACCGTGCGGAGCGAGATCCGCCGCCTTTGAAAAATCCCGGGCAGACTCACGATGTTGTCCCTGATGCCGTCGCCGCGGGTGCACCAGGAGTCAGTAGCACGCTTAGCGAAAACCACGACCGTGCGGAGCGAGATCCGCCGCCTTTGAAAAATCCCGGGCGCATTCACGATGTTGTCCCTGATGCCGTCGCCGCGGGTGCACCAGGAGTCAGTAGCACGCTTAGCGAAAACCACGACCGTGCGGAGCGAGATCCGCCGCCTTTGAAAAATCCCGGGCGCATTCACGATGTTGTCCCTGATGCCGTCGCCGCGGGTGCACCGGGAGTCAGTAGCACGCTTAGCGAAAACCACGACCGTGCGGAGCGAGATCCGCCGCCTTTGAAAAATCCCGGGCAGACTCACGGTGTCGTCCCTGATGCCGTCGCCGCGGGTGCACCAGGAGTCAGTAGCACGCTTAGCGAAAACCACGACCGTGCGGAGCGAGATCCGCCGCCTTTGAAAAATCCCGGGCGCATTCACGATGTCGTCCCTGATGCCGTCGCCGCGGGTGCACCAGGAGTCAGTAGCACGCTTAGCGAAAACCACGACCGTGCGGAGCGAGATCCGGAGCCTTTGAAAAATCCCGGGCGCATTCACGATGTTGTCCCTGATGCCGTCGCCGCGGGTGCACCGGGAGTCAGTAGCACGCTTAGCGAAAACCACGACCGTGCGGAGCGAGATCCGCCGCCTTTGAAAAATCCCGGGCGCATTCACGATGTTGTCCCTGATGCCGTCGCCGCGGGTGCACCAGGAGTCAGTAGCACGCTTAGCGAAAACCACGACCGTGCGGAGCGAGATCCGCCGCCTTTGAAAAATCCCGGGCAGACTCACGGTGTCGTCCCTGATGCCGTCGCCGCGGGTGCACCAGGAGTCAGTAGCACGCTTAGCGAAAACCACGACCGTGCGGAGCGAGATCCGCCGCCTTTGAAAAATCCCGGGCAGACTCACGGTGTCGTCCCTGATGCCGTCGCCGCGGGTGCACCAGGAGTCAGTAGCACGCTTAGCGAAAACCACGACCGTGCGGAGCGAGATCCGCCGCCTTTGAAAAATCCCGGGCGCATTCACGATGTTGTCCCTGATGCCGTCGCCGCGGGTGCACCGGGAGTCAGTAGCACGCTTAGCGAAAACCACGACCGTGCGGAGCGAGATCCGCCGCCTTTGAAAAATCCCGGGCAGACTCACGGTGTCGTCCCTGATGCCGTCGCCGCGGGTGCACCGGGAGTCAGTAGCACGCTTAGCGAAAACCACGACCGTGCGGAGCGAGATCCGCCGCCTTTGAAAAATCCCGTGCGCATTCACGATGTTGTCCCTGATGCGGTCGCCGCGGGTGCACCAGGAGTCAGTAGCACGCTTAGCGAAAACCACGACCGTGCGGAGCGAGATCCGCCGCCTTTGAAAAATCCCGGGCAGACTCACGGTGTCGTCCCTGATGCCGTCGCCGCGGGTGCACCAGGAGTCAGTAGCACGCTTAGCGAAAACCACGACCGTGCGGAGCGAGATCCGCCGCCTTTGAAAAATCCCGGGCGCATTCACGATGTTGTCCCTGATGCCGTCGCCGCGGGTGCACCAGGAGTCAGTAGCACGCTTAGCGAAAACCACGACCGTGCGGAGCGAGATCCGCCGCCTTTGAAAAATCCCGGGCGCATTCACGATGTTGTCCCTGATGCGGTCGCCGCGGGTGCACCAGGAGTCAGTAGCACGCTTAGCGAAAACCACGACCGTGCGGAGCGAGATCCGCCGCCTTTGAAAAATCCCGGGCAGACTCACGGTGTCGTCCCTGATGCCGTCGCCGCGGGTGCACCAGGAGTCAGTAGCACGCTTAGCGAAAACCACGACCGTGCGGAGCGAGATCCGCCGCCTTTGAAAAATCCCGGGCGCATTCACGATGTTGTCCCTGATGCGGTCGCCGCGGGTGCACCGGGAGTCAGTAGCACGCTTAGCGAAAACCACGACCGTGCGGAGCGAGATCCGCCGCCTTTGAAAAATCCCGGGCGCATTCACGATGTTGTCCCTGATGCCGTCGCCGCGGGTGCACCAGGAGTCAGTAGCACGCTTAGCGAAAACCACGACCGTGCGGAGCGAGATCCGCCGCCTTTGAAAAATCCCGGGCGCATTCACGATGTTGTCCCTGATGCCGTCGAAGCGGGTGCACCAGGAGTCAGTAGCACGCTTAGCGAAAACCACGACCGTGCGGAGCGAGATCCGCCGCCTTTGAAAAATCCCGGGCAGACTCACGGTGTCGTCCCTGATGCCGTCGCCGCGGGTGCACCAGGAGTCAGTAGCACGCTTAGCGAAAACCACGACCGTACGGAGCGAGATCCGCCGCCTTTGAAAAATCCCGGGCAGACTCACGGTGTCGTCCCTGATGCCGTCGCCGCGGGTGCACCAGGAGTCAGTAGCACGCTTAGCGAAAACCACGACCGTGCGGAGCGAGATCCGCCGCCTTTGAAAAATCCTGGGCAGACTCACGGTGTCGTCCCTGATGCCGTCGCCGCGGGTGCACCAGGAGTCAGTAGCACGCTTAGCGAAAACCACGACCGTGCGGAGCGAGATCCGCCGCCTTTGAAAAATCCCGGGCGCATTCACGATGTTGTCCCTGATGCGGTCGCCGCGGGTGCACCAGGAGTCAGTAGCACGCTTAGCGAAAACCACGACCGTGCGGAGCGAGATCCGCCGCCTTTGAAAAATCCCGGGCAGACTCACGGTGTCGTCCCTGATGCCGTCGCCGCGGGTGCACCAGGAGTCAGTAGCACGCTTAGCGAAAACCACGACCGTGCGGAGCGAGATCCGCCGCCTTTGAAAAATCCCGGGCGCATTCACGATGTTGTCCCTGATGCCGTCGCCGCGGGTGCACCAGGAGTCAGTAGCACGCTTAGCGAAAACCACGACCGTGCGGAGCGAGATCCGCCGCCTTTGAAAAATCCCGGGCAGACTCACGGTGTCGTCCCTGATGCCGTCGCCGCGGGTGCACCAGGAGTCAGTAGCACGCTTAGCGAAAACCACGACCGTGCGGAGCGAGATCCGCCGCCTTTGAAAAATCCCGGGCGCATTCACGATGTTGTCCCTGATGCCGTCGCCGCGGGTGCACCAGGAGTCAGTAGCACGCTTAGCGAAAACCACGACCGTGCGGAGCGAGATCCGTCGCCTTTGAAAAATCCCGGGCGCATTCACGATGTTGTCCCTGATGCCGTCGCCGCGGGTGCACCAGGAGTCAGTAGCACGCTTAGCGAAAACCACGACCGTGCGGAGCGAGATCCGCCGCCTTTGAAAAATCCCGGGCGCATTCACGATGTTGTCCCTGATGCCGTCGCCGCGGGTGCACCAGGAGTCAGTAGCACGCTTAGCGAAAACCACGACCGTGCGGAGCGAGATCCGCCGCCTTTGAAAAATCCCGGGCAGACTCACGGTGTCGTCCCTGATGCCGTCGCCGCGGGTGCACCAGGAGTCAGTAGCACGCTTAGCGAAAACCACGACCGTGCGGAGCGAGATCCGCCGCCTTTGAAAAATCCCGGGCGCATTCACGATGTTGTCCCTGATGCCGTCGCCGCGGGTGCACCAGGAGTCAGTAGCACGCTTAGCGAAAACCACGACCGTGCGGAGCGAGATCCGCCGCCTTTGAAAAATCCCGGGCGCATTCACGATGTTGTCCCTGATGCCGTCGCCGCGGGTGCACCAGGAGTCAGTAGCACGCTTAGCGAAAACCACGACCGTGCGGAGCGAGATCCGCCGCCTTTGAAAAATCCCGGGCGCATTCACGATGTTGTCCCTGATGCCGTCGCCGCGGGTGCACCAGGAGTCAGTAGCACGCTTAGCGAAAACCACGACCGTGCGGAGCGAGATCCGCCGCCTTTGAAAAATCCCGGGCAGACTCACGGTGTCGTCCCTGATGCCGTCGCCGCGGGTGCACCAGGAGTCAGTAGCACGCTTAGCGAAAACCACGACCGTGCGGAGCGAGATCCGCCGCCTTTAAAAATCCCGGGCGCATTCACGATGTTGTCCCTGATGCCGTCGCCGCGGGTGCACCAGGAGTCAGTAGCACGCTTAGCGAAAACCACGACCGTGCGGAGCGAGATCCGCCGCCTTTGAAAAATCCCGGGCAGACTCACGGTGTCGTCCCTGATGCCGTCGCCGCGGGTGCACCAGGAGTCAGTAGCACGCTTAGCGAAAACCACGACCGTGCGGAGCGAGATCCGCCGCCTTTGAAAAATCCCGGGCGCATTCACGATGTTGTCCCTGATGCCGTCGCCGCGGGTGCACCAGGAGTCAGTAGCACGCTTAGCGAAAACCACGACCGTGCGGAGCGAGATTCGCCGCCTTTGAAAAATCCCGGGCGCATTCACGATGTTGTCCCTGATGCCGTCGCCGCGGGTGCACCAGGAGTCAGTAGCACGCTTAGCGAAAACCACGACCGTGCGGAGCGAGATCCGCCGCCTTTGAAAAATCCCGGGCGCATTCACGATGTTGTCCCTGATGCCGTCGCCGCGGGTGCACCAGGAGTCAGTAGCACGCTTAGCGAAAACCACGACCGTGCGGAGCGAGATCCGCCGCCTTTGAAAAATCCCGGGCAGACTCACGGTGTCGTCCCTGATGCCGTCGCCGCGGGTGCACCAGGAGTCAGTAGCACGCTTAGCGAAAACCACGACCGTGCGGAGCGAGATCCGCCGCCTTTGAAAAATCCCGGGCGCATTCACGATGTTGTCCCTGATGCCGTCGCCGCGGGTGCACCAGGAGTCAGTAGCACGCTTAGCGAAAACCACGACCGTGCGGAGCGAGATCCGCCGCCTTTGAAAAATCCCGGGCGCATTCACGATGTTGTCCCTGATGCCGTCGCCGCGGGTGCACCAGGAGTCAGTAGCACGCTTAGCGAAAACCACGACCGTGCGGAGCGAGGTCCGCCGCCTTTAAAAATCCCGGGCGCATTCACGATGTTGTCCCTGATGCCGTCGCCGCGGGTGCACCAGGAGTCAGTAGCACGCTTAGCGAAAACCACGACCGTGCGGAGCGAGATCCGCCGCCTTTGAAAAATCCCGGGCAGACTCACGGTGTCGTCCCTGATGCCGTCGCCGCGGGTGCACCAGGAGTCAGTAGCACGCTTAGCGAAAACCACGACCGTGCGGAGCGAGATCCGCCGCCTTTGAAAAATCCCGGGCGCATTCACGATGTTGTCCCTGATGCCGTCGCCGCGGGTGCACCAGGAGTCAGTAGCACGCTTAGCGAAAACCACGACCGTGCGGAGCGAGATTCGCCGCCTTTGAAAAATCCCGGGCGCATTCACGATGTTGTCCCTGATGCCGTCGCCGCGGGTGCACCAGGAGTCAGTAGCACGCTTAGCGAAAACCACGACCGTGCGGAGCGAGATCCGCCGCCTTTGAAAAATCCCGGGCGCATTCACGATGTTGTCCCTGATGCCGTCGCCGCGGGTGCACCAGGAGTCAGTAGCACGCTTAGCGAAAACCACGACCGTGCGGAGCGAGATCCGCCGCCTTTGAAAAATCCCGGGCAGACTCACGGTGTCGTCCCTGATGCCGTCGCCGCGGGTGCACCAGGAGTCAGTAGCACGCTTAGCGAAAACCACGACCGTGCGGAGCGAGATCCGCCGCCTTTGAAAAATCCCGGGCGCATTCACGATGTTGTCCCTGATGCCGTCGCCGCGGGTGCACCAGGAGTCAGTAGCACGCTTAGCGAAAACCACGACCGTGCGGAGCGAGATCCGCCGCCTTTGAAAAATCCCGGGCGCATTCACGATGTTGTCCCTGATGCCGTCGCCGCGGGTGCACCAGGAGTCAGTAGCACGCTTAGCGAAAACCACGACCGTGCGGAGCGAGATCCGCCGCCTTTGAAAAATCCCGGGCGCATTCACGATGTTGTCCCTGATGCCGTCGCCGCGGGTGCACCAGGAGTCAGTAGCACGCTTAGCGAAAACCACGACCGTGCGGAGCGAGATCCGCCGCCTTTGAAAAATCCCGGGCGCATTCACGATGTTGTCCCTGATGCGGTCGCCGCGGGTGCACCGGGAGTCAGTAGCACGCTTAGCGAAAACCACGACCGTGCGGAGCGAGATCCGCCGCCTTTGAAAAATCCCGGGCAGACTCACGGTGTCGTCCCTGATGCCGTCGCCGCGGGTGCACCAGGAGTCAGTAGCACGCTTAGCGAAAACCACGACCGTGCGGAGCGAGATCCGCCGCCTTTGAAAAATCCCGGGCGCATTCACGATGTTGTCCCTGATGCCGTCGCCGCGGGTGCACCAGGAGTCAGTAGCACGCTTAGCGAAAACCACGACCGTGCGGAGCGAGATCCGCCGCCTTTGAAAAATCCCGGGCGCATTCACGATGTTGTCCCTGATGCCGTCGCCGCGGGTGCACCAGGAGTCAGTAGCACGCTTAGCGAAAACCACGACCGTGCGGAGTGAGATCCGCCGCCTTTGAAAAATCCCGGGCGCATTCACGATGTTGTCCCTGATGCGGTCGCCGCGGGTGCACCGGGAGTCAGTAGCACGCTTAGCGAAAACCACGACCGTGCGGAGCGAGATCCGCCGCCTTTGAAAAATCCCGGGCAGACTCACGGTGTCGTCCCTGATGCCGTCGCCGCGGGTGCACCAGGAGTCAGTAGCACGCTTAGCGAAAACCACGACCGTGCGGAGCGAGATCCGCCGCCTTTGAAAAATCCCGGGCGCATTCACGATGTTGTCCCTGATGCCGTCGCCGCGGGTGCACCAGGAGTCAGTAGCACGCTTAGCGAAAACCACGACCGTGCGGAGCGAGATTCGCCGCCTTTGAAAAATCCCGGGCGCATTCACGATGTTGTCCCTGATGCCGTCGCCGCGGGTGCACCAGGAGTCAGTAGCACGCTTAGCGAAAACCACGACCGTGCGGAGCGAGATCCGCCGCCTTTGAAAAATCCCGGGCGCATTCACGATGTTGTCCCTGATGCCGTCGCCGCGGGTGCACCAGGAGTCAGTAGCACGCTTAGCGAAAACCACGACCGTGCGGAGCGAGATCCGCCGCCTTTGAAAAATCCCGGGCAGACTCACGGTGTCGTCCCTGATGCCGTCGCCGCGGGTGCACCAGGAGTCAGTAGCACGCTTAGCGAAAACCACGACCGTGCGGAGCGAGATCCGCCGCCTTTGAAAAATCCCGGGCGCATTCACGATGTTGTCCCTGATGCCGTCGCCGCGGGTGCACCAGGAGTCAGTAGCACGCTTAGCGAAAACCACGACCGTGCGGAGCGAGATCCGCCGCCTTTGAAAAATCCCGGGCGCATTCACGATGTTGTCCCTGATGCCGTCGCCGCGGGTGCACCAGGAGTCAGTAGCACGCTTAGCGAAAACCACGACCGTGCGGAGCGAGATCCGCCGCCTTTGAAAAATCCCGGGCGCATTCACGATGTTGTCCCTGATGCCGTCGCCGCGGGTGCACCAGGAGTCAGTAGCACGCTTAGCGAAAACCACGACCGTGCGGAGCGAGATCCGCCGCCTTTGAAAAATCCCGGGCGCATTCACGATGTTGTCCCTGATGCGGTCGCCGCGGGTGCACCGGGAGTCAGTAGCACGCTTAGCGAAAACCACGACCGTGCGGAGCGAGATCCGCCGCCTTTGAAAAATCCCGGGCAGACTCACGGTGTCGTCCCTGATGCCGTCGCCGCGGGTGCACCAGGAGTCAGTAGCACGCTTAGCGAAAACCACGACCGTGCGGAGCGAGATCCGCCGCCTTTGAAAAATCCCGGGCGCATTCACGATGTTGTCCCTGATGCCGTCGCCGCGGGTGCACCAGGAGTCAGTAGCACGCTTAGCGAAAACCACGACCGTGCGGAGCGAGATCCGCCGCCTTTGAAAAATCCCGGGCGCATTCACGATGTTGTCCCTGATGCCGTCGCCGCGGGTGCACCAGGAGTCAGTAGCACGCTTAGCGAAAACCACGACCGTGCGGAGTGAGATCCGCCGCCTTTGAAAAATCCCGGGCGCATTCACGATGTTGTCCCTGATGCGGTCGCCGCGGGTGCACCGGGAGTCAGTAGCACGCATAGCGAAAACCACGACCGTGCGGAGCGAGATCCGCCGCCTTTGAAAAATCCCGGGCAGACTCACGGTGTCGTCCCTGATGCCGTCGCCGCGGGTGCACCAGGAGTCAGTAGCACGCTTAGCGAAAACCACGACCGTGCGGAGCGAGATCCGTCGCCTTTGAAAAATCCCGGGCAGACTCACGGTGTCGTCCCTGATGCCGTCGCCGCGGGTGCACCGGGAGTCAGTAGCACGCTTAGCGAAAACCACGACCGTGCGGAGCGAGATCCGTCGCCTTTGAAAAATCCCGGGCAGACTCACGGTGTCGTCCCTGATGCCGTCGCCGCGGGTGCACCAGGAGTCAGTAGCACGCTTAGCGAAAACCACGACCGTGCGGAGCGAGATCCGTCGCCTTTGAAAAATCCCGGGCAGACTCACGGTGTCGTCCCTGATGCCGTCGCCGCGGGTGCACCGGGAGTCAGTAGCACGCTTAGCGAAAACCACGACCGTGCGGAGCGAGATCCGTCGCCTTTGAAAAATCCCGGGCAGACTCACGGTGTCGTCCCTGATGCCGTCGCCGCGGGTGCACCAGGAGTCAGTAGCACGCTTAGCGAAAACCACGACCGTGCGGAGCGAGATCCGCCGCCTTTGAAAAATCCCGGGCAGACTCACGGTGTCGTCCCTGATGCCGTCGCCGCGGGTGCACCAGGAGTCAGTAGCACGCTTAGCGAAAACCACGACCGTGCGGAGCGAGATCCGCCGCCTTTGAAAAATCCCGGGCGCATTCACGATGTTGTCCCTGATGCCGTCGCCGCGGGTGCACCAGGAGTCAGTAGCACGCTTAGCGAAAACCACGACCGTGCGGAGCGAGATCCGCCGCCTTTGAAAAATCCCGGGCAGACTCACGGTGTCGTCCCTGATGCCGTCGCCGCGGGTGCACCAGGAGTCAGTAGCACGCTTAGCGAAAACCACGACCGTGCGGAGCGAGATCCGCCGCCTTTGAAAAATCCCGGGCGCATTCACGATGTTGTCCCTGATGCCGTCGCCGCGGGTGCACCAGGAGTCAGTAGCACGCTTAGCGAAAACCACGACCGTGCGGAGCGAGATCCGTCGCCTTTGAAAAATCCCGGGCAGACTCACGGTGTCGTCCCTGATGCCGTCGCCGCGGGTGCACCAGGAGTCAGTAGCACGCTTAGCGAAAACCACGACCGTGCGGAGCGAGATCCGCCGCCTTTGAAAAATCCCGGGCGCATTCACGATGTTGTCCCTGATGCCGTCGCCGCGGGTGCACCAGGAGTCAGTAGCACGCTTAGCGAAAACCACGACCGTGCGGAGCGAGATCCGCCGCCTTTGAAAAATCCCGGGCAGACTCACGGTGTCGTCCCTGATGCCGTCGCCGCGGGTGCACCAGGAGTCAGTAGCACGCTTAGCGAAAACCACGACCGTGCGGAGCGAGATCCGCCGCCTTTAAAAATCCCGGGCGCATTCACGATGTTGTCCCTGATGCCGTCGCCGCGGGTGCACCAGGAGTCAGTAGCACGCTTAGCGAAAACCACGACCGTGCGGAGCGAGATCCGCCGCCTTTGAAAAATCCCGGGCAGACTCACGGTGTCGTCCCTGATGCCGTCGCCGCGGGTGCACCAGGAGTCAGTAGCACGCTTAGCGAAAACCACGACCGTGCGGAGCGAGATCCGCCGCCTTTGAAAAATCCCGGGCGCATTCACGATGTTGTCCCTGATGCCGTCGCCGCGGGTGCACCAGGAGTCAGTAGCACGCTTAGCGAAAACCACAACCGTGCGGAGCGAGATCCGCCGCCTTTGAAAAATCCCGGGCGCATTCACGATGTTGTCCCTGATGCCGTCGCCGCGGGTGCACCAGGAGTCAGTAGCACGCTTAGCGAAAACCACGACCGTGCGGAGCGAGATCCGCCGCCTTTGAAAAATCCCGGGCGCATTCACGATGTTGTCCCTGATGCCGTCGCCGCGGGTGCACCAGGAGTCAGTAGCACGCTTAGCGAAAACCACGACCGTGCGGAGCGAGATCCGCCGCCTTTGAAAAATCCCGGGCAGACTCACGGTGTCGTCCCTGATGCCGTCGCCGCGGGTGCACCAGGAGTCAGTAGCACGCTTAGCGAAAACCACGACCGTGCGGAGCGAGATCCGCCGCCTTTGAAAAATCCCGGGCGCATTCACGATGTTGTCCCTGATGCGGTCGCCGCGGGTGCACCGGGAGTCAGTAGCACGCTTAGCGAAAACCACGACCGTGCGGAGCGAGATCCGCCGCCTTTGAAAAATCCCGGGCGCATTCACGATGTTGTCCCTGATGCCGTCGCCGCGGGTGCACCAGGAGTCAGTAGCACGCTTAGCGAAAACCACGACCGTGCGGAGCGAGATCCGCCGCCTTTGAAAAATCCCGGGCGCATTCACGATGTTGTCCCTGATGCCGTCGAAGCGGGTGCACCAGGAGTCAGTAGCACGCTTAGCGAAAACCACGACCGTGCGGAGCGAGATCCGCCGCCTTTGAAAAATCCCGGGCAGACTCACGGTGTCGTCCCTGATGCCGTCGCCGCGGGTGCACCAGGAGTCAGTAGCACGCTTAGCGAAAACCACGACCGTACGGAGCGAGATCCGCCGCCTTTGAAAAATCCCGGGCAGACTCACGGTGTCGTCCCTGATGCCGTCGCCGCGGGTGCACCAGGAGTCAGTAGCACGCTTAGCGAAAACCACGACCGTGCGGAGCGAGATCCGCCGCCTTTGAAAAATCCCGGGCAGACTCACGGTGTCGTCCCTGATGCCGTCGCCGCGGGTGCACCAGGAGTCAGTAGCACGCTTAGCGAAAACCACGACCGTGCGGAGCGAGATCCGCCGCCTTTGAAAAATCCCGGGCGCATTCACGATGTTGTCCCTGATGCGGTCGCCGCGGGTGCACCAGGAGTCAGTAGCACGCTTAGCGAAAACCACGACCGTGCGGAGCGAGATCCGCCGCCTTTGAAAAATCCCGGGCAGACTCACGGTGTCGTCCCTGATGCCGTCGCCGCGGGTGCACCAGGAGTCAGTAGCACGCTTAGCGAAAACCACGACCGTGCGGAGCGAGATCCGCCGCCTTTGAAAAATCCCGGGCGCATTCACGATGTTGTCCCTGATGCCGTCGCCGCGGGTGCACCAGGAGTCAGTAGCACGCTTAGCGAAAACCACGACCGTGCGGAGCGAGATCCGCCGCCTTTGAAAAATCCCGGGCAGACTCACGGTGTCGTCCCTGATGCCGTCGCCGCGGGTGCACCAGGAGTCAGTAGCACGCTTAGCGAAAACCACGACCGTGCGGAGCGAGATCCGCCGCCTTTGAAAAATCCCGGGCGCATTCACGATGTTGTCCCTGATGCCGTCGCCGCGGGTGCACCAGGAGTCAGTAGCACGCTTAGCGAAAACCACGACCGTGCGGAGCGAGATCCGTCGCCTTTGAAAAATCCCGGGCGCATTCACGATGTTGTCCCTGATGCCGTCGCCGCGGGTGCACCAGGAGTCAGTAGCACGCTTAGCGAAAACCACGACCGTGCGGAGCGAGATCCGCCGCCTTTGAAAAATCCCGGGCGCATTCACGATGTTGTCCCTGATGCCGTCGCCGCGGGTGCACCAGGAGTCAGTAGCACGCTTAGCGAAAACCACGACCGTGCGGAGCGAGATCCGCCGCCTTTGAAAAATCCCGGGCAGACTCACGGTGTCGTCCCTGATGCCGTCGCCGCGGGTGCACCAGGAGTCAGTAGCACGCTTAGCGAAAACCACGACCGTGCGGAGCGAGATCCGCCGCCTTTGAAAAATCCCGGGCGCATTCACGATGTTGTCCCTGATGCCGTCGCCGCGGGTGCACCAGGAGTCAGTAGCACGCTTAGCGAAAACCACGACCGTGCGGAGCGAGATCCGCCGCCTTTGAAAAATCCCGGGCGCATTCACGATGTTGTCCCTGATGCCGTCGCCGCGGGTGCACCAGGAGTCAGTAGCACGCTTAGCGAAAACCACGACCGTGCGGAGCGAGATCCGCCGCCTTTGAAAAATCCCGGGCGCATTCACGATGTTGTCCCTGATGCCGTCGCCGCGGGTGCACCAGGAGTCAGTAGCACGCTTAGCGAAAACCACGACCGTGCGGAGCGAGATCCGCCGCCTTTGAAAAATCCCGGGCAGACTCACGGTGTCGTCCCTGATGCCGTCGCCGCGGGTGCACCAGGAGTCAGTAGCACGCTTAGCGAAAACCACGACCGTTCGGAGCGAGATCCGCCGCCTTTAAAAATCCCGGGCGCATTCACGATGTTGTCCCTGATGCCGTCGCCGCGGGTGCACCAGGAGTCAGTAGCACGCTTAGCGAAAACCACGACCGTGCGGAGCGAGATCCGCCGCCTTTGAAAAATCCCGGGCAGACTCACGGTGTCGTCCCTGATGCCGTCGCCGCGGGTGCACCAGGAGTCAGTAGCACGCTTAGCGAAAACCACGACCGTGCGGAGCGAGATCCGCCGCCTTTGAAAAATCCCGGGCGCATTCACGATGTTGTCCCTGATGCCGTCGCCGCGGGTGCACCAGGAGTCAGTAGCACGCTTAGCGAAAACCACGACCGTGCGGAGCGAGATTCGCCGCCTTTGAAAAATCCCGGGCGCATTCACGATGTAGTCCCTGATGCCGTCGCCGCGGGTGCACCAGGAGTCAGTAGCACGCTTAGCGAAAACCACGACCGTGCGGAGCGAGATCCGCCGCCTTTGAAAAATCCCGGGCGCATTCACGATGTTGTCCCTGATGCCGTCGCCGCGGGTGCACCAGGAGTCAGTAGCACGCTTAGCGAAAACCACGACCGTGCGGAGCGAGATCCGCCGCCTTTGAAAAATCCCGGGCAGACTCACGGTGTCGTCCCTGATGCCGTCGCCGCGGGTGCACCAGGAGTCAGTAGCACGCTTAGCGAAAACCACGACCGTGCGGAGCGAGATCCGCCGCCTTTGAAAAATCCCGGGCGCATTCACGATGTTGTCCCTGATGCCGTCGCCGCGGGTGCACCAGGAGTCAGTAGCACGCTTAGCGAAAACCACGACCGTGCGGAGCGAGATCCGCCGCCTTTGAAAAATCCCGGGCGCATTCACGATGTTGTCCCTGATGCCGTCGCCGCGGGTGCACCAGGAGTCAGTAGCACGCTTAGCGAAAACCACGACCGTGCGGAGCGAGATCCGCCGCCTTTGAAAAATCCCGGGCAGACTCACGGTGTCGTCCCTGATGCCGTCGCCGCGGGTGCACCAGGAGTCAGTAGCACGCTTAGCGAAAACCACGACCGTTCGGAGCGAGATCCGCCGCCTTTAAAAATCCCGGGCGCATTCACGATGTTGTCCCTGATGCCGTCGCCGCGGGTGCACCAGGAGTCAGTAGCACGCTTAGCGAAAACCACGACCGTGCGGAGCGAGATCCGCCGCCTTTGAAAAATCCCGGGCAGACTCACGGTGTCGTCCCTGATGCCGTCGCCGCGGGTGCACCAGGAGTCAGTAGCACGCTTAGCGAAAACCACGACCGTGCGGAGCGAGATCCGCCGCCTTTGAAAAATCCCGGGCGCATTCACGATGTTGTCCCTGATGCCGTCGCCGCGGGTGCACCAGGAGTCAGTAGCACGCTTAGCGAAAACCACGACCGTGCGGAGCGAGATTCGCCGCCTTTGAAAAATCCCGGGCGCATTCACGATGTAGTCCCTGATGCCGTCGCCGCGGGTGCACCAGGAGTCAGTAGCACGCTTAGCGAAAACCACGACCGTGCGGAGCGAGATCCGCCGCCTTTGAAAAATCCCGGGCGCATTCACGATGTTGTCCCTGATGCCGTCGCCGCGGGTGCACCAGGAGTCAGTAGCACGCTTAGCGAAAACCACGACCGTGCGGAGCGAGATCCGCCGCCTTTGAAAAATCCCGGGCAGACTCACGGTGTCGTCCCTGATGCCGTCGCCGCGGGTGCACCAGGAGTCAGTAGCACGCTTAGCGAAAACCACGACCGTGCGGAGCGAGATCCGCCGCCTTTGAAAAATCCCGGGCGCATTCACGATGTTGTCCCTGATGCCGTCGCCGCGGGTGCACCAGGAGTCAGTAGCACGCTTAGCGAAAACCACGACCGTGCGGAGCGAGATCCGCCGCCTTTGAAAAATCCCGGGCGCATTCACGATGTTGTCCCTGATGCCGTCGCCGCGGGTGCACCAGGAGTCAGTAGCACGCTTAGCGAAAACCACGACCGTGCGGAGCGAGATCCGCCGCCTTTGAAAAATCCCGGGCGCATTCACGATGTTGTCCCTGATGCCGTCGCCGCGGGTGCACCAGGAGTCAGTAGCACGCTTAGCGAAAACCACGACCGTGCGGAGCGAGATCCGCCGCCTTTGAAAAATCCCGGGCGCATTCACGATGTTGTCCCTGATGCGGTCGCCGCGGGTGCACCGGGAGTCAGTAGCACGCTTAGCGAAAACCACGACCGTGCGGAGCGAGATCCGCCGCCTTTGAAAAATCCCGGGCAGACTCACGGTGTCGTCCCTGATGCCGTCGCCGCGGGTGCACCAGGAGTCAGTAGCACGCTTAGCGAAAACCACGACCGTGCGGAGCGAGATCCGCCGCCTTTGAAAAATCCCGGGCGCATTCACGATGTTGTCCCTGATGCCGTCGCCGCGGGTGCACCAGGAGTCAGTAGCACGCTTAGCGAAAACCACGACCGTGCGGAGCGAGATCCGCCGCCTTTGAAAAATCCCGGGCGCATTCACGATGTTGTCCCTGATGCCGTCGCCGCGGGTGCACCAGGAGTCAGTAGCACGCTTAGCGAAAACCACGACCGTGCGGAGCGAGATCCGCCGCCTTTGAAAAATCCCGGGCGCATTCACGATGTTGTCCCTGATGCCGTCGCCGCGGGTGCACCAGGAGTCAGTAGCACGCTTAGCGAAAACCACGACCGTGCGGAGCGAGATCCGCCGCCTTTGAAAAATCCCGGGCAGACTCACGGTGTCGTCCCTGATGCCGTCGCCGCGGGTGCACCAGGAGTCAGTAGCACGCTTAGCGAAAACCACGACCGTGCGGAGTGAGATCCGCCGCCTTTGAAAAATCCCGGGCAGACTCACGGTGTCGTCCCTGATGCCGTCGCCGCGGGTGCACCAGGAGTCAGTAGCACGCTTAGCGAAAACCACGACCGTGCGGAGCGAGATCCGCCGCCTTTGAAAAATCCCGGGCAGACTCACGGTGTCGTCCCTGATGCCGTCGCCGCGGGTGCACCAGGAGTCAGTAGCACGCTTAGCGAAAACCACGACCGTGCGGAGCGAGATCCGCCGCCTTTGAAAAATCCCGGGCGCATTCACGATGTTGTCCCTGATGCCGTCGCCGCGGGTGCACCAGGAGTCAGTAGCACGCTTAGCGAAAACCACGACCGTGCGGAGCGAGATCCGCCGCCTTTGAAAAATCCCGGGCAGACTCACGGTGTCGTCCCTGATGCCGTCGCCGCGGGTGCACCAGGAGTCAGTAGCACGCTTAGCGAAAACCACGACCGTGCGGAGTGAGATCCGCCGCCTTTGAAAAATCCCGGGCAGACTCACGGTGTCGTCCCTGATGCCGTCGCCGCGGGTGCACCAGGAGTCAGTAGCACGCTTAGCGAAAACCACGACCGTGCGGAGCGAGATCCGCCGCCTTTGAAAAATCCCGGGCAGACTCACGGTGTCGTCCCTGATGCCGTCGCCGCGGGTGCACCAGGAGTCAGTAGCACGCTTAGCGAAAACCACGACCGTGCGGAGCGAGATCCGCCGCCTTTGAAAAATCCCGGGCGCATTCACGATGTTGTCCCTGATGCCGTCGCCGCGGGTGCACCAGGAGTCAGTAGCACGCTTAGCGAAAACCACGACCGTGCGGAGCGAGATCCGCCGCCTTTGAAAAATCCCGGGCGCATTCACGATGTTGTCCCTGATGCCGTCGCCGCGGGTGCACCAGGAGTCAGTAGCACGCTTAGCGAAAACCACGACCGTGCGGAGCGAGATCCGCCGCCTTTGAAAAATCCCGGGCGCATTCACGATGTTGTCCCTGATGCCGTCGCCGCGGGTGCACCAGGAGTCAGTAGCACGCTTAGCGAAAACCACGACCGTGCGGAGTGAGATCCGCCGCCTTTGAAAAATCCCGGGCGCATTCACGATGTTGTCCCTGATGCGGTCGCCGCGGGTGCACCGGGAGTCAGTAGCACGCATAGCGAAAACCACGACCGTGCGGAGCGAGATCCGCCGCCTTTGAAAAATCCCGGGCAGACTCACGGTGTCGTCCCTGATGCCGTCGCCGCGGGTGCACCAGGAGTCAGTAGCACGCTTAGCGAAAACCACGACCGTGCGGAGCGAGATCCGTCGCCTTTGAAAAATCCCGGGCAGACTCACGGTGTCGTCCCTGATGCCGTCGCCGCGGGTGCACCGGGAGTCAGTAGCACGCTTAGCGAAAACCACGACCGTGCGGAGCGAGATCCGTCGCCTTTGAAAAATCCCGGGCAGACTCACGGTGTCGTCCCTGATGCCGTCGCCGCGGGTGCACCAGGAGTCAGTAGCACGCTTAGCGAAAACCACGACCGTGCGGAGCGAGATCCGTCGCCTTTGAAAAATCCCGGGCAGACTCACGGTGTCGTCCCTGATGCCGTCGCCGCGGGTGCACCGGGAGTCAGTAGCACGCTTAGCGAAAACCACGACCGTGCGGAGCGAGATCCGTCGCCTTTGAAAAATCCCGGGCAGACTCACGGTGTCGTCCCTGATGCCGTCGCCGCGGGTGCACCAGGAGTCAGTAGCACGCTTAGCGAAAACCACGACCGTGCGGAGCGAGATCCGCCGCCTTTGAAAAATCCCGGGCAGACTCACGGTGTCGTCCCTGATGCCGTCGCCGCGGGTGCACCAGGAGTCAGTAGCACGCTTAGCGAAAACCACGACCGTGCGGAGCGAGATCCGCCGCCTTTGAAAAATCCCGGGCGCATTCACGATGTTGTCCCTGATGCCGTCGCCGCGGGTGCACCAGGAGTCAGTAGCACGCTTAGCGAAAACCACGACCGTGCGGAGCGAGATCCGCCGCCTTTGAAAAATCCCGGGCAGACTCACGGTGTCGTCCCTGATGCCGTCGCCGCGGGTGCACCAGGAGTCAGTAGCACGCTTAGCGAAAACCACGACCGTGCGGAGCGAGATCCGCCGCCTTTGAAAAATCCCGGGCGCATTCACGATGTTGTCCCTGATGCCGTCGCCGCGGGTGCACCAGGAGTCAGTAGCACGCTTAGCGAAAACCACGACCGTGCGGAGCGAGATCCGTCGCCTTTGAAAAATCCCGGGCAGACTCACGGTGTCGTCCCTGATGCCGTCGCCGCGGGTGCACCAGGAGTCAGTAGCACGCTTAGCGAAAACCACGACCGTGCGGAGCGAGATCCGCCGCCTTTGAAAAATCCCGGGCGCATTCACGATGTTGTCCCTGATGCCGTCGCCGCGGGTGCACCAGGAGTCAGTAGCACGCTTAGCGAAAACCACGACCGTGCGGAGCGAGATCCGCCGCCTTTGAAAAATCCCGGGCAGACTCACGGTGTCGTCCCTGATGCCGTCGCCGCGGGTGCACCAGGAGTCAGTAGCACGCTTAGCGAAAACCACGACCGTGCGGAGCGAGATCCGCCGCCTTTGAAAAATCCCGGGCAGACTCACGGTGTCGTCCCTGATGCCGTCGCCGCGGGTGCACCAGGAGTCAGTAGCACGCTTAGCGAAAACCACGACCGTACGGAGCGAGATCCGCCGCCTTTGAAAAATCCCGGGCAGACTCACGGTGTCGTCCCTGATGCCGTCGCCGCGGGTGCACCAGGAGTCAGTAGCACGCTTAGCGAAAACCACGACCGT
Source organism: Ixodes scapularis (assembly GCF_016920785.2). NCBI lineage: Eukaryota > Metazoa > Arthropoda > Arachnida > Ixodida > Ixodidae > Ixodes > Ixodes scapularis. The sequence continues at coordinate 70,249 of NW_024610053.1, forward strand.
GCGGAGCGAGATCCGCCGCCTTTGAAAAATCCCGGGCAGACTCACGGTGTCGTCCCTGATGCCGTCGCCGCGGGTGCACCAGGAGTCAGTAGCACGCTTAGCGAAAACCACGACCGTGCGGAGCGAGATCCGCCGCCTTTGAAAAATCCCGGGCGCATTCACGATGTTGTCCCTGATGCGGTCGCCGCGGGTGCACCAGGAGTCAGTAGCACGCTTAGCGAAAACCACGACCGTGCGGAGCGAGATCCGCCGCCTTTGAAAAATCCCGGGCAGACTCACGGTGTCGTCCCTGATGCCGTCGCCGCGGGTGCACCAGGAGTCAGTAGCACGCTTAGCGAAAACCACGACCGTGCGGAGCGAGATCCGCCGCCTTTGAAAAATCCCGGGCGCATTCACGATGTTGTCCCTGATGCCGTCGCCGCGGGTGCACCAGGAGTCAGTAGCACGCTTAGCGAAAACCACGACCGTGCGGAGCGAGATCCGCCGCCTTTGAAAAATCCCGGGCAGACTCACGGTGTCGTCCCTGATGCCGTCGCCGCGGGTGCACCAGGAGTCAGTAGCACGCTTAGCGAAAACCACGACCGTGCGGAGCGAGATCCGCCGCCTTTGAAAAATCCCGGGCGCATTCACGATGTTGTCCCTGATGCCGTCGCCGCGGGTGCACCAGGAGTCAGTAGCACGCTTAGCGAAAACCACGACCGTGCGGAGCGAGATCCGTCGCCTTTGAAAAATCCCGGGCGCATTCACGATGTTGTCCCTGATGCCGTCGCCGCGGGTGCACCAGGAGTCAGTAGCACGCTTAGCGAAAACCACGACCGTGCGGAGCGAGATCCGCCGCCTTTGAAAAATCCCGGGCGCATTCACGATGTTGTCCCTGATGCCGTCGCCGCGGGTGCACCAGGAGTCAGTAGCACGCTTAGCGAAAACCACGACCGTGCGGAGCGAGATCCGCCGCCTTTGAAAAATCCCGGGCAGACTCACGGTGTCGTCCCTGATGCCGTCGCCGCGGGTGCACCAGGAGTCAGTAGCACGCTTAGCGAAAACCACGACCGTGCGGAGCGAGATCCGCCGCCTTTGAAAAATCCCGGGCGCATTCACGATGTTGTCCCTGATGCCGTCGCCGCGGGTGCACCAGGAGTCAGTAGCACGCTTAGCGAAAACCACGACCGTGCGGAGCGAGATCCGCCGCCTTTGAAAAATCCCGGGCGCATTCACGATGTTGTCCCTGATGCCGTCGCCGCGGGTGCACCAGGAGTCAGTAGCACGCTTAGCGAAAACCACGACCGTGCGGAGCGAGATCCGCCGCCTTTGAAAAATCCCGGGCGCATTCACGATGTTGTCCCTGATGCCGTCGCCGCGGGTGCACCAGGAGTCAGTAGCACGCTTAGCGAAAACCACGACCGTGCGGAGCGAGATCCGCCGCCTTTGAAAAATCCCGGGCAGACTCACGGTGTCGTCCCTGATGCCGTCGCCGCGGGTGCACCAGGAGTCAGTAGCACGCTTAGCGAAAACCACGACCGTGCGGAGCGAGATCCGCCGCCTTTGAAAAATCCCGGGCGCATTCACGATGTTGTCCCTGATGCCGTCGCCGCGGGTGCACCAGGAGTCAGTAGCACGCTTAGCGAAAACCACGACCGTGCGGAGCGAGATCCGCCGCCTTTGAAAAATCCCGGGCGCATTCACGATGTTGTCCCTGATGCCGTCGCCGCGGGTGCACCAGGAGTCAGTAGCACGCTTAGCGAAAACCACGACCGTGCGGAGCGAGATCCGCCGCCTTTGAAAAATCCCGGGCGCATTCACGATGTTGTCCCTGATGCCGTCGCCGCGGGTGCACCAGGAGTCAGTAGCACGCTTAGCGAAAACCACGACCGTGCGGAGCGAGATCCGCCGCCTTTGAAAAATCCCGGGCGCATTCACGATGTTGTCCCTGATGCGGTCGCCGCGGGTGCACCGGGAGTCAGTAGCACGCTTAGCGAAAACCACGACCGTGCGGAGCGAGATCCGTCGCCTTTGAAAAATCCCGGGCAGACTCACGGTGTCGTCCCTGATGCCGTCGCCGCGGGTGCACCAGGAGTCAGTAGCACGCTTAGCGAAAACCACGACCGTGCGGAGCGAGATCCGTCGCCTTTGAAAAATCCCGGGCAGACTCACGGTGTCGTCCCTGATGCCGTCGCCGCGGGTGCACCAGGAGTCAGTAGCACGCTTAGCGAAAACCACGACCGTGCGGAGCGAGATCCGTCGCCTTTGAAAAATCCCGGGCAGACTCACGGTGTCGTCCCTGATGCCGTCGCCGCGGGTGCACCAGGAGTCAGTAGCACGCTTAGCGAAAACCACGATTGTGCGGAGCGAGATCCGCCGCCTTTGAAAAATCCCGGGCAGACTCACGGTGTCGTCCCTGATGCCGTCGCCGCGGGTGCACCAGGAGTCAGTAGCACGCTTAGCGAAAACCACGACCGTGCGGAGCGAGATCCGTCGCCTTTGAAAAATCCCGGGCAGACTCACGGTGTCGTCCCTGATGCCGTCGCCGCGGGTGCACCGGGAGTCAGTAGCACGCTTAGCGAAAACCACGACCGTGCGGAGCGAGATCCGTCGCCTTTGAAAAATCCCGGGCAGACTCACGGTGTCGTCCCTGATGCCGTCGCCGCGGGTGCACCAGGAGTCAGTAGCACGCTTAGCGAAAACCACGACCGTGCGGAGCGAGATCCGTCGCCTTTGAAAAATCCCGGGCAGACTCACGGTGTCGTCCCTGATGCCGTCGCCGCGGGTGCACCGGGAGTCAGTAGCACGCTTAGCGAAAACCACGACCGTGCGGAGCGAGATCCGTCGCCTTTGAAAAATCCCGGGCAGACTCACGGTGTCGTCCCTGATGCCGTCGCCGCGGGTGCACCAGGAGTCAGTAGCACGCTTAGCGAAAACCACGACCGTGCGGAGCGAGATCCGCCGCCTTTGAAAAATCCCGGGCAGACTCACGGTGTCGTCCCTGATGCCGTCGCCGCGGGTGCACCAGGAGTCAGTAGCACGCTTAGCGAAAACCACGACCGTGCGGAGCGAGATCCGCCGCCTTTGAAAAATCCCGGGCGCATTCACGATGTTGTCCCTGATGCCGTCGCCGCGGGTGCACCAGGAGTCAGTAGCACGCTTAGCGAAAACCACGACCGTGCGGAGCGAGATCCGCCGCCTTTGAAAAATCCCGGGCAGACTCACGGTGTCGTCCCTGATGCCGTCGCCGCGGGTGCACCAGGAGTCAGTAGCACGCTTAGCGAAAACCACGACCGTGCGGAGCGAGATCCGCCGCCTTTGAAAAATCCCGGGCGCATTCACGATGTTGTCCCTGATGCCGTCGCCGCGGGTGCACCAGGAGTCAGTAGCACGCTTAGCGAAAACCACGACCGTGCGGAGCGAGATCCGTCGCCTTTGAAAAATCCCGGGCAGACTCACGGTGTCGTCCCTGATGCCGTCGCCGCGGGTGCACCAGGAGTCAGTAGCACGCTTAGCGAAAACCACGACCGTGCGGAGCGAGATCCGCCGCCTTTGAAAAATCCCGGGCGCATTCACGATGTTGTCCCTGATGCCGTCGCCGCGGGTGCACCAGGAGTCAGTAGCACGCTTAGCGAAAACCACGACCGTGCGGAGCGAGATCCGCCGCCTTTGAAAAATCCCGGGCAGACTCACGGTGTCGTCCCTGATGCCGTCGCCGCGGGTGCACCAGGAGTCAGTAGCACGCTTAGCGAAAACCACGACCGTGCGGAGCGAGATCCGCCGCCTTTGAAAAATCCCGGGCAGACTCACGGTGTCGTCCCTGATGCCGTCGCCGCGGGTGCACCAGGAGTCAGTAGCACGCTTAGCGAAAACCACGACCGTACGGAGCGAGATCCGCCGCCTTTGAAAAATCCCGGGCAGACTCACGGTGTCGTCCCTGATGCCGTCGCCGCGGGTGCACCAGGAGTCAGTAGCACGCTTAGCGAAAACCACGACCGTGCGGAGCGAGATCCGCCGCCTTTGAAAAATCCCGGGCAGACTCACGGTGTCGTCCCTGATGCCGTCGCCGCGGGTGCACCAGGAGTCAGTAGCACGCTTAGCGAAAACCACGACCGTGCGGAGCGAGATCCGCCGCCTTTGAAAAATCCCGGGCGCATTCACGATGTTGTCCCTGATGCGGTCGCCGCGGGTGCACCAGGAGTCAGTAGCACGCTTAGCGAAAACCACGACCGTGCGGAGCGAGATCCGCCGCCTTTGAAAAATCCCGGGCAGACTCACGGTGTCGTCCCTGATGCCGTCGCCGCGGGTGCACCAGGAGTCAGTAGCACGCTTAGCGAAAACCACGACCGTGCGGAGCGAGATCCGCCGCCTTTGAAAAATCCCGGGCGCATTCACGATGTTGTCCCTGATGCCGTCGCCGCGGGTGCACCAGGAGTCAGTAGCACGCTTAGCGAAAACCACGACCGTGCGGAGCGAGATCCGCCGCCTTTGAAAAATCCCGGGCAGACTCACGGTGTCGTCCCTGATGCCGTCGCCGCGGGTGCACCAGGAGTCAGTAGCACGCTTAGCGAAAACCACGACCGTGCGGAGCGAGATCCGCCGCCTTTGAAAAATCCCGGGCGCATTCACGATGTTGTCCCTGATGCCGTCGCCGCGGGTGCACCAGGAGTCAGTAGCACGCTTAGCGAAAACCACGACCGTGCGGAGCGAGATCCGTCGCCTTTGAAAAATCCCGGGCGCATTCACGATGTTGTCCCTGATGCCGTCGCCGCGGGTGCACCAGGAGTCAGTAGCACGCTTAGCGAAAACCACGACCGTGCGGAGCGAGATCCGCCGCCTTTGAAAAATCCCGGGCGCATTCACGATGTTGTCCCTGATGCCGTCGCCGCGGGTGCACCAGGAGTCAGTAGCACGCTTAGCGAAAACCACGACCGTGCGGAGCGAGATCCGCCGCCTTTGAAAAATCCCGGGCAGACTCACGGTGTCGTCCCTGATGCCGTCGCCGCGGGTGCACCAGGAGTCAGTAGCACGCTTAGCGAAAACCACGACCGTGCGGAGCGAGATCCGCCGCCTTTGAAAAATCCCGGGCGCATTCACGATGTTGTCCCTGATGCCGTCGCCGCGGGTGCACCAGGAGTCAGTAGCACGCTTAGCGAAAACCACGACCGTGCGGAGCGAGATCCGCCGCCTTTGAAAAATCCCGGGCGCATTCACGATGTTGTCCCTGATGCCGTCGCCGCGGGTGCACCAGGAGTCAGTAGCACGCTTAGCGAAAACCACGACCGTGCGGAGCGAGATCCGCCGCCTTTGAAAAATCCCGGGCGCATTCACGATGTTGTCCCTGATGCCGTCGCCGCGGGTGCACCAGGAGTCAGTAGCACGCTTAGCGAAAACCACGACCGTGCGGAGCGAGATCCGCCGCCTTTGAAAAATCCCGGGCAGACTCACGGTGTCGTCCCTGATGCCGTCGCCGCGGGTGCACCAGGAGTCAGTAGCACGCTTAGCGAAAACCACGACCGTGCGGAGCGAGATCCGCCGCCTTTGAAAAATCCCGGGCGCATTCACGATGTTGTCCCTGATGCCGTCGCCGCGGGTGCACCAGGAGTCAGTAGCACGCTTAGCGAAAACCACGACCGTGCGGAGCGAGATCCGCCGCCTTTGAAAAATCCCGGGCGCATTCACGATGTTGTCCCTGATGCCGTCGCCGCGGGTGCACCAGGAGTCAGTAGCACGCTTAGCGAAAACCACGACCGTGCGGAGCGAGATCCGCCGCCTTTGAAAAATCCCGGGCGCATTCACGATGTTGTCCCTGATGCCGTCGCCGCGGGTGCACCAGGAGTCAGTAGCACGCTTAGCGAAAACCACGACCGTGCGGAGCGAGATCCGCCGCCTTTGAAAAATCCCGGGCGCATTCACGATGTTGTCCCTGATGCGGTCGCCGCGGGTGCACCGGGAGTCAGTAGCACGCTTAGCGAAAACCACGACCGTGCGGAGCGAGATCCGTCGCCTTTGAAAAATCCCGGGCAGACTCACGGTGTCGTCCCTGATGCCGTCGCCGCGGGTGCACCAGGAGTCAGTAGCACGCTTAGCGAAAACCACGACCGTGCGGAGCGAGATCCGTCGCCTTTGAAAAATCCCGGGCAGACTCACGGTGTCGTCCCTGATGCCGTCGCCGCGGGTGCACCAGGAGTCAGTAGCACGCTTAGCGAAAACCACGACCGTGCGGAGCGAGATCCGTCGCCTTTGAAAAATCCCGGGCAGACTCACGGTGTCGTCCCTGATGCCGTCGCCGCGGGTGCACCAGGAGTCAGTAGCACGCTTAGCGAAAACCACGATTGTGCGGAGCGAGATCCGCCGCCTTTGAAAAATCCCGGGCAGACTCACGGTGTCGTCCCTGATGCCGTCGCCGCGGGTGCACCAGGAGTCAGTAGCACGCTTAGCGAAAACCACGACCGTGCGGAGCGAGATCCGTCGCCTTTGAAAAATCCCGGGCAGACTCACGGTGTCGTCCCTGATGCCGTCGCCGCGGGTGCACCGGGAGTCAGTAGCACGCTTAGCGAAAACCACGACCGTGCGGAGCGAGATCCGTCGCCTTTGAAAAATCCCGGGCAGACTCACGGTGTCGTCCCTGATGCCGTCGCCGCGGGTGCACCAGGAGTCAGTAGCACGCTTAGCGAAAACCACGACCGTGCGGAGCGAGATCCGTCGCCTTTGAAAAATCCCGGGCAGACTCACGGTGTCGTCCCTGATGCCGTCGCCGCGGGTGCACCGGGAGTCAGTAGCACGCTTAGCGAAAACCACGACCGTGCGGAGCGAGATCCGTCGCCTTTGAAAAATCCCGGGCAGACTCACGGTGTCGTCCCTGATGCCGTCGCCGCGGGTGCACCAGGAGTCAGTAGCACGCTTAGCGAAAACCACGACCGTGCGGAGCGAGATCCGCCGCCTTTGAAAAATCCCGGGCAGACTCACGGTGTCGTCCCTGATGCCGTCGCCGCGGGTGCACCAGGAGTCAGTAGCACGCTTAGCGAAAACCACGACCGTGCGGAGCGAGATCCGCCGCCTTTGAAAAATCCCGGGCGCATTCACGATGTTGTCCCTGATGCCGTCGCCGCGGGTGCACCAGGAGTCAGTAGCACGCTTAGCGAAAACCACGACCGTGCGGAGCGAGATCCGCCGCCTTTGAAAAATCCCGGGCAGACTCACGGTGTCGTCCCTGATGCCGTCGCCGCGGGTGCACCAGGTGTCAGTAGCACGCTTAGCGAAAACCACGACCGTGCGGAGCGAGATCCGCCGCCTTTGAAAAATCCCGGGCGCATTCACGATGTTGTCCCTGATGCCGTCGCCGCGGGTGCACCAGGAGTCAGTAGCACGCTTAGCGAAAACCACGACCGTGCGGAGCGAGATCCGTCGCCTTTGAAAAATCCCGGGCAGACTCACGGTGTCGTCCCTGATGCCGTCGCCGCGGGTGCACCAGGAGTCAGTAGCACGCTTAGCGAAAACCACGACCGTGCGGAGCGAGATCCGCCGCCTTTGAAAAATCCCGGGCGCATTCACGTTGTTGTCCCTGATGCCGTCGCCGCGGGTGCACCAGGAGTCAGTAGCACGCTTAGCGAAAACCACGACCGTGCGGAGCGAGATCCGCCGCCTTTGAAAAATCCCGGGCAGACTCACGGTGTCGTCCCTGATGCCGTCGCCGCGGGTGCACCAGGAGTCAGTAGCACGCTTAGCGAAAACCACGACCGTGCGGAGCGAGATCCGCCGCCTTTGAAAAATCCCGTGCGCATTCACGATGTTGTCCCTGATGCCGTCGCCGCGGGTGCACCAGGAGTCAGTAGCACGCTTAGCGAAAACCACGACCGTGCGGAGCGAGATCCGCCGCCTTTGAAAAATCCCGGGCAGACTCACGGTGTCGTCCCTGATGCCGTCGCCGCGGGTGCACCAGGAGTCAGTAGCACGCTTAGCGAAAACCACGACCGTGCGGAGCGAGATCCGTCGCCTTTGAAAAATCCCGGGCAGACTCACGGTGTCGTCCCTGATGCCATCGCCGCGGGTGCACCAGGAGTCAGTAGCACGCTTAGCGAAAACCACGACCGTGCGGAGCGAGATCCGCCGCCTTTGAAAAATCCCGGGCGCATTCACGATGTTGTCCCTGATGCCGTCGCCGCGGGTGCACCAGGAGTCAGTAGCACGCTTAGCGAAAACCACGACCGTGCGGAGCGAGATCCGCCGCCTTTGAAAAATCCCGGGCAGACTCACGGTGTCGTCCCTGATGCCGTCGCCGCGGGTGCACCAGGAGTCAGTAGCACGCTTAGCGAAAACCACGACCGTGCGGAGCGAGATCCGTCGCTTTTGAAAAATCCCGGGCAGACTATCGGTGTCGTCCCTGATGCCGTCGCCGCGGGTGCACCAGGAGTCAGTAGCACGCTTAGCGAAAACCACGACCGTGCGGAGCGAGATCCGCCGCCTTTGAAAAATCCCGGGCGCATTCACGATGTTGTCCCTGATGCCGTCGCCGCGGGTGCACCAGAAGTCAGTAGCACGCTTAGCGAAAACCACGACCGTGCGGAGCGAGATCCGCCGCCTTTGAAAAATCCCGGGCAGACTCACGGTGTCGTCCCTGATGCCGTCGCCGCGGGTGCACCAGGAGTCAGTAGCACGCTTAGCGAAAACCACGACCGTGCGGAGCGAGATCCGCCGCCTTTGAAAAATCCCGGGCGCATTCACGATGTTGTCCCTGATGCCGTCGCCGCGGGTGCACCAGGAGTCAGTAGCACGCTTAGCGAAAACCACGACCGTGCGGAGCGAGATCCGCCGCCTTTGAAAAATCCCGGGCGCATTCACGATGTTGTCCCTGATGCCGTCGCCGCGGGTGCACCAGGAGTCAGTAGCACGCTTAGCGAAAACCACGACCGTGCGGAGCGAGATCCGCCGCCTTTGAAAAATCCCGGGCAGACTCACGGTGTCGTCCCTGATGCCGTCGCCGCGGGTGCACCAGGAGTCAGTAGCACGCTTAGCGAAAACCACGACCGTGCGGAGCGAGATCCGCCGCCTTTGAAAAATCCCGGGCGCATTCACGATGTTGTCCCTGATGCCGTCGCCGCGGGTGCACCAGGAGTCAGTAGCACGCTTAGCGAAAACCACGACCGTGCGGAGCGAGATCCGCCGCCTTTGAAAAATCCCGGGCGCATTCACGATGTTGTCCCTGATGCCGTCGCCGCGGGTGCACCAGGAGTCAGTAGCACGCTTAGCGAAAACCACGACCGTGCGGAGCGAGATCCGCCGCCTTTGAAAAATCCCGGGCGCATTCACGATGTTGTCCCTGACGCCGTCGCCGCGGGTGCACCAGGAGTCAGTAGCACGCTTAGTGAAAACCACGACCGTGCGGAGCGAGATCCGCCGCCTTTGAAAAATCCCGGGCGCATTCAGGATGTTGTCCCTGACGCCGTCGCCGCGGGTGCACCAGGAGTCAGTAGCACGCTTAGCGAAAACCACGACCGTGCGGAGCGAGATCCGCCGCCTTTGAAAAATCCCGGGCAGACTCACGGTGTCGTCCCTGATGCCGTCGCCGCGGGTGCACCAGGAGTCAGTAGCACGCTTAGCGAAAACCACGACCGTGCGGAGCGAGATCCGCCGCCTTTGAAAAATCCCGGGCGCATTCACGATGTTGTCCCTGATGCCGTCGCCGCGGGTGCACCAGGAGTCAGTAGCACGCTTAGCGAAAACCACGACCGTGCGGAGCGAGATCCGCCGCCTTTGAAAAATCCCGGGCGCATTCACGATGTTGTCCCTGATGCCGTCGCCGCGGGTGCACCAGGAGTCAGTAGCACGCTTAGCGAAAACCACGACCGTGCGGAGCGAGATCCGCCGCCTTTGAAAAATCCCGGGCAGACTCACGGTGTCGTCCCTGATGCCGTCGCCGCGGGTGCACCAGGAGTCAGTAGCACGCTTAGCGAAAACCACGACCGTGCGGAGCGAGATCCGCCGCCTTTGAAAAATCCCGGGCGCATTCACGATGTTGTCCCTGATGCCGTCGCCGCGGGTGCACCAGGAGTCAGTAGCACGCTTAGCGAAAACCACGACCGTGCGGAGCGAGATCCGCCGCCTTTGAAAAATCCCGGGCGCATTCACGATGTTGTCCCTGATGCCGTCGCCGCGGGTGCACCAGGAGTCAGTAGCACGCTTAGCGAAAACCACGACCGTGCGGAGCGAGATCCGCCGCCTTTGAAAAATCCCGGGCGCATTCACGATGTTGTCCCTGATGCGGTCGCCGCGGGTGCACCGGGAGTCAGTAGCACGCTTAGCGAAAACCACGACCGTGCGGAGCGAGATCCGCCGCCTTTGAAAAATCCCGGGCGCATTCACGATGTTGTCCCTGATGCCGTCGCCGCGGGTGCACCAGGAGTCAGTAGCACGCTTAGCGAAAACCACGACCGTGCGGAGCGAGATCCGCCGCCTTTGAAAAATCCCGGGCGCATTCACGATGTTGTCCCTGATGCCGTCGCCGCGGGTGCACCAGGAGTCAGTAGCACGCTTAGCGAAAACCACGACCGTGCGGAGCGAGATCCGCCGCCTTTGAAAAATCCCGGGCGCATTCACGATGTTGTCCCTGACGCCGTCGCCGCGGGTGCACCAGGAGTCAGTAGCACGCTTAGCGAAAACCACGACCGTGCGGAGCGAGATCCGCCGCCTTTGAAAAATCCCGGGCGCATTCACGATGTTGTCCCTGATGCCGTCGCCGCGGGTGCACCAGGAGTCAGTAGCACGCTTAGCGAAAACCACGACCGTGCGGAGCGAGATCCGCCGCCTTTGAAAAATCCCGGGCGCATTCACGATGTTGTCCCTGACGCCGTCGCCGCGGGTGCACCAGGAGTCAGTAGCACGCTTAGTGAAAACCACGACCGTGCGGAGCGAGATCCGCCGCCTTTGAAAAATCCCGGGCGCATTCACGATGTTGTCCCTGACGCCGTCGCCGCGGGTGCACCAGGAGTCAGTAGCACGCTTAGCGAAAACCACGACCGTGCGGAGCGAGATCCGCCGCCTTTGAAAAATCCCGGGCAGACTCACGGTGTCGTCCCTGATGCCGTCGCCGCGGGTGCACCAGGAGTCAGTAGCACGCTTAGCGAAAACCACGACCGTGCGGAGCGAGATCCGCCGCCTTTGAAAAATCCCGGGCGCATTCACGATGTTGTCCCTGATGCCGTCGCCGCGGGTGCACCAGGAGTCAGTAGCACGCTTAGTGAAAACCACGACCGTGCGGAGCGAGATCCGCCGCCTTTGAAAAATCCCGGGCGCATTCACGATGTTGTCCCTGATGCCGTCGCCGCGGGTGCACCAGGAGTCAGTAGCACGCTTAGCGAAAACCACGACCGTGCGGAGCGAGATCCGCCGCCTTTGAAAAATCCCGGGCAGACTCACGGTGTCGTCCCTGATGCCGTCGCCGCGGGTGCACCAGGAGTCAGTAGCACGCTTAGCGAAAACCACGACCGTGCGGAGCGAGATCCGCCGCCTTTGAAAAATCCCGGGCGCATTCACGATGTTGTCCCTGATGCCGTCGCCGCGGGTGCACCAGGTGTCAGTAGCACGCTTAGCGAAAACCTCGACTGTGCGGAGCGAGATCCGCCGCCTTTGAAAAATCCCGGGCACACTCACGGTGTCGTCCCTGATGCCGTCGCCGCGGGTGCACCAGGTGTCAGTAGCACGCTTAGCGAAAACCACGACCGTGCGGAGCGAGATCCGCCGCCTTTGAAAAATCCCGGGCGCATTCACGATGTTGTCCCTGATGCCGTCGCCGCGGGTGCACCAGGAGTCAGTAGCACGCTTAGCGAAAACCACGACCGTGCGGAGCGAGATCCGCCGCCTTTGAAAAATCCCGGGCACACTCACGGTGTCGTCCCTGATGCCGTCGCCGCGGGTGCACCAGGTGTCAGTAGCACGCTTAGCGAAAACCACGACCGTGCGGAGCGAGATCCGCCGCCTTTGAAAAATCCCGGGCGCATTCACGATGTTGTCCCTGATGCCGTCGCCGCGGGTGCACCAGGAGTCAGTAGCACGCTTAGCGAAAACCACGACCGTGCGGAGCAAGATCCGCCGCCTTTGAAAAATCCCGGGCACACTCACGGTGTCGTCCCTGATGCCGTCGCCGCGGGTGCACCAGGAGTCAGTAGCACGCTTAGCGAAAACCACGACCGTGCGGAGCAAGATCCGCCGCCTTTGAAAAATCCCGGGCAGACTCACGGTGTCGTCCCTGATGCCGTCGCCGCGGGTGCACCGGGAGTCAGTAGCACGCTTAGCGAAAACCACGACCGTGCGGAGCGAGATCCGCCGCCTTTGAAAAATCCCGGGCAGACTCACGGTGTCGTCCCTGATGCGGTCGCCGCGGGTGCACCAGGAGTCAGTAGCACGCTTAGCGAAAACCACGACCGTGCGGAGCGAGATCCGCCGCCTTTGAAAAATCCCGGGCACACTCACGATGTCTTCCCTGATGCGGTCGCCGCGGGTGCACCGGGAGTCAGTAGCACGCTTAGCGAAAACCACGACCGTGCGGAGCAAGATCCGCCGCCTTTGAAAAATCCCGGGCGCATTCACGATGTTGTCCCTGATGCCGTCGCCGCGGGTGCACCAGGAGTCAGTAGCACGCTTAGCGAAAACCACGACCGTGCGGAGCAAGATCCGCCGCCTTTGAAAAATCCCGGGCACACTCACGATGTCTTCCCTGATGCCGTCGCCGCGGGTGCACCGGGAGTCAGTAGCACGCTTAGCGAAAACCACGACCGTGCGGAGCAAGATCCGCCGCCTTTGAAAAATCCCGGGCACACTCACGATGTCTTCCCTGATGCCGTCGCCGCGGGTGCACCAGGAGTCAGTAGCACGCTTAGCGAAAACCACGACCGTGCGGAGCAAGATCCGCCGCCTTTGAAAAATCCCGGGCACACTCACGGTGTCGTCCCTGATGCCGTCGCCGCGGGTGCACCAGGAGTCAGTAGCACGCTTAGCGAAAACCACGACCGTGCGGAGCGAGATCCGCCGCCTTTGAAAAATCCCGGGCACACTCACGATGTCTTCCCTGATGCGGTCGCCGCGGGTGCACCGGGAGTCAGTAGCACGCTTAGCGAAAACCACGACCGTGCGGAGCAAGATCCGCCGCCTTTGAAAAATCCCGGGCAGACTCGCGGTGTCGTCCCTGATGCCGTCGCCGCGGGTGCACCGGGAGTCAGTAGCACGCTTAGCGAAAACCACGACCGTGCGGAGCAAGATCCGCCGCCTTTGAAAAATCCCGGGCACACTCACGATGTCTTCCCTGATGCCGTCGCCGCGGGTGCACCAGGAGTCAGTAGCACGCTTAGCGAAAACCACGACCGTGCGGAGCGAGATCCGCCGCCTTTGAAAAATCCCGGGCAGACTCACGGTGTCGTCCCTGATGCCGTCGCCGCGGGTGCACCGGGAGTCAGTAGCACGCTTAGCGAAAACCACGACCGTGCGGAGCAAGATCCGCCGCCTTTGAAAAATCCCGGGCAGACTCGCGGTGTCGTCCCTGATGCCGTCGCCGCGGGTGCACCAGGAGTCAGTAGCACGCTTAGCGAAAACCACGACCGTGCGGAGCGAGATCCGCCGCCTTTGAAAAATCCCGGGCAGACTCACGGTGTCGTCCCTGATGCCGTCGCCGCGGGTGCACCAGGAGTCAGTAGCACGCTTAGCGAAAACCACGACCGTGCGGAGCGAGATCCGCCGCCTTTGAAAAATCCCGGGCAGACTCACGGTGTCGTCCCTGATGCCGTCGCCGCGGGTGCACCAGGAGTCAGTAGCACGCTTAGCGAAAACCACGACCGTGCGGAGCGAGATCCGCCGCCTTTGAAAAATCCCGGGCAGACTCGCGGTGTCGTCCCTGATGCCGTCGCCGCGGGTGCACCAGGAGTCAGTAGCACGCTTAGCGAAAACCACGACCGTGCGGAGCAAGATCCGCCGCCTTTGAAAAATCCCGGGCAGACTCACGGTGTCGTCCCTGATGCCGTCGCCGCGGGTGCACCAGGAGTCAGTAGCACGCTTAGCGAAAACCACGACCGTGCGGAGCGAGATCCGCCGCCTTTGAAAAATCCCGGGCAGACTCGCGGTGTCGTCCCTGATGCCGTCGCCGCGGGTGCACCGGGAGTCAGTAGCACGCTTAGCGAAAACCACGACCGTGCGGAGCAAGATCCGCCGCCTTTGAAAAATCCCGGGCACACTCACGATGTCTTCCCTGATGCCGTCGCCGCGGGTGCACCAGGAGTCAGTAGCACGCTTAGCGAAAACCACGACCGTGCGGAGCGAGATCCGCCGCCTTTGAAAAATCCCGGGCAGACTCACGGTGTCGTCCCTGATGCCGTCGCCGCGGGTGCACCAGGAGTCAGTAGCACGCTTAGCGAAAACCACGACCGTGCGGAGCAAGATCCGCCGCCTTTGAAAAATCCCGGGCAGACTCACGGTGTCGTCCCTGATGCCGTCGCCGCGGGTGCACCAGGAGTCAGTAGCACGCTTAGCGAAAACCACGACCGTGCGGAGCAAGATCCGCCGCCTTTGAAAAATCCCGGGCACACTCACGGTGTCGTCCCTGATGCCGTCGCCGCGGGTGCACCAGGAGTCAGTAGCACGCTTAGCGAAAACCACGACCGTGCGGAGCGAGATCCGCCGCCTTTGAAAAATCCCGGGCACACTCACGATGTCTTCCCTGATGCGGTCGCCGCGGGTGCACCGGGAGTCAGTAGCACGCTTAGCGAAAACCACGACCGTGCGGAGCAAGATCCGCCGCCTTTGAAAAATCCCGGGCAGACTCGCGGTGTCGTCCCTGATGCCGTCGCCGCGGGTGCACCGGGAGTCAGTAGCACGCTTAGCGAAAACCACGACCGTGCGGAGCAAGATCCGCCGCCTTTGAAAAATCCCGGGCACACTCACGGTGTCGTCCCTGATGCCGTCGCCGCGGGTGCACCAGGAGTCAGTAGCACGCTTAGCGAAAACCACGACCGTGCGGAGCAAGATCCGCCGCCTTTGAAAAATCCCGGGCAGACTCGCGGTGTCGTCCCTGATGCCGTCGCCGCGGGTGCACCGGGAGTCAGTAGCACGCTTAGCGAAAACCACGACCGTGCGGAGCAAGATCCGCCGCCTTTGAAAAATCCCGGGCAGACTCACGGTGTCGTCCCTGATGCGGTCGCCGCGGGTGCACTGGGAGTCAGTAGCACGCTTAGCGAAAACCACGACCGTGCGGAGCAAGATCCGCCGCCTTTGAAAAATCCCGGGCAGACTCACGGTGTCGTCCCTGATGCGGTCGCCGCGGGTGCACCGGGAGTCAGTAGCACGCTTAGCGAAAACCACGACCGTGCGGAGCAAGATCCGCCGCCTTTGAAAAATCCCGGGCAGACTCACGGTGTCGTCCCTGATGCGGTCGCCGCGGGTGCACCGGGAGTCAGTAGCACGCTTAGCGAAAACCACGACCGTGCGGAGCAAGATCCGCCGCCTTTGAAAAATCCCGGGCACACTCACGGTGTCGTCCCTGATGCCGTCGCCGCGGGTGCACCAGGAGTCAGTAGCACGCTTAGCGAAAACCACGACCGTGCGGAGCAAGATCCGCCGCCTTTGAAAAATCCCGGGCAGACTCACGGTGTCGTCCCTGATGCGGTCGCCGCGGGTGCACCGGGAGTCAGTAGCACGCTTAGCGAAAACCACGACCGTGCGGAGCAAGATCCGCCGCCTTTGAAAAATCCCGGGCAGACTCACGGTGTCGTCCCTGATGCGGTCGCCGCGGGTGCACCGGGAGTCAGTAGCACGCTTAGCGAAAACCACGACCGTGCGGAGCAAGATCCGCCGCCTTTGAAAAATCCCGGGCAGACTCACGGTGTCGTCCCTGATGCGGTCGCCGCGGGTGCACCGGGAGTCAGTAGCACGCTTAGCGAAAACCACGACCGTGCGGAGCAAGATCCGCCGCCTTTGAAAAATCCCGGGCAGACTCACGGTGTCGTCCCTCATGCGGTCGCCGCGGGTGCACCGGGAGTCAGTAGCACGCTTAGCGAAAACCACGACCGTGCGGAGCAAGATCCGCCGCCTTTGAAAAATCCCGGGCACACTCACGGTGTCGTCCCTGATGCCGTCGCCGCGGGTGCACCAGGAGTCAGTAGCACGCTTAGCGAAAACCACGACCGTGCGGAGCAAGATCCGCCGCCTTTGAAAAATCCCGGGCAGACTCACGGTGTCGTCCCTGATGCGGTCGCCGCGGGTGCACCGGGAGTCAGTAGCACGCTTAGCGAAAACCACGACCGTGCGGAGCGAGATCCGCCGCCTTTGAAAAATCCCGGGCACACTCACGATGTCGTCCCTGATGCCGTCGCCGCGGGTGCACCGGGAGTCAGTAGCACGCTTAGCGAAAACCACGACCGTGCGGAGCAAGATCCGCCGCCTTTGAAAAATCCCGGGCACACTCACGATGTCTTCCCTGATGCCGTCGCCGCGGGTGCACCAGGAGACAGTAGCACGCTTAGCGAAAACCACGACCTGCGGAGCAAGATCCGCCGCCTTTGAAAAATCCCGGGCACACTCACGATGTCTTCCCTGATGCGGTCGCCGCGGGTGCACCGGGAGTCAGTAGCACGCTTAGCGAAAACCACGACCGTGCGGAGCAAGATCCGCCGCCTTTGAAAAATCCCGGGCAGACTCGCGGTGTCGTCCCTGATGCCGTCGCCGCGGGTGCACCGGGAGTCAGTAGCACGCTTAGCGAAAACCACGACCGTGCGGAGCAAGATCCGCCGCCTTTGAAAAATCCCGGGCAGACTCACGATGTCTTCCCTGATGCCGTCGCCGCGGGTGCACCAGGAGTCAGTAGCACGCTTAGCGAAAACCACGACCGTGCGGAGCAAGATCCGCCGCCTTTGAAAAATCCCGGGCACACTCACGGTGTCGTCCCTGATGCCGTCGCCGCGGGTGCACCAGGAGTCAGTAGCACGCTTAGCGAAAACCACGACCGTGCGGAGCAAGATCCGCCGCCTTTGAAAAATCCCGGGCAGACTCACGGTGTCGTCCCTGATGCGGTCGCCGCGGGTGCACCGGGAGTCAGTAGCACGCTTAGCGAAAACCACGACCGTGCGGAGCAAGATCCGCCGCCTTTGAAAAATCCCGGGCAGACTCACGGTGTCGTCCCTGATGCGGTCGCCGCGGGTGCACCGGGAGTCAGTAGCACGCTTAGCGAAAACCACGACCGTGCGGAGCAAGATCCGCCGCCTTTGAAAAATCCCGGGCACACTCACGGTGTCGTCCCTGATGCCGTCGCCGCGGGTGCACCGGGAGTCAGTAGCACGCTTAGCGAAAACCACGACCGTGCGGAGCGAGATCCGCCGCCTTTGAAAAATCCCGGGCACACTCACGATGTCGTCCCTGATGCCGTCGCCGCGGGTGCACCGGGAGTCAGTAGCACGCTTAGCGAAAACCACGACCGTGCGGAGCAAGATCCGCCGCCTTTGAAAAATCCCGGGCAGACTCACGGTGTCGTCCCTGATGCGGTCGCCGCGGGTGCACCGGGAGTCAGTAGCACGCTTAGCGAAAACCACGACCGTGCGGAGCGAGATCCGCCGCCTTTGAAAAATCCCGGGCACACTCACGATGTCGTCCCTGATGCGGTCGCCGCGGGTGCACCGGGAGTCAGTAGCACGCTTAGCGAAAACCACGACCGTGCGGAGCAAGATCCGCCGCCTTTGAAAAATCCCGGGCACACTCACGGTGTCGTCCCTGATGCCGTCGCCGCGGGTGCACCGGGAGTCAGTAGCACGCTTAGCGAAAACCACGACCGTGCGGAGCAAGATCCGCCGCCTTTGAAAAATCCCGGGCACACTCACGGTGTCGTCCCTGATGCGGTCGCCGCGGGTGCACCGGGAGTCAGTAGCACGCTTAGCGAAAACCACGACCGTGCGGAGCGAGATCCGCCGCCTTTGAAAAATCCCGGGCACACTCACGATGTCGTCCCTGATGCGGTCGCCGCGGGTGCACCGGGAGTCAGTAGCACGCTTAGCGAAAACCACGACCGTGCGGAGCGAGATCCGCCGCCTTTGAAAAATCCCGGGCACACTCACGATGTCGTCCCTGATGCGGTCGCCGCGGGTGCACCGGGAGTCAGTAGCACGCTTAGCGAAAACCACGACCGTGCGGAGCAAGATCCGCCGCCTTTGAAAAATCCCGGGCAGACTCACGGTGTCGTCCCTGATGCGGTCGCCGCGGGTGCACCGGGAGTCAGTAGCACGCTTAGCGAAAACCACGACCGTGCGGAGCGAGATCCGCCGCCTTTGAAAAATCCCGGGCACACTCACGATGTCGTCCCTGATGCCGTCGCCGCGGGTGCACCGGGAGTCAGTAGCACGCTTAGCGAAAACCACGACCGTGCGGAGCGAGATCCGCCGCCTTTGAAAAATCCCGGGCAGACTCACGATGTCGTCCCTGATGCGGTCGCCGCGGGTGCACCGGGAGTCAGTAGCACGCTTAGCGAAAACCACGACCGTGCGGAGCAAGATCCGCCGCCTTTGAAAAATCCCGGGCACACTCACGATGTCGTCCCTGATGCCGTCGCCGCGGGTGCACCGGGAGTCAGTAGCACGCTTAGCGAAAACCACGACCGTGCGGAGCAAGATCCGCCGCCTTTGAAAAATCCCGGGCACACTCACGGTGTCGTCCCTGATGCGGTCGCCGCGGGTGCACCGGGAGTCAGTAGCACGCTTAGCGAAAACCACGACCGTGCGGAGCGAGATCCGCCGCCTTTGAAAAATCCCGGGCACACTCACGATGTCGTCCCTGATGCGGTCGCCGCGGGTGCACCGGGAGTCAGTAGCACGCTTAGCGAAAACCACGACCGTGCGGAGCAAGATCCGCCGCCTTTGAAAAATCCCGGGCAGACTCACGGTGTCGTCCCTGATGCGGTCGCCGCGGGTGCACCGGGAGTCAGTAGCACGCTTAGCGAAAACCACGACCGTGCGGAGCAAGATCCGCCGCCTTTGAAAAATCCCGGGCAGACTCACGGTGTCGTCCCTGATGCGGTCGCCGCGGGTGCACCGGGAGTCAGTAGCACGCTTAGCGAAAACCACGACCGTGCGGAGCGAGATCCGCCGCCTTTGAAAAATCCCGGGCACACTCACGATGTCGTCCCTGATGCCGTCGCCGCGGGTGCACCGGGAGTCAGTAGCACGCTTAGCGAAAACCACGACCGTGCGGAGCAAGATCCGCCGCCTTTGAAAAATCCCGGGCACACTCACGATGTCTTCCCTGATGCCGTCGCCGCGGGTGCACCAGGAGTCAGTAGCACGCTTAGCGAAAACCACGACCGTGCGGAGCAAGATCCGCCGCCTTTGAAAAATCCCGGGCACACTCACGGTGTCGTCCCTGATGCCGTCGCCGCGGGTGCACCAGGAGTCAGTAGCACGCTTAGCGAAAACCACGACCGTGCGGAGCAAGATCCGCCGCCTTTGAAAAATCCCGGGCAGACTCACGGTGTCGTCCCTGATGCGGTCGCCGCGGGTGCACCGGGAGTCAGTAGCACGCTTAGCGAAAACCACGACCGTGCGGAGCAAGATCCGCCGCCTTTGAAAAATCCCGGGCACACTCACGATGTCTTCCCTGATGCCGTCGCCGCGGGTGCACCAGGCGTCAGTAGCACGCTTAGCGAAAACCACGACCGTGCGGAGCGAGATCCGCCGCCTTTGAAAAATCCCGGGCACACTCACGATGTCGTCCCTGATGCCGTCGCCGCGGGTGCACCAGGAGTCAGTAGCACGCTTAGCGAAAACCACGACCGTGCGGAGCAAGATCCGCCGCCTTTGAAAAATCCCGGGCACACTCACGGTGTCGTCCCTGATGCCGTCGCCGCGGGTGCACCAGGAGTCAGTAGCACGCTTAGCGAAAACCACGACCGTGCGGAGCAAGATCCGCCGCCTTTGAAAAATCCCGGGCACACTCACGATGTCGTCCCTGATGCCGTCGCCGCGGGTGCACCAGGAGTCAGTAGCACGCTTAGCGAAAACCACGACCGTGCGGAGCAAGATCCGCCGCCTTTGAAAAATCCCGGGCACACTCACGATGTCTTCCCTGATGCCGTCGCCGCGGGTGCACCAGGAGTCAGTAGCACGCTTAGCGAAAACCACGACCGTGCGGAGCAAGATCCGCCGCCTTTGAAAAATCCCGGGCACACTCACGATGTCTTCCCTGATGCCGTCGCCGCGGGTGCACCAGGAGTCAGTAGCACGCTTAGCGAAAACCACGACCGTGCGGAGCAAGATCCGCCGCCTTTGAAAAATCCCGGGCACACTCACGGTGTCGTCCCTGATGCGGTCGCCGCGGGTGCACCGGGAGTCAGTAGCACGCTTAGCGAAAACCACGACCGTGCGGAGCAAGATCCGCCGCCTTTGAAAAATCCCGGGCACACTCACGATGTCTTCCCTGATGCCGTCGCCGCGGGTGCACCAGGAGTCAGTAGCACGCTTAGCGAAAACCACGACCGTGCGGAGCAAGATCCGCCGCCTTTGAAAAATCCCGGGCACACTCACGGTGTCGTCCCTGATGCCGTCGCCGCGGGTGCACCGGGAGTCAGTAGCACGCTTAGCGAAAACCACGACCGTGCGGAGCAAGATCCGCCGCCTTTGAAAAATCCCGGGCACACTCACGATGTCTTCCCTGATGCCGTCGCCGCGGGTGCACCGGGAGTCAGTAGCACGCTTAGCGAAAACCACGACCGTGCGGAGCAAGATCCGCCGCCTTTGAAAAATCCCGGGCACACTCACGATGTCGTCCCTGATGCCGTCGCCGCGGGTGCACCAGGAGTCAGTAGCACGCTTAGCGAAAACCACGACCGTGCGGAGCAAGATCCGCCGCCTTTGAAAAATCCCGGGCACACTCACGGTGTCGTCCCTGATGCCGTCGCCGCGGGTGCACCAGGAGTCAGTAGCACGCTTAGCGAAAACCACGACCGTGCGGAGCAAGATCCGCCGCCTTTGAAAAATCCCGGGCACACTCACGATGTCTTCCCTGATGCCGTCGCCGCGGGTGCACCGGGAGTCAGTAGCACGCTTAGCGAAAACCACGACCGTGCGGAGCAAGATCCGCCGCCTTTGAAAAATCCCGGGCACACTCACGGTGTCGTCCCTGATGCCGTCGCCGCGGGTGCACCAGGAGTCAGTAGCACGCTTAGCGAAAACCACGACCGTGCGGAGCAAGATCCGCCGCCTTTGAAAAATCCCGGGCAGACTCACGGTGTCGTCCCTGATGCGGTCGCCGCGGGTGCACCGGGAGTCAGTAGCACGCTTAGCGAAAACCACGACCGTGCGGAGCGAGATCCGCCGCCTTTGAAAAATCCCGGGCACACTCACGATGTCGTCCCTGATGCCGTCGCCGCGGGTGCACCGGGAGTCAGTAGCACGCTTAGCGAAAACCACGACCGTGCGGAGCGAGAGCCGCCGCCTTTGAAAAATCCCGGGCACACTCACGATGTCGTCCCTGATGCCGTCGCCGCGGGTGCACCAGGAGTCAGTAGCACGCTTAGCGAAAACCACGACCGTGCGGAGCGAGAGCCGCCGCCTTTGAAAAATCCCGGGCACACTCACGATGTCGTCCCTGATGCCGTCGCCGCGGGTGCACCGGGAGTCAGTAGCACGCTTAGCGAAAACCACGACCGTGCGGAGCGAGATCCGCCGCCTTTGAAAAATCCCGGGCACACTCACGATGTCGTCCCTGATGCCGTCGCCGCGGGTGCACCGGGAGTCAGTAGCACGCTTAGCGAAAACCACGACCGTGCGGAGCGAGATCCGCCGCCTTTGAAAAATCCCGGGCAGACTCACGGTGTCGTCCCTGATGCGGTCGCCGCGGGTGCACCGGGAGTCAGTAGCACGCTTAGCGAAAACCACGACCGTGCGGAGCGAGAGCCGCCGCCTTTGAAAAATCCCGGGCACACTCACGATGTCGTCCCTGATGCCGTCGCCGCGGGTGCACCGGGAGTCAGTAGCACGCTTAGCGAAAACCACGACCGTGCGGAGCGAGAGCCGCCGCCTTTGAAAAATCCCGGGCACACTCACGATGTCGTCCCTGATGCCGTCGCCGCGGGTGCACCGGGAGTCAGTAGCACGCTTAGCGAAAACCACGACCGTGCGGAGCGAGAGCCGCCGCCTTTGAAAAATCCCGGGCACACTCACGATGTCGTCCCTGATGCCGTCGCCGCGGGTGCACCGGGAGTCAGTAGCACGCTTAGCGAAAACCACGACCGTGCGGAGCGAGATCCGCCGCCTTTGAAAAATCCCGGGCACACTCACGATGTCGTCCCTGATGCCGTCGCCGCGGGTGCACCGGGAGTCAGTAGCACGCTTAGCGAAAACCACGACCGTGCGGAGCGAGATCCGCCGCCTTTGAAAAATCCCGGGCAGACTCACGGTGTCGTCCCTGATGCGGTCGCCGCGGGTGCACCGGGAGTCAGTAGCACGCTTAGCGAAAACCACGACCGTGCGGAGCGAGAGCCGCCGCCTTTGAAAAATCCCGGGCACACTCACGATGTCGTCCCTGATGCCGTCGCCGCGGGTGCACCGGGAGTCAGTAGCACGCTTAGCGAAAACCACGACCGTGCGGAGCGAGAGCCGCCGCCTTTGAAAAATCCCGGGCACACTCACGATGTCGTCCCTGATGCCGTCGCCGCGGGTGCACCGGGAGTCAGTAGCACGCTTAGCGAAAACCACGACCGTGCGGAGCGAGAGCCGCCGCCTTTGAAAAATCCCGGGCACACTCACGATGTCGTCCCTGATGCCGTCGCCGCGGGTGCACCGGGAGTCAGTAGCACGCTTAGCGAAAACCACGACCGTGCGGAGCGAGATCCGCCGCCTTTGAAAAATCCCGGGCACACTCACGATGTCGTCCCTGATGCCGTCGCCGCGGGTGCACCGGGAGTCAGTAGCACGCTTAGCGAAAACCACGACCGTGCGGAGCGAGATCCGCCGCCTTTGAAAAATCCCGGGCAGACTCACGGTGTCGTCCCTGATGCGGTCGCCGCGGGTGCACCGGGAGTCAGTAGCACGCTTAGCGAAAACCACGACCGTGCGGAGCAAGATCCGCCGCCTTTGAAAAATCCCGGGCACACTCACGATGTCTTCCCTGATGCCGTCGCCGCGGGTGCACCAGGAGACAGTAGCACGCTTAGCGAAAACCACGACCTGCGGAGCAAGATCCGCCGCCTTTGAAAAATCCCGGGCACACTCACGATGTCTTCCCTGATGCGGTCGCCGCGGGTGCACCGGGAGTCAGTAGCACGCTTAGCGAAAACCACGACCGTGCGGAGCAAGATCCGCCGCCTTTGAAAAATCCCGGGCAGACTCGCGGTGTCGTCCCTGATGCCGTCGCCGCGGGTGCACCGGGAGTCAGTAGCACGCTTAGCGAAAACCACGACCGTGCGGAGCAAGATCCGCCGCCTTTGAAAAATCCCGGGCAGACTCACGATGTCTTCCCTGATGCCGTCGCCGCGGGTGCACCAGGAGTCAGTAGCACGCTTAGCGAAAACCACGACCGTGCGGAGCAAGATCCGCCGCCTTTGAAAAATCCCGGGCACACTCACGGTGTCGTCCCTGATGCCGTCGCCGCGGGTGCACCAGGAGTCAGTAGCACGCTTAGCGAAAACCACGACCGTGCGGAGCAAGATCCGCCGCCTTTGAAAAATCCCGGGCAGACTCACGGTGTCGTCCCTGATGCGGTCGCCGCGGGTGCACCGGGAGTCAGTAGCACGCTTAGCGAAAACCACGACCGTGCGGAGCAAGATCCGCCGCCTTTGAAAAATCCCGGGCAGACTCACGGTGTCGTCCCTGATGCGGTCGCCGCGGGTGCACCGGGAGTCAGTAGCACGCTTAGCGAAAACCACGACCGTGCGGAGCAAGATCCGCCGCCTTTGAAAAATCCCGGGCACACTCACGGTGTCGTCCCTGATGCCGTCGCCGCGGGTGCACCAGGAGTCAGTAGCACGCTTAGCGAAAACCACGACCGTGCGGAGCAAGATCCGCCGCCTTTGAAAAATCCCGGGCAGACTCACGGTGTCGTCCCTGATGCGGTCGCCGCGGGTGCACCGGGAGTCAGTAGCACGCTTAGCGAAAACCACGACCGTGCGGAGCGAGATCCGCCGCCTTTGAAAAATCCCGGGCACACTCACGATGTCGTCCCTGATGCCGTCGCCGCGGGTGCACCGGGAGTCAGTAGCACGCTTAGCGAAAACCACGACCGTGCGGAGCAAGATCCGCCGCCTTTGAAAAATCCCGGGCACACTCACGATGTCTTCCCTGATGCCGTCGCCGCGGGTGCACCAGGAGTCAGTAGCACGCTTAGCGAAAACCACGACCGTGCGGAGCAAGATCCGCCGCCTTTGAAAAATCCCGGGCACACTCACGGTGTCGTCCCTGATGCCGTCGCCGCGGGTGCACCAGGAGTCAGTAGCACGCTTAGCGAAAACCACGACCGTGCGGAGCAAGATCCGCCGCCTTTGAAAAATCCCGGGCAGACTCACGGTGTCGTCCCTGATGCGGTCGCCGCGGGTGCACCGGGAGTCAGTAGCACGCTTAGCGAAAACCACGACCGTGCGGAGCAAGATCCGCCGCCTTTGAAAAATCCCGGGCACACTCACGATGTCTTCCCTGATGCCGTCGCCGCGGGTGCACCAGGCGTCAGTAGCACGCTTAGCGAAAACCACGACCGTGCGGAGCGAGATCCGCCGCCTTTGAAAAATCCCGGGCACACTCACGATGTCGTCCCTGATGCCGTCGCCGCGGGTGCACCAGGAGTCAGTAGCACGCTTAGCGAAAACCACGACCGTGCGGAGCAAGATCCGCCGCCTTTGAAAAATCCCGGGCACACTCACGGTGTCGTCCCTGATGCCGTCGCCGCGGGTGCACCAGGAGTCAGTAGCACGCTTAGCGAAAACCACGACCGTGCGGAGCAAGATCCGCCGCCTTTGAAAAATCCCGGGCACACTCACGATGTCGTCCCTGATGCCGTCGCCGCGGGTGCACCAGGAGTCAGTAGCACGCTTAGCGAAAACCACGACCGTGCGGAGCAAGATCCGCCGCCTTTGAAAAATCCCGGGCACACTCACGATGTCTTCCCTGATGCCGTCGCCGCGGGTGCACCAGGAGTCAGTAGCACGCTTAGCGAAAACCACGACCGTGCGGAGCAAGATCCGCCGCCTTTGAAAAATCCCGGGCACACTCACGATGTCTTCCCTGATGCCGTCGCCGCGGGTGCACCAGGAGTCAGTAGCACGCTTAGCGAAAACCACGACCGTGCGGAGCAAGATCCGCCGCCTTTGAAAAATCCCGGGCACACTCACGGTGTCGTCCCTGATGCGGTCGCCGCGGGTGCACCGGGAGTCAGTAGCACGCTTAGCGAAAACCACGACCGTGCGGAGCAAGATCCGCCGCCTTTGAAAAATCCCGGGCACACTCACGATGTCTTCCCTGATGCCGTCGCCGCGGGTGCACCAGGAGTCAGTAGCACGCTTAGCGAAAACCACGACCGTGCGGAGCAAGATCCGCCGCCTTTGAAAAATCCCGGGCACACTCACGGTGTCGTCCCTGATGCCGTCGCCGCGGGTGCACCGGGAGTCAGTAGCACGCTTAGCGAAAACCACGACCGTGCGGAGCAAGATCCGCCGCCTTTGAAAAATCCCGGGCACACTCACGATGTCTTCCCTGATGCCGTCGCCGCGGGTGCACCGGGAGTCAGTAGCACGCTTAGCGAAAACCACGACCGTGCGGAGCAAGATCCGCCGCCTTTGAAAAATCCCGGGCACACTCACGATGTCGTCCCTGATGCCGTCGCCGCGGGTGCACCAGGAGTCAGTAGCACGCTTAGCGAAAACCACGACCGTGCGGAGCAAGATCCGCCGCCTTTGAAAAATCCCGGGCACACTCACGGTGTCGTCCCTGATGCCGTCGCCGCGGGTGCACCAGGAGTCAGTAGCACGCTTAGCGAAAACCACGACCGTGCGGAGCAAGATCCGCCGCCTTTGAAAAATCCCGGGCACACTCACGATGTCTTCCCTGATGCCGTCGCCGCGGGTGCACCGGGAGTCAGTAGCACGCTTAGCGAAAACCACGACCGTGCGGAGCAAGATCCGCCGCCTTTGAAAAATCCCGGGCACACTCACGGTGTCGTCCCTGATGCCGTCGCCGCGGGTGCACCAGGAGTCAGTAGCACGCTTAGCGAAAACCACGACCGTGCGGAGCAAGATCCGCCGCCTTTGAAAAATCCCGGGCAGACTCACGGTGTCGTCCCTGATGCGGTCGCCGCGGGTGCACCGGGAGTCAGTAGCACGCTTAGCGAAAACCACGACCGTGCGGAGCGAGATCCGCCGCCTTTGAAAAATCCCGGGCACACTCACGATGTCGTCCCTGATGCCGTCGCCGCGGGTGCACCGGGAGTCAGTAGCACGCTTAGCGAAAACCACGACCGTGCGGAGCGAGAGCCGCCGCCTTTGAAAAATCCCGGGCACACTCACGATGTCGTCCCTGATGCCGTCGCCGCGGGTGCACCGGGAGTCAGTAGCACGCTTAGCGAAAACCACGACCGTGCGGAGCGAGAGCCGCCGCCTTTGAAAAATCCCGGGCACACTCACGATGTCGTCCCTGATGCCGTCGCCGCGGGTGCACCGGGAGTCAGTAGCACGCTTAGCGAAAACCACGACCGTGCGGAGCGAGATCCGCCGCCTTTGAAAAATCCCGGGCACACTCACGATGTCGTCCCTGATGCCGTCGCCGCGGGTGCACCGGGAGTCAGTAGCACGCTTAGCGAAAACCACGACCGTGCGGAGCGAGATCCGCCGCCTTTGAAAAATCCCGGGCAGACTCACGGTGTCGTCCCTGATGCGGTCGCCGCGGGTGCACCGGGAGTCAGTAGCACGCTTAGCGAAAACCACGACCGTGCGGAGCGAGAGCCGCCGCCTTTGAAAAATCCCGGGCACACTCACGATGTCGTCCCTGATGCCGTCGCCGCGGGTGCACCGGGAGTCAGTAGCACGCTTAGCGAAAACCACGACCGTGCGGAGCGAGAGCCGCCGCCTTTGAAAAATCCCGGGCACACTCACGGTGTCGTCCCTGATGCCGTCGCCGCGGGTGCACCGGGAGTCAGTAGCACGCTTAGCGAAAACCACGACCGTGCGGAGCGAGAGCCGCCGCCTTTGAAAAATCCCGGGCACACTCACGATGTCGTCCCTGATGCCGTCGCCGCGGGTGCACCGGGAGTCAGTAGCACGCTTAGCGAAAACCACGACCGTGCGGAGCGAGAGCCGCCGCCTTTGAAAAATCCCGGGCACACTCACGATGTCGTCCCTGATGCCGTCGCCGCGGGTGCACCGGGAGTCAGTAGCACGCTTAGCGAAAACCACGACCGTGCGGAGCGAGATCCGCCGCCTTTGAAAAATCCCGGGCACACTCACGATGTCGTCCCTGATGCCGTCGCCGCGGGTGCACCGGGAGTCAGTAGCACGCTTAGCGAAAACCACGACCGTGCGGAGCGAGATCCGCCGCCTTTGAAAAATCCCGGGCAGACTCACGGTGTCGTCCCTGATGCGGTCGCCGCGGGTGCACCGGGAGTCAGTAGCACGCTTAGCGAAAACCACGACCGTGCGGAGCGAGAGCCGCCGCCTTTGAAAAATCCCGGGCACACTCACGATGTCGTCCCTGATGCCGTCGCCGCGGGTGCACCGGGAGTCAGTAGCACGCTTAGCGAAAACCACGACCGTGCGGAGCGAGAGCCGCCGCCTTTGAAAAATCCCGGGCACACTCACGATGTCGTCCCTGATGCCGTCGCCGCGGGTGCACCGGGAGTCAGTAGCACGCTTAGCGAAAACCACGACCGTGCGGAGCGAGAGCCGCCGCCTTTGAAAAATCCCGGGCACACTCACGATGTCGTCCCTGATGCCGTCGCCGCGGGTGCACCGGGAGTCAGTAGCACGCTTAGCGAAAACCACGACCGTGCGGAGCGAGATCCGCCGCCTTTGAAAAATCCCGGGCACACTCACGATGTCGTCCCTGATGCCGTCGCCGCGGGTGCACCGGGAGTCAGTAGCACGCTTAGCGAAAACCACGACCGTGCGGAGCGAGATCCGCCGCCTTTGAAAAATCCCGGGCAGACTCACGGTGTCGTCCCTGATGCGGTCGCCGCGGGTGCACCGGGAGTCAGTAGCACGCTTAGCGAAAACCACGACCGTGCGGAGCGAGATCCGCCGCCTTTGAAAAATCCCGGGCACACTCACGATGTCGTCCCTGATGCCGTCGCCGCGGGTGCACCGGGAGTCAGTAGCACGCTTAGCGAAAACCACGACCGTGCGGAGCGAGATCCGCCGCCTTTGAAAAATCCCGGGCACACTCACGATGTCGTCCCTGATGCCGTCGCCGCGGGTGCACCGGGAGTCAGTAGCACGCTTAGCGAAAACCACGACCGTGCGGAGCGAGATCCGCCGCCTTTGAAAAATCCCGGGCACACTCACGATGTCGTCCCTGATGCCGTCGCCGCGGGTGCACCGGGAGTCAGTAGCACGCTTAGCGAAAACCACGACCGTGCGGAGCGAGATCCGCCGCCTTTGAAAAATCCCGGGCAGACTCACGGTGTCGTCCCTGATGCGGTCGCCGCGGGTGCACCGGGAGTCAGTAGCACGCTTAGCGAAAACCACGACCGTGCGGAGCGAGATCCGCCGCCTTTGAAAAATCCCGGGCACACTCACGATGTCGTCCCTGATGCCGTCGCCGCGGGTGCACCGGGAGTCAGTAGCACGCTTAGCGAAAACCACGACCGTGCGGAGCGAGATCCGCCGCCTTTGAAAAATCCCGGGCACACTCACGATGTCGTCCCTGATGCCGTCGCCGCGGGTGCACCGGGAGTCAGTAGCACGCTTAGCGAAAACCACGACCGTGCGGAGCAAGATCCGCCGCCTTTGAAAAATCCCGGGCACACTCACGATGTCTTCCCTGATGCCGTCGCCGCGGGTGCACCGGGAGTCAGTAGCACGCTTAGCGAAAACCACGACCGTGCGGAGCGAGATCCGCCGCCTTTGAAAAATCCCGGGCACACTCACGATGTCGTCCCTGATGCCGTCGCCGCGGGTGCACCGGGAGTCAGTAGCACGCTTAGCGAAAACCACGACCGTGCGGAGCGAGATCCGCCGCCTTTGAAAAATCCCGGGCACACTCACGATGTCGTCCCTGATGCCGTCGCCGCGGGTGCACCAGGAGTCAGTAGCACGCTTAGCGAAAACCACGACCGTGCGGAGCGAGATCCGCCGCCTTTGAAAAATCCCGGGCACACTCACGATGTCGTCCCTGATGTCGTCGCCGCGGGTGCACCGGGAGTCAGTAGCACGCTTAGCGAAAACCACGACCGTGCGGAGCGAGATCCGCCGCCTTTGAAAAATCCCGGGCACACTCACGCTGTCGTCCCTGATGTCGTCGCCGCGGGTGCACCAGGAGTCAGTAGCACGCTTAGCGAAAACCACGACCGTGCGGAGCGAGATCCGCCGCCTTTGAAAAATCCCGGGCACACTCACGATGTCTTCCCTGATGCCGTCGCCGCGGGTGCACCGGGAGTCAGTAGCACGCTTAGCGAAAACCACGACCGTGCGGAGCAAGATCCGCCGCCTTTGAAAAATCCCGGGCACACTCACGATGTCTTCCCTGATGTCGTCGCCGCGGGTGCACCGGGAGTCAGTAGCACGCTTAGCGAAAACCACGACCGTGCGGAGCGAGATCCGCCGCCTTTGAAAAATCCCGGGCACACTCACGCTGTCGTCCCTGATGTCGTCGCCGCGGGTGCACCGGGAGTCAGTAGCACGCTTAGCGAAAACCACGACCGTGCGGAGCAAGATCCGCCGCCTTTGAAAAATCCCGGGCACACTCACGATGTCTTCCCTGATGCCGTCGCCGCGGGTGCACCGGGAGTCAGTAGCACGCTTAGCGAAAACCACGACCGTGCGGAGCGAGATCCGCCGCCTTTGAAAAATCCCGGGCACACTCACGATGTCGTCCCTGATGCCGTCGCCGCGGGTGCACCGGGAGTCAGTAGCACGCTTAGCGAAAACCACGACCGTGCGGAGCGAGATCCGCCGCCTTTGAAAAATCCCGGGCACACTCACGATGTCGTCCCTGATGCCGTCGCCGCGGGTGCACCAGGAGTCAGTAGCACGCTTAGCGAAAACCACGACCGTGCGGAGCGAGATCCGCCGCCTTTGAAAAATCCCGGGCACACTCACGATGTCGTCCCTGATGTCGTCGCCGCGGGTGCACCGGGAGTCAGTAGCACGCTTAGCGAAAACCACGACCGTGCGGAGCGAGATCCGCCGCCTTTGAAAAATCCCGGGCACACTCACGATGTCGTCCCTGATGTCGTCGCCGCGGGTGCACCAGGAGTCAGTAGCACGCTTAGCGAAAACCACGACCGTGCGGAGCGAGATCCGCCGCCTTTGAAAAATCCCGGGCACACTCACGATGTCGTCCCTGATGTCGTCGCCGCGGGTGCACCGGGAGTCAGTAGCACGCTTAGCGAAAACCACGACCGTGCGGAGCGAGATCCGCCGCCTTTGAAAAATCCCGGGCACACTCACGATGTCGTCCCTGATGTCGTCGCCGCGGGTGCACCAGGAGTCAGTAGCACGCTTAGCGAAAACCACGACCGTGCGGAGCGAGATCCGCCGCCTTTGAAAAATCCCGGGCAGACTCACGGTGTCGTCCCTGATGCGGTCGCCGCGGGTGCACCGGGAGTCAGTAGCACGCTTAGCGAAAACCACGACCGTGCGGAGCGAGATCCGCCGCCTTTGAAAAATCCCGGGCACACTCACGATGTCGTCCCTGATGCCGTCGCCGCGGGTGCACCAGGAGTCAGTAGCACGCTTAGCGAAAACCACGACCGTGCGGAGCGAGATCCGCCGCCTTTGAAAAATCCCGGGCAGACTCACGGTGTCGTCCCTGATGCCGTCGCCGCGGGTGCACCGGGAGTCAGTAGCACGCTTAGCGAAAACCACGACCGTGCGGAGCGAGATCCGCCGCCTTTGAAAAATCCCGGGCGCATTCACGATGTCGTCCCTGATGCCGTCGCCGCGGGTGCACCAGGAGTCAGTAGCACGCTTAGCGAAAACCACGACCGTGCGGTACGAAGATCCGCCGCCTTTGAAAAATCCCGGGCACACTCACGATGTCGTCCCTGATGCCGTCGCCGCGGGTGCACCAGGAGTCAGTAGCACGCTTAGCGAAAACAACGACCGTGCGGAACGAAGATCCGCCGCTTTTGAAAAATCCCGGGCACACTCACGATGTCGTCCCTGATGCCGTCGCCGCGGGTGCACCAGGAGTCAGTAGCACGCTTAGCGAAAACCACGACCGTGCGGAGCGAGATCCGCCGCCTTTGAAAAATCCCGGGCGCATTCACGATGTCGTCCCTGATGCCGTCGCCGCGGGTGCACCAGGTGTCAGTAGCACGCTTAGCGAAAACCACGACCGTGCGGAGCGAGATCCGCCGCCTTTGAAAAATCCCGGGCGCATTCACGATGTTGTCCCTGATGCCGTCGCCGCGGGTGCACCAGGAGTCAGTAGGACGCTTAGCGAAAACCACGACCGTGCGGAGCGAGATCCGCCGCCTTTGAAAAATCCCGGGCGCATTCACGATGTTGTCCCTGATGCCGTCGCCGCGGGTGCACCAGGAGTCAGTAGCACGCTTAGCGAAAACCACGACCGTGCGGAGCGAGATCCGCCGCCTTTGAAAAATCCCGGGCGCATTCACGATGTTGTCCCTGATGCCGTCGCCGCGGGTGCACCAGGAGTCAGTAGCACGCTTAGCGAAAACCACGACCGTGCGGAGCGAGATCCGCCGCCTTTGAAAAATCCCGGGCGCATTCACGATGTTGTCCCTGATGCCGTCGCCGCGGGTGCACCAGGAGTCAGTAGCGCGCTTAGCGAAAACCACGACCGTGCGGAGCGAGATCCGCCGCCTTTGAAAAATCCCGGGCGCATTCACGATGTTGTCCCTGATGCCGTCGCCGCGGGTGCACCAGGAGTCAGTAGCACGCTTAGCGAAAACCACGACCGTGCGGAGCGAGATCCGCCGCCTTTGAAAAATCCCGGGCGCATTCACGATGTTGTCCCTGATGCCGTCGCCGCGGGTGCACCAGGAGTCAGTAGCACGCTTAGCGAAAACCACGACCGTGCGGAGCGAGATCCGCCGCCTTTGAAAAATCCCGGGCACACTCACGGTGTCGTCCCTGTTGCCGTCGCCGCGGGTGCACCGGGAGTCAGTAGCACGCTTAGCGAAAACCACGACCGTGCGGAGCGAGATCCGCCGCCTTTGAAAAATCCCGGGCAGACTCACGGTGTCGTCCCTGATGCGGTCGCCGCGGGTGCACCGGGAGTCAGTAGCACGCTTAGCGAAAACCACGACCGTGCGGAGCAAGATCCGCCGCCTTTGAAAAATCCCGGGCAGACTCACGGTGTCGTCCCTGATGCGGTCGCCGCGGGTGCACCGGGAGTCAGTAGCACGCTTAGCGAAAACCACGACCGTGCGGAGCGAGATCCGCCGCCTTTGAAAAATCCCGGGCAGACTCACGGTGTCGTCCCTGATGCGGTCGCCGCGGGTGCACCGGGAGTCAGTAGCACGCTTAGCGAAAACCACGACCGTGCGGAGCGAGATCCGCCGCCTTTGAAAAATCCCGGGCACACTCACGATGTCGTCCCTGATGCCGTCGCCGCGGGTGCACCAGGAGTCAGTAGCACGCTTAGCGAAAACCACGACCGTGCGGAGCGAGATCCGCCGCCTTTGAAAAATCCCGGGCACACTCACGATGTCGTCCCTGATGCCGTCGCCGCGGGTGCACCGGGAGTCAGTAGCACGCTTAGCGAAAACCACGACCGTGCGGAGCGAGATCCGCCGCCTTTGAAAAATCCCGGGCACACTCACGATGTCGTCCCTGATGCCGTCGCCGCGGGTGCACCGGGAGTCAGTAGCACGCTTAGCGAAAACCACGACCGTGCGGAGCGAGATCCGCCGCCTTTGAAAAATCCCGGGCGCATTCACGATGTCGTCCCTGATGCCGTCGCCGCGGGTGCACCAGGAGTCAGTAGCACGCTTAGCGAAAACCACGACCGTGCGGTACGAAGATCCGCCGCCTTTGAAAAATCCCGGGCACACTCACGATGTCGTCCCTGATGCCGTCGCCGCGGGTGCACCAGGAGTCAGTAGCACGCTTAGCGAAAACAACGACCGTGCGGAACGAAGATCCGCCGCTTTTGAAAAATCCCGGGCACACTCACGATGTCGTCCCTGATGCCGTCGCCGCGGGTGCACCAGGAGTCAGTAGCACGCTTAGCGAAAACCACGACCGTGCGGAGCGAGATCCGCCGCCTTTGAAAAATCCCGGGCGCATTCACGATGTCGTCCCTGATGCCGTCGCCGCGGGTGCACCAGGTGTCAGTAGCACGCTTAGCGAAAACCACGACCGTGCGGAGCGAGATCCGCCGCCTTTGAAAAATCCCGGGCGCATTCACGATGTTGTCCCTGATGCCGTCGCCGCGGGTGCACCAGGAGTCAGTAGGACGCTTAGCGAAAACCACGACCGTGCGGAGCGAGATCCGCCGCCTTTGAAAAATCCCGGGCGCATTCACGATGTTGTCCCTGATGCCGTCGCCGCGGGTGCACCAGGAGTCAGTAGCACGCTTAGCGAAAACCACGACCGTGCGGAGCGAGATCCGCCGCCTTTGAAAAATCCCGGGCGCATTCACGATGTTGTCCCTGATGCCGTCGCCGCGGGTGCACCAGGAGTCAGTAGCACGCTTAGCGAAAACCACGACCGTGCGGAGCGAGATCCGCCGCCTTTGAAAAATCCCGGGCGCATTCACGATGTTGTCCCTGATGCCGTCGCCGCGGGTGCACCAGGAGTCAGTAGCGCGCTTAGCGAAAACCACGACCGTGCGGAGCGAGATCCGCCGCCTTTGAAAAATCCCGGGCGCATTCACGATGTTGTCCCTGATGCCGTCGCCGCGGGTGCACCAGGAGTCAGTAGCACGCTTAGCGAAAACCACGACCGTGCGGAGCGAGATCCGCCGCCTTTGAAAAATCCCGGGCGCATTCACGATGTTGTCCCTGATGCCGTCGCCGCGGGTGCACCAGGAGTCAGTAGCACGCTTAGCGAAAACCACGACCGTGCGGAGCGAGATCCGCCGCCTTTGAAAAATCCCGGGCACACTCACGGTGTCGTCCCTGTTGCCGTCGCCGCGGGTGCACCGGGAGTCAGTAGCACGCTTAGCGAAAACCACGACCGTGCGGAGCGAGATCCGCCGCCTTTGAAAAATCCCGGGCAGACTCACGGTGTCGTCCCTGATGCGGTCGCCGCGGGTGCACCGGGAGTCAGTAGCACGCTTAGCGAAAACCACGACCGTGCGGAGCAAGATCCGCCGCCTTTGAAAAATCCCGGGCAGACTCACGGTGTCGTCCCTGATGCGGTCGCCGCGGGTGCACCGGGAGTCAGTAGCACGCTTAGCGAAAACCACGACCGTGCGGAGCGAGATCCGCCGCCTTTGAAAAATCCCGGGCGCATTCACGATGTTGTCCCTGATGCCGTCGCCGCGGGTGCACCAGGAGTCAGTAGCACGCTTAGCGAAAACCACGACCGTGCGGTACGAAGATCCGCCGCCTTTGAAAAATCCCGGGCACACTCACGATGTCTTCCCTGATGCCGTCGCCGCGGGTGCACCAGGAGTCAGTAGCACGCTTAGCGAAAACCACGACCGTGCGGAGCGAGATCCGCCGCCTTTGAAAAATCCCGGGCAGACTCACGGTGTCGTCCCTGATGCGGTCGCCGCGGGTGCACCGGGAGTCAGTAGCACGCTTAGCGAAAACCACGACCGTGCGGAGCGAGATCCGCCGCCTTTGAAAAATCCCGGGCAGACTCACGGTGTCGTCCCTGATGCGGTCGCCGCGGGTGCACCAGGAGTCAGTAGCACGCTTAGCGAAAACCACGACCGTGCGGAGCAAGATCCGCCGCCTTTGAAAAATCCCGGGCACACTCACGGTGTCGTCCCTGTTGCCGTCGCCGCGGGTGCACCGGGAGTCAGTAGCACGCTTAGCGAAAACCACGACCGTGCGGAGCGAGATCCGCCGCCTTTGAAAAATCCCGGGCGCATTCACGATGTTGTCCCTGATGCCGTCGCCGCGGGTGCACCAGGAGTCAGTAGCACGCTTAGCGAAAACCACGACCGTGCGGTACGAAGATCCGCCGCCTTTGAAAAATCCCGGGCACACTCACGATGTCTTCCCTGATGCCGTCGCCGCGGGTGCACCAGGAGTCAGTAGCACGCTTAGCGAAAACCACGACCGTGCGGAGCGAGATCCGCCGCCTTTGAAAAATCCCGGGCAGACTCACGGTGTCGTCCCTGATGCGGTCGCCGCGGGTGCACCGGGAGTCAGTAGCACGCTTAGCGAAAACCACGACCGTGCGGAGCGAGATCCGCCGCCTTTGAAAAATCCCGGGCGCATTCACGATGTTGTCCCTGATGCCGTCGCCGCGGGTGCACCAGGAGTCAGTAGCACGCTTAGCGAAAACCACGACCGTGCGGTACGAAGATCCGCCGCCTTTGAAAATTCCCGGGCACACTCACGATGTCTTCCCTGATGCCGTCGCCGCGGGTGCACCAGGAGTCAGTAGCACGCTTAGCGAAAACCACGACCGTGCGGAGCGAGATCCGCCGCCTTTGAAAAATCCCGGGCGCATTCACGATGTCGTCCCTGATGCCGTCGCCGCGGGTGCACCAGGAGTCAGTAGCACGCTTAGCGAAAACCACGACCGTGCGGTACGAAGATCCGCCGCCTTTGAAAAATCCCGGGCACACTCACGATGTCTTCCCTGATGCCGTCGCCGCGGGTGCACCAGGAGTCAGTAGCACGCTTAGCGAAAACCACGACCGTGCGGAGCGAGATCCGCCGCCTTTGAAAAATCCCGGGCACACTCACGGTGTCGTCCCTGATGCCGTCGCCGCGGGTGCACCAGGAGTCAGTAGCACGCTTAGCGAAAACCACGACCGTGCGGAGCGAGATCCGCCGCCTTTGAAAAATCCCGGGCGCATTCACGATGTCGTCCCTGATGCCGTCGCCGCGGGTGCACCAGGAGTCAGTAGCACGCTTAGCGAAAACCACGACCGTGCGGAGCGAGATCCGCCGCCTTTGAAAAATCCCGGGCGCATTCACGATGTCGTCCCTGATGCCGTCGCCGCGGGTGCACCAGGAGTCAGTAGCACGCTTAGCGAAAACCACGACCGTGCGGTACGAAGATCCGCCGCCTTTGAAAAATCCCGGGCACACTCACGATGTCTTCCCTGATGCCGTCGCCGCGGGTGCACCGGGAGTCAGTAGCACGCTTAGCGAAAACCACGACCGTGCGGAGCGAGATCCGCCGCCTTTGAAAAATCCCGGGCGCATTCACGATGTCGTCCCTGATGCCGTCGCCGCGGGTGCACCAGGAGTCAGTAGCACGCTTAGCGAAAACCACGACCGTGCGGAGCGAGATCCGCCGCCTTTGAAAAATCCCGGGCGCATTCACGATGTCGTCCCTGATGCCGTCGCCGCGGGTGCACCAGGAGTCAGTAGCACGCTTAGCGAAAACCACGACCGTGCGGTACGAAGATCCGCCGCCTTTGAAAAATCCCGGGCACACTCACGATGTCTTCCCTGATGCCGTCGCCGCGGGTGCACCAGGAGTCAGTAGCACGCTTAGCGAAAACCACGACCGTGCGGAGCGAGATCCGCCGCCTTTGAAAAATCCCGGGCGCATTCACGATGTCGTCCCTGATGCCGTCGCCGCGGGTGCACCAGGAGTCAGTAGCACGCTTAGCGAAAACCACGACCGTGCGGTACGAAGATCCGCCGCCTTTGAAAAATCCCGGGCACACTCACGATGTCTTCCCTGATGCCGTCGCCGCGGGTGCACCAGGAGTCAGTAGCACGCTTAGCGAAAACCACGACCGTGCGGAGCGAGATCCGCCGCCTTTGAAAAATCCCGGGCGCATTCACGATATCGTCCCTGATGCCGTCGCCGCGGGTGCACCAGGAGTCAGTAGCACGCTTAGCGAAAACCACGACCGTGCGGTACGAAGATCCGCCGCCTTTGAAAAATCCCGGGCACACTCACGATGTCGTCCCTGATGCCGTCGCCGCGGGTGCACCAGGAGTCAGTAGCACGCTTAGCGAAAACCACGACCGTGCGGAACGAAGATCCGCCGCTTTTGAAAAATCCCGGGCACACTCACGATGTCGTCCCTGATGCCGTCGCCGCGGATGCACCAGGAGTCAGTAGCACGCTTAGCGAAAACCACGACCGTGCGGAGCGAGATCCGCCGCCTTTGAAAAATCCCGGGCGCATTCACGATGTCGTCCCTGATGCCGTCGCCGCGGGTGCACCAGGTGTCAGTAGCACGCTTAGCGAAAACCACGACCGTGCGGAGCGAGATCCGCCGCCTTTGAAAAATCCCGGGCGCATTCACGATGTTGTCCCTGATGCCGTCGCCGCGGGTGCACCAGGAGTCAGTAGCACGCTTAGCGAAAACCACGACCGTGCGGAGCGAGATCCGCCGCCTTTGAAAAATCCCGGGCGCATTCACGATGTTGTCCCTGATGCCGTCGCCGCGGGTGCACCAGGAGTCAGTAGCACGCTTAGCGAAAACCACGACCGTGCGGAGCGAGATCCGCCGCCTTTGAAAAATCCCGGGCGCATTCACGATGTTGTCCCTGATGCCGTCGCCGCGGGTGCACCAGGAGTCAGTAGCACGCTTAGCGAAAACCACGACCGTGCGGAGCGAGATCCGCCGCCTTTGAAAAATCCCGGGCGCATTCACGATGTTGTCCCTGATGCCGTCGCCGCGGGTGCACCAGGTGTCAGTAGCACGCTTAGCGAAAACCACGACCGTGCGGAGCGAGATCCGCCGCCTTTGAAAAATCCCGGGCGCATTCACGATGTTGTCCCTGATGCCGTCGCCGCGGGTGCACCAGGAGTCAGTAGCACGCTTAGCGAAAACCACGACCGTGCGGAGCGAGATCCGCCGCCTTTGAAAAATCCCGGGCGCATTCACGATGTTGTCCCTGATGCCGTCGCCGCGGGTGCACCGGGAGTCAGTAGCACGCTTAGCGAAAACCACGACCGTGCGTAGCGAGATCCGCCGCCTTTGAAAAATCCCGGGCGCATTCACGATGTTGTCCCTGATGCCGTCGCCGCGGGTGCACCAGGAGTCAGTAGCACGCTTAGCGAAAACCACGACCGTGCGGAGCGAGATCCGCCGCCTTTGAAAAATCCCGGGCGCATTCACGATGTTGTCCCTGATGCCGTCGCCGCGGGTGCACCAGGAGTCAGTAGCACGCTTAGCGAAAACCACGACCGTGCGGAGCGAGATCCGCCGCCTTTGAAAAATCCCGGGCGCATTCACGATGTTGTCCCTGATGCCGTCGCCGCGGGTGCACCGGGAGTCAGTAGCACGCTTAGCGAAAACCACGACCGTGCGGAGCGAGATTCGCCGCCTTTGAAAAATCCCGGGCACACTCACGGTGTCGTCCCTGATGCCGTCGCCGCGGGTGCACCAGGAGTCAGTAGCACGCTTAGCGAAAACCACGACCGTATGGAGCAAGATCCGCCGCCTTTGAAAAATCCCGGGCAGACTCACGGTGTCGTCCCTGATGCGGTCGCCGCGGGTGCACCGGGAGTCAGTAGCACGCTTAGCGAAAACCACGACCGTGCGGAGCGAGATCCGCCGCCTTTGAAAAATCCCGGGCGCATTCACGATGTTGTCCCTGATGCCGCCGCCGCGGGTGCACCCGGAGTCAGTAGCACGCTTAGCGAAAACCACGACCGTGCGGTACGAAGATCCGCCGCCTTTGAAAAATCCCGGGCACACTCACGATGTCTTCCCTGATGCCGTCGCCGCGGGTGCACCAGGAGTCAGTAGCACGCTTAGCGAAAACCACGACTGTGCGGTACGAAGATCCGCCGCCTTTGAAAAATCCCGGGCACACTCACGATGTCGTCCCTGATGCGGTCGCCGCGGGTGCACCAGGAGTCAGTAGCACGCTTAGCGAAAACCACGACCGTGCGGTACGAAGATCCGCCGCCTTTGAAAAATCCCGGGCACACTCACGATGTCGTCCCTGATGCGGTCGCCGCGGGTGCACCAGGAGTCAGTAGCACGCTTAGCGAAAACCACGACCGTGCGGAGCAAGATCCGCCGCCTTTGAAAAATCCCGGGCAGACTCACGGTGTCGTCCCTGATGCCGTCGCCGCGGGTGCACCAGGAGTCAGTAGCACGCTTAGCGAAAACCACGACCGTGCGGAGCAAGATCCGCCGCCTTTGAAAAATCCCGGGCAGACTCACGGTGTCGTCCCTGATGCCGTCGCCGCGGGTGCACCAGGAGTCAGTAGCACGCTTAGCGAAAACCACGACCGTGCGGAGCAAGATCCGCCGCCTTTGAAAAATCCCGGGCACACTCACGGTGTCGTCCCTGATGCCGTCGCCGCGGGTGCACCAGGAGTCAGTAGCACGCTTAGCGAAAACCACGACCGTGCGGAGCGAGATCCGCCGCCTTTGAAAAATCCCGGGCAGACTCACGGTGTCGTCCCTGATGCGGTCGCCGCGGGTGCACCGGGAGTCAGTAGCACGCTTAGCGAAAACCACGACCGTGCGGAGCAAGATCCGCCGCCTTTGAAAAATCCCGGGCAGACTCGCGGTGTCGTCCCTGATGCCGTCGCCGCGGGTGCACCAGGAGTCAGTAGCACGCTTAGCGAAAACCACGACCGTGCGGAGCAAGATCCGCCGCCTTTGAAAAATCCCGGGCACACTCACGGTGTCGTCCCTGATGCCGTCGCCGCGGGTGCACCAGGAGTCAGTAGCACGCTTAGCGAAAACCACGACCGTGCGGAGCAAGATCCGCCGCCTTTGAAAAATCCCGGGCAGACTCACGGTGTCGTCCCTGATGCGGTCGCCGCGGGTGCACCGGGAGTCAGTAGCACGCTTAGCGAAAACCACGACCGTGCGGAGCAAGATCCGCCGCCTTTGAAAAATCCCGGGCAGACTCACGGTGTCGTCCCTGATGCGGTCGCCGCGGGTGCACCGGGAGTCAGTAGCACGCTTAGCGAAAACCACGACCGTGCGGAGCAAGATCCGCCGCCTTTGAAAAATCCCGGGCACACTCACGGTGTCGTCCCTGATGCCGTCGCCGCGGGTGCACCAGGAGTCAGTAGCACGCTTAGCGAAAACCACGACCGTGCGGAGCAAGATCCGCCGCCTTTGAAAAATCCCGGGCAGACTCACGGTGTCGTCCCTGATGCGGTCGCCGCGGGTGCACCGGGAGTCAGTAGCACGCTTAGCGAAAACCACGACCGTGCGGAGCGAGATCCGCCGCCTTTGAAAAATCCCGGGCACACTCACGATGTCGTCCCTGATGCCGTCGCCGCGGGTGCACCGGGAGTCAGTAGCACGCTTAGCGAAAACCACGACAGTGCGGAGCAAGATCCGCCGCCTTTGAAAAATCCCGGGCACACTCACGATGTCTTCCCTGATGCCGTCGCCGCGGGTGCACCAGGAGTCAGTAGCACGCTTAGCGAAAACCACGACCGTGCGGAGCAAGATCCGCCGCCTTTGAAAAATCCCGGGCACACTCACGGTGTCGTCCCTGATGCCGTCGCCGCGGGTGCACCAGGAGTCAGTAGCACGCTTAGCGAAAACCACGACCGTGCGGAGCAAGATCCGCCGCCTTTGAAAAATCCCGGGCAGACTCACGGTGTCGTCCCTGATGCGGTCGCCGCGGGTGCACCGGGAGTCAGTAGCACGCTTAGCGAAAACCACGACCGTGCGGAGCAAGATCCGCCGCCTTTGAAAAATCCCGGGCACACTCACGATGTCTTCCCTGATGCCGTCGCCGCGGGTGCACCAGGAGTCAGTAGCACGCTTAGCGAAAACCACGACCGTGCGGAGCAAGATCCGCCGCCTTTGAAAAATCCCGGGCACACTCACGGTGTCGTCCCTGATGCCGTCGCCGCGGGTGCACCAGGAGTCAGTAGCACGCTTAGCGAAAACCACGACCGTGCGGAGCAAGATCCGCCGCCTTTGAAAAATCCCGGGCAGACTCACGGTGTCGTCCCTGATGCGGTCGCCGCGGGTGCACCGGGAGTCAGTAGCACGCTTAGCGAAAACCACGACCGTGCGGAGCAAGATCCGCCGCCTTTGAAAAATCCCGGGCACACTCACGATGTCTTCCCTGATGCCGTCGCCGCGGGTGCACCAGGAGTCAGTAGCACGCTTAGCGAAAACCACGACCGTGCGGAGCAAGATCCGCCGCCTTTGAAAAATCCCGGGCACACTCACGGTGTCGTCCCTGATGCCGTCGCCGCGGGTGCACCAGGAGTCAGTAGCACGCTTAGCGAAAACCACGACCGTGCGGAGCAAGATCCGCCGCCTTTGAAAAATCCCGGGCAGACTCACGGTGTCGTCCCTGATGCGGTCGCCGCGGGTGCACCGGGAGTCAGTAGCACGCTTAGCGAAAACCACGACCGTGCGGAGCGAGATCCGCCGCCTTTGAAAAATCCCGGGCACACTCACGGTGTCGTCCCTGATGCCGTCGCCGCGGGTGCACCGGGAGTCAGTAGCACGCTTAGCGAAAACCACGACCGTGCGGAGCGAGATCCGCCGCCTTTGAAAAATCCCGGGCAGACTCACGGTGTCGTCCCTGATGCGGTCGCCGCGGGTGCACCGGGAGTCAGTAGCACGCTTAGCGAAAACCACGACCGTGCGGAGCAAGATCCGCCGCCTTTGAAAAATCCCGGGCACACTCACGGTGTCGTCCCTGATGCCGTCGCCGCGGGTGCACCGGGAGTCAGTAGCACGCTTAGCGAAAACCACGACCGTGCGGAGCGAGATCCGCCGCCTTTGAAAAATCCCGGGCACACTCACGATGTCGTCCCTGATGCCGTCGCCGCGGGTGCACCGGGAGTCAGTAGCACGCTTAGCGAAAACCACGACCGTGCGGAGCGAGATCCGCCGCCTTTGAAAAATCCCGGGCAGACTCACGGTGTCGTCCCTGATGCGGTCGCCGCGGGTGCACCGGGAGTCAGTAGCACGCTTAGCGAAAACCACGACCGTGCGGAGCGAGATCCGCCGCCTTTGAAAAATCCCGGGCACACTCACGATGTCGTCCCTGATGCCGTCGCCGCGGGTGCACCGGGAGTCAGTAGCACGCTTAGCGAAAACCACGACCGTGCGGAGCAAGATCCGCCGCCTTTGAAAAATCCCGGGCACACTCACGATGTCGTCCCTGATGCCGTCGCCGCGGGTGCACCGGGAGTCAGTAGCACGCTTAGCGAAAACCACGACCGTGCGGAGCAAGATCCGCCGCCTTTGAAAAATCCCGGGCACACTCACGATGTCGTCCCTGATGCCGTCGCCGCGGGTGCACCGGGAGTCAGTAGCACGCTTAGCGAAAACCACGACCGTGCGGAGCGAGATCCGCCGCCTTTGAAAAATCCCGGGCACACTCACGATGTCGTCCCTGATGCCGTCGCCGCGGGTGCACCGGGAGTCAGTAGCACGCTTAGCGAAAACCACGACCGTGCGGAGCGAGATCCGCCGCCTTTGAAAAATCCCGGGCAGACTCACGGTGTCGTCCCTGATGCGGTCGCCGCGGGTGCACCGGGAGTCAGTAGCACGCTTAGCGAAAACCACGACCGTGCGGAGCGAGATCCGCCGCCTTTGAAAAATCTCGGGCACACTCACGATGTCGTCCCTGATGCCGTCGCCGCGGGTGCACCGGGAGTCAGTAGCACGCTTAGCGAAAACCACGACCGTGCGGAGCGAGATCCGCCGCCTTTGAAAAATCCCGGGCACACTCACGATGTCGTCCCTGATGCCGTCGCCGCGGGTGCACCGGGAGTCAGTAGCACGCTTAGCGAAAACCACGACCGTGCGGAGCGAGATCCGCCGCCTTTGAAAAATCCCGGGCACACTCACGATGTCGTCC
Source organism: Ixodes scapularis (assembly GCF_016920785.2). NCBI lineage: Eukaryota > Metazoa > Arthropoda > Arachnida > Ixodida > Ixodidae > Ixodes > Ixodes scapularis. The sequence continues at coordinate 113,257 of NW_024610053.1, forward strand.
CTGATGCCGTCGCCGCGGGTGCACCGGGAGTCAGTAGCACGCTTAGCGAAAACCACTACCGTGCGGAGCGAGATCCGCCGCCTTTGAAAAATCCCGGGCACACTCACGATGTCGTCCCTGATGCCGTCGCCGCGGGTGCACCGGGAGTCAGTAGCACGCTTAGCGAAAACCACGACCGTGCGGAGCAAGATCCGCCGCCTTTGAAAAATCCCGGGCACACTCACGATGTCGTCCCTGATGCCGTCGCCGCGGGTGCACCGGGAGTCAGTAGCACGCTTAGCGAAAACCACGACCGTGCGGAGCGAGATCCGCCGCCTTTGAAAAATCCCGGGCACACTCACGATGTCGTCCCTGATGCCGTCGCCGCGGGTGCACCGGGAGTCAGTAGCACGCTTAGCGAAAACCACGACCGTGCGGAGCGAGATCCGCCGCCTTTGAAAAATCCCGGGCAGACTCACGGTGTCGTCCCTGATGCGGTCGCCGCGGGTGCACCGGGAGTCAGTAGCACGCTTAGCGAAAACCACGACCGTGCGGAGCGAGATCCGCCGCCTTTGAAAAATCCCGGGCAGACTCACGGTGTCGTCCCTGATGCCGTCGCCGCGGGTGCACCGGGAGTCAGTAGCACGCTTAGCGAAAACCACGACCGTGCGGAGCGAGATCCGCCGCCTTTGAAAAATCCCGGGCACACTCACGATGTCGTCTCTGATGCCGTCGCCGCGGGTGCACCGGGAGTCAGTAGCACGCTTAGCGAAAACCACGACCGTGCGGAGCGAGATCCGCCGCCTTTGAAAAATCCCGGGCAGACTCACGGTGTCGTCCCTGATGCCGTCGCCGCGGGTGCACCGGGAGTCAGTAGCACGCTTAGCGAAAACCACGACCGTGCGGAGCGAGATCCGCCGCCTTTGAAAAATCCCGGGCACACTCACGATGTCGTCCCTGATGCCGTCGCCGCGGGTGCACCGGGAGTCAGTAGCACGCTTAGCGAAAACCACGACCGTGCGGAGCGAGATCCGCCGCCTTTGAAAAATCCCGGGCACACTCACGATGTCGTCCCTGATGCCGTCGCCGCGGGTGCACCGGGAGTCAGTAGCACGCTTAGCGAAAACCACGACCGTGCGGAGCGAGATCCGCCGCCTTTGAAAAATCCCGGGCACACTCACGATGTCGTCCCTGATGTCGTCGCCGCGGGTGCACCAGGAGTCAGTAGCACGCTTAGCGAAAACCACGACCGTGCGGAGCGAGATCCGCCGCCTTTGAAAAATCCCGGGCACACTCACGATGTCGTCCCTGATGTCGTCGCCGCGGGTGCACCGGGAGTCAGTAGCACGCTTAGCGAAAACCACGACCGTGCGGAGCGAGATCCGCCGCCTTTGAAAAATCCCGGGCACACTCACGATGTCGTCCCTGATGTCGTCGCCGCGGGTGCACCGGGAGTCAGTAGCACGCTTAGCGAAAACCACGACCGTGCGGAGCGAGATCCGCCGCCTTTGAAAAATCCCGGGCACACTCACGATGTCGTCCCTGATGTCGTCGCCGCGGGTGCACCGGGAGTCAGTAGCACGCTTAGCGAAAACCACGACCGTGCGGAGCGAGATCCGCCGCCTTTGAAAAATCCCGGGCACACTCACGATGTCGTCCCTGATGTCGTCGCCGCGGGTGCACCGGGAGTCAGTAGCACGCTTAGCGAAAACCACGACCGTGCGGAGCGAGATCCGCCGCCTTTGAAAAATCCCGGGCGCATTCACGATGTCGTCCCTGATGCCGTCGCCGCGGGTGCACCAGGAGTCAGTAGCACGCTTAGCGAAAACCACGACCGTGCGGTACGAAGATCCGCCGCCTTTGAAAAATCCCGGGCACACTCACGATGTCGTCCCTGATGCCGTCGCCGCGGGTGCACCAGGAGTTAGTAGCACGCTTAGCGAAAACCACGACCGTGCGGAACGAAGATCCGCCGCTTTTGAAAAATCCCGGGCACACTCACGATGTCGTCCCTGATGCCGTCGCCGCGGGTGCACCAGGAGTCAGTAGCACGCTTAGCGAAAACCACGACCGTGCGGAGCGAGATCCGCCGCCTTTGAAAAATCCCGGGCGCATTCACGATGTCGTCCCTGATGCCGTCGCCGCGGGTGCACCAGGTGTCAGTAGCACGCTTAGCGAAAACCACGACCGTGCGGAGCGAGATCCGCCGCCTTTGAAAAATCCCGGGCGCATTCACGATGTTGTCCCTGATGCCGTCGCCGCGGGTGCACCAGGAGTCAGTAGCACGCTTAGCGAAAACCACGACCGTGCGGAGCGAGATCCGCCGCCTTTGAAAAATCCCGGGCGCATTCACGATGGTGTCCCTGATGCCGTCGCCGCGGGTGCACCAGGAGTCAGTAGCACGCTTAGCGAAAACCACGACCGTGCGGAGCGAGATCCGCCGCCTTTGAAAAATCCCGGGCGCATTCACGATGTTGTCCCTGATGCCGTCGCCGCGGGTGCACCAGGAGTCAGTAGCACGCTTAGCGAAAACCACGACCGTGCGGAGCGAGATCCGCCGCCTTTGAAAAATCCCGGGCGCATTCACGATGTTGTCCCTGATGCCGTCGCCGCGGGTGCACAAGGAGTCAGTAGCACGCTTAGCGAAAACCACGACCGTGCGGAGCGAGATCCGCCGCCTTTGAAAAATCCCGGGCGCATTCACGATGTTGTCCCTGATGCCGTCGCCGCGGGTGCACCAGGAGTCAGTAGCACGCTTAGCGAAAACCACGACCGTGCGGAGCGAGATCCGCCGCCTTTGAAAAATCCCGGGCGCATTCACGATGTTGTCCCTGATGCCGTCGCCGCGGGTGCACCAGGAGTCAGTAGCACGCTTAGCGAAAACCACGACCGTGCGGAGCGAGATCCGCCGCCTTTGAAAAATCCCGGGCAGACTCACGGTGTCGTCCCTGATGCGGTCGCCGCGGGTGCACCGGGAGTCAGTAGCACGCTTAGCGAAAACCACGACCGTGCGGAGCGAGATCCGCCGCCTTTGAAAAATCCCGGGCAGACTCACGGTGTCGTCCCTGATGCGGTCGCCGCGGGTGCACCGGGAGTCAGTAGCACGCTTAGCGAAAACCACGACCGTGCGGAGCGAGATCCGCCGCCTTTGAAAAATCCCGGGCAGACTCACGGTGTCGTCCCTGATGCCGTCGCCGCGGGTGCACCGGGAGTCAGTAGCACGCTTAGCGAAAACCACGACCGTGCGGAGCGAGATCCGCCGCCTTTGAAAAATCCCGGGCAGACTCACGGTGTCGTCCCTGATGCGGTCGCCGCGGGTGCACCGGGAGTCAGTAGCACGCTTAGCGAAAACCACGACCGTGCGGAGCGAGATCCGCCGCCTTTGAAAAATCCCGGGCAGACTCACGGTGTCGTCCCTGATGCCGTCGCCGCGGGTGCACCAGGAGTCAGTAGCACGCTTAGCGAAAACCACGACCGTGCGGAGCGAGATCCGCCGCCTTTGAAAAATCCCGGGCGCATTCACGGTGTCGTCCCTGTTGCCGTCGCCGCGGGTGCACCGGGAGTCAGTAGCACGCTTAGCGAAAACCACGACCGTGCGGAGCGAGATCCGCCGCCTTTGAAAAATCCCGGGCAGACTCACGGTGTCGTCCCTGATGCCGTCGCCGCGGGTGCACCAGGAGTCAGTAGCACGCTTAGCGAAAACCACGACCGTGCGGAGCGAGATCCGCCGCCTTTGAAAAATCCCGGGCGCATTCACGGTGTCGTCCCTGTTGCCGTCGCCGCGGGTGCACCGGGAGTCAGTAGCACGCTTAGCGAAAACCACGACCGTGCGGAGCGAGATCCGCCGCCTTTGAAAAATCCCGGGCAGACTCACGGTGTCGTCCCTGATGCCGTCGCCGCGGGTGCACCAGGAGTCAGTAGCACGCTTAGCGAAAACCACGACCGTGCGGAGCGAGATCCGCCGCCTTTGAAAAATCCCGGGCGCATTCACGGTGTCGTCCCTGATGCGGTCGCCGCGGGTGCACCGGGAGTCAGTAGCACGCTTAGCGAAAACCACGACCGTGCGGAGCGAGATCCGCCGCCTTTGAAAAATCCCGGGCGCATTCACGGTGTCGTCCCTGTTGCCGTCGCCGCGGGTGCACCGGGAGTCAGTAGCACGCTTAGCGAAAACCACGACCGTGCGGAGCGAGATCCGCCGCCTTTGAAAAATCCCGGGCAGACTCACGGTGTCGTCCCTGATGCCGTCGCCGCGGGTGCACCAGGAGTCAGTAGCACGCTTAGCGAAAACCACGACCGTGCGGAGCGAGATCCGCCGCCTTTGAAAAATCCCGGGCGCATTCACGGTGTCGTCCCTGATGCGGTCGCCGCGGGTGCACCGGGAGTCAGTAGCACGCTTAGCGAAAACCACGACCGTGCGGAGCGAGATCCGCCGCCTTTGAAAAATCCCGGGCAGACTCACGGTGTCGTCCCTGATGCCGTCGCCGCGGGTGCACCGGGAGTCAGTAGCACGCTTAGCGAAAACCACGACCGTGCGGAGCAAGATCCGCCGCCTTTGAAAAATCCCGGGCAGACTCACGGTGTCGTCCCTGATGCGGTCGCCGCGGGTGCACCGGGAGTCAGTAGCACGCTTAGCGAAAACCACGACCGTGCGGAGCGAGATCCGCCGCCTTTGAAAAATCCCGGGCAGACTCACGGTGTCGTCCCTGATGCGGTCGCCGCGGGTGCACCGGGAGTCAGTAGCACGCTTAGCGAAAACCACGACCGTGCGGAGCGAGATCCGCCGCCTTTGAAAAATCCCGGGCGCATTCACGATGTTGTCCCTGATGCCGTCGCCGCGGGTGCACCAGGAGTCAGTAGCACGCTTAGCGAAAACCACGACCGTGCGGAGCGAGATCCGCCGCCTTTGAAAAATCCCGGGCGCATTCACGATGTTGTCCCTGATGCCGTCGCCGCGGGTGCACCAGGAGTCAGTAGCACGCTTAGCGAAAACCACGACCGTGCGGAGCGAGATCCGCCGCCTTTGAAAAATCCCGGGCACACTCACGGTGTCGTCCCTGTTGCCGTCGCCGCGGGTGCACCGGGAGTCAGTAGCACGCTTAGCGAAAACCACGACCGTGCGGAGCGAGATCCGCCGCCTTTGAAAAATCCCGGGCAGACTCACGGTGTCGTCCCTGATGCGGTCGCCGCGGGTGCACCGGGAGTCAGTAGCACGCTTAGCGAAAACCACGACCGTGCGGAGCGAGATCCGCCGCCTTTGAAAAATCCCGGGCAGACTCACGGTGTCGTCCCTGATGCCGTCGCCGCGGGTGCACCGGGAGTCAGTAGCACGCTTAGCGAAAACCACGACCGTGCGGAGCAAGATCCGCCGCCTTTGAAAAATCCCGGGCAGACTCACGGTGTCGTGCCTGATGCGGTCGCCGCGGGTGCACCGGGAGTCAGTAGCACGCTTAGCGAAAACCACGACCGTGCGGAGCGAGATCCGCCGCCTTTGAAAAATCCCGGGCGCATTCACGATGTTGTCCCTGATGCCGTCGCCGCGGGTGCACCAGGAGTCAGTAGCACGCTTAGCGAAAACCACGACCGTGCGGTACGAAGATCCGCCGCCTTTGAAAAATCCCGGGCACACTCACGATGTCTTCCCTGATGCCGTCGCCGCGGGTGCACCAGGAGTCAGTAGCACGCTTAGCGAAAACCACGACCGTGCGGAGCGAGATCCGCCGCCTTTGAAAAATCCCGGGCAGACTCACGGTGTCGTCCCTGATGCGGTCGCCGCGGGTGCACCGGGAGTCAGTAGCACGCTTAGCGAAAACCACGACCGTGCGGAGCGAGATCCGCCGCCTTTGAAAAATCCCGGGCGCATTCACGATGTTGTCCCTGATGCCGTCGCCGCGGGTGCACCAGGAGCCAGTAGCACGCTTAGCGAAAACCACGACCGTGCGGTACGAAGATCCGCCGCCTTTGAAAAATCCCGGGCACACTCACGATGTCTTCCCTGATGCCGTCGCCGCGGGTGCACCAGGAGTCAGTAGCACGCTTAGCGAAAACCACGACCGTGCGGAGCGAGATCCGCCGCCTTTGAAAAATCCCGGGCGCATTCACGATGTCGTCCCTGATGCCGTCGCCGCGGGTGCACCAGGAGTCAGTAGCACGCTTAGCGAAAACCACGACCGTGCGGTACGAAGATCCGCCGCCTTTGAAAAATCCCGGGCACACTCACGATGTCTTCCCTGATGCCGTCGCCGCGGGTGCACCAGGAGTCAGTAGCACGCTTAGCGAAAACCACGACCGTGCGGAGCGAGATCCGCCGCCTTTGAAAAATCCCGGGCACACTCACGGTGTCGTCCCTGATGCCGTCGCCGCGGGTGCACCAGGAGTCAGTAGCACGCTTAGCGAAAACCACGACCGTGCGGAGCGAGATCCGCCGCCTTTGAAAAATCCCGGGCGCATTCACGATGTCGTCCCTGATGCCGTCGCCGCGGGTGCACCAGGAGTCAGTAGCACGCTTAGCGAAAACCACGACCGTGCGGAGCGAGATCCGCCGCCTTTGAAAAATCCCGGGCGCATTCACGATGTCGTCCCTGATGCCGTCGCCGCGGGTGCACCAGGAGTCAGTAGCACGCTTAGCGAAAACCACGACCGTGCGGTACGAAGATCCGCCGCCTTTGAAAAATCCCGGGCACACTCACGATGTCTTCCCTGATGCCGTCGCCGCGGGTGCACCAGGAGTCAGTAGCACGCTTAGCGAAAACCACGACCGTGCGGAGCGAGATCCGCCGCCTTTGAAAAATCCCGGGCGCATTCACGATGTCGTCCCTGATGCCGTCGCCGCGGGTGCACCAGGAGTCAGTAGCACGCTTAGCGAAAACCACGACCGTGCGGAGCGAGATCCGCCGCCTTTGAAAAATCCCGGGCGCATTCACGATGTCGTCCCTGATGCCGTCGCCGCGGGTGCACCAGGAGTCAGTAGCACGCTTAGCGAAAACCACGACCGTGCGGTACGAAGATCCGCCGCCTTTGAAAAATCCCGGGCACACTCACGATGTCTTCCCTGATGCCGTCGCCGCGGGTGCACCAGGAGTCAGTAGCACGCTTAGCGAAAACCACGACCGTGCGGAGCGAGATCCGCCGCCTTTGAAAAATCCCGGGCGCATTCACGATGTCGTCCCTGATGCCGTCGCCGCGGGTGCACCAGGAGTCAGTAGCACGCTTAGCGAAAACCACGACCGTGCGGTACGAAGATCCGCCGCCTTTGAAAAATCCCGGGCACACTCACGATGTCTTCCCTGATGCCGTCGCCGCGGGTGCACCAGGAGTCAGTAGCACGCTTAGCGAAAACCACGACCGTGCGGAGCGAGATCCGCCGCCTTTGAAAAATCCCGGGCGCATTCACGATGTCGTCCCTGATGCCGTCGCCGCGGGTGCACCAGGAGTCAGTAGCACGCTTAGCGAAAACCACGACCGTGCGGTACGAAGATCCGCCGCCTTTGAAAAATCCCGGGCACACTCACGATGTCGTCCCTGATGCCGTCGCCGCGGGTGCACCAGGAGTCAGTAGCACGCTTAGCGAAAACCACGACCGTGCGGAACGAAGATCCGCCGCTTTTGAAAAATCCCGGGCACACTCACGATGTCGTCCCTGATGCCGTCGCCGCGGGTGCACCAGGAGTCAGTAGCACGCTTAGCGAAAACCACGACCGTGCGGAGCGAGATCCGCCGCCTTTGAAAAATCCCGGGCGCATTCACGATGTCGTCCCTGATGCCGTCGCCGCGGGTGCACCAGGTGTCAGTAGCACGCTTAGCGAAAACCACGACCGTGCGGAGCGAGATCCGCCGCCTTTGAAAAATCCCGGGCGCATTCACGATGTTGTCCCTGATGCCGTCGCCGCGGGTGCACCAGGAGTCAGTAGCACGCTTAGCGAAAACCACGACCGTGCGGAGCGAGATCCGCCGCCTTTGAAAAATCCCGGGCGCATTCACGATGTTGTCCCTGATGCCGTCGCCGCGGGTGCACCAGGAGTCAGTAGCACGCTTAGCGAAAACCACGACCGTGCGGAGCGAGATCCGCCGCCTTTGAAAAATCCCGGGCGCATTCACGATGTTGTCCCTGATGCCGTCGCCGCGGGTGCACCAGGAGTCAGTAGCACGCTTAGCGAAAACCACGACCGTGCGGAGCGAGATCCGCCGCCTTTGAAAAATCCCGGGCGCATTCACGATGTTGTCCCTGATGCCGTCGCCGCGGGTGCACCAGGTGTCAGTAGCACGCTTAGCGAAAACCACGACCGTGCGGAGCGAGATCCGCCGCCTTTGAAAAATCCCGGGCGCATTCACGATGTTGTCCCTGATGCCGTCGCCGCGGGTGCACCAGGAGTCAGTAGCACGCTTAGCGAAAACCACGACCGTGCGGAGCGAGATCCGCCGCCTTTGAAAAATCCCGGGCGCATTCACGATGTTGTCCCTGATGCCGTCGCCGCGGGTGCACCGGGAGTCAGTAGCACGCTTAGCGAAAACCACGACCGTGCGTAGCGAGATCCGCCGCCTTTGAAAAATCCCGGGCGCATTCACGATGTTTTCCCTGATGCCGTCGCCGCGGGTGCACCAGGAGTCAGTAGCACGCTTAGCGAAAACCACGACCGTGCGGAGCGAGATCCGCCGCCTTTGAAAAATCCCGGGCGCATTCACGATGTTGTCCCTGATGCCGTCGCCGCGGGTGCACCAGGAGTCAGTAGCACGCTTAGCGAAAACCACGACCGTGCGGAGCGAGATCCGCCGCCTTTGAAAAATCCCGGGCGCATTCACGATGTTGTCCCTGATGCCGTCGCCGCGGGTGCACCGGGAGTCAGTAGCACGCTTAGCGAAAACCACGACCGTGCGGAGCGAGATCCGCCGCCTTTGAAAAATCCCGGGCACACTCACGGTGTCGTCCCTGATGCCGTCGCCGCGGGTGCACCAGGAGTCAGTAGCACGCTTAGCGAAAACCACGACCGTATGGAGCAAGATCCGCCGCCTTTGAAAAATCCCGGGCAGACTCACGGTGTCGTCCCTGATGCGGTCGCCGCGGGTGCACCGGGAGTCAGTAGCACGCTTAGCGAAAACCACGACCGTGCGGAGCGAGATCCGCCGCCTTTGAAAAATCCCGGGCGCATTCACGATGTTGTCCCTGATGCCGCCGCCGCGGGTGCACCCGGAGTCAGTAGCACGCTTAGCGAAAACCACGACCGTGCGGTACGAAGATCCGCCGCCTTTGAAAAATCCCGGGCACACTCACGATGTCTTCCCTGATGCCGTCGCCGCGGGTGCACCAGGAGTCAGTAGCACGCTTAGCGAAAACCACGACCGTGCGGTACGAAGATCCGCCGCCTTTGAAAAATCCCGGGCACACTCACGATGTCGTCCCTGATGCGGTCGCCGCGGGTGCACCAGGAGTCAGTAGCACGCTTAGCGAAAACCACGACCGTGCGGTACGAAGATCCGCCGCCTTTGAAAAATCCCGGGCACACTCACGATGTCGTCCCTGATGCGGTCGCCGCGGGTGCACCAGGAGTCAGTAGCACGCTTAGCGAAAACCACGACCGTGCGGAGCGAGATCCGCCGCCTTTGAAAAATCCCGGGCGCATTCACGATGTCGTCCCTGATGCGGTCGCCGCGGGTGCACCGGGAGTCAGTAGCACGCTTAGCGAAAACCACGACCGTGCGGTACGAAGATCCGCCGCCTTTGAAAAATCCCGGGCACACTCACGATGTCTTCCCTGATGCCGTCGCCGCGGGTGCACCAGGAGTCAGTAGCACGCTTAGCGAAAACCACGACCGTGCGGTACGAAGATCCGCCGCCTTTGAAAAATCCCGGGCACACTCACGATGTCGTCCCTGATGCGGTCGCCGCGGGTGCACCAGGAGTCAGTAGCACGCTTAGCGAAAACCACGACCGTGCGGTACGAAGATCCGCCGCCTTTGAAAAATCCCGGGCACACTCACGATGTCTTCCCTGATGCCGTCGCCGCGGGTGCACCGGGAGTCAGTAGCACGCTTAGCGAAAACCACGACCGTGCGGAGCGAGATCCGCCGCCTTTGAAAAATCCCGGGCACACTCACGATGTCGTCCCTGATGCGGTCGCCGCGGGTGCACCGGGAGTCAGTAGCACGCTTAGCGAAAACCACGACCGTGCGATACGAAGATCCGCCGCCTTTGAAAAATCCCGGGCACACTCACGATGTCGTCCCTGATGCGGTCGCCGCGGGTGCACCGGGAGTCAGTAGCACGCTTAGCGAAAACCACGACCGTGCGGAGCGAGATCCGCCGCCTTTGAAAAATCCCGGGCACACTCACGATGTCGTCCCTGATGCGGTCGCCGCGGGTGCACCAGGAGTCAGTAGCACGCTTAGCGAAAACCACGACCGTGCGGTACGAAGATCCGCCGCCTTTGAAAAATCCCGGGCACACTCACGATGTCTTCCCTGATGCCGTCGCCGCGGGTGCACCAGGAGTCAGTAGCACGCTTAGCGAAAACCACGACCGTGCGGAGCGAGATCCGCCGCCTTTGAAAAATCCCGGGCACACTCACGATGTCGTCCCTGATGCGGTCGCCGCGGGTGCACCGGGAGTCAGTAGCACGCTTAGCGAAAACCACGACCGTGCGGTACGAAGATCCGCCGCCTTTGAAAAATCCCGGGCACACTCACGATGTCTTCCCTGATGCCGTCGCCGCGGGTGCACCGGGAGTCAGTAGCACGCTTAGCGAAAACCACGACCGTGCGGTACGAAGATCCGCCGCCTTTGAAAAATCCCGGGCACACTCACGATGTCGTCCCTGATGCGGTCGCCGCGGGTGCACCAGGAGTCAGTAGCACGCTTAGCGAAAACCACGACCGTGCGGTACGAAGATCCGCCGCCTTTGAAAAATCCCGGGCACACTCACGATGTCTTCCCTGATGCCGTCGCCGCGGGTGCACCAGGAGTCAGTAGCACGCTTAGCGAAAACCACGACCGTGCGGTACGAAGATCCGCCGCCTTTGAAAAATCCCGGGCACACTCACGATGTCGTCCCTGATGCGGTCGCCGCGGGTGCACCAGGAGTCAGTAGCACGCTTAGCGAAAACCACGACCGTGCGGAGCGAGATCCGCCGCCTTTGAAAAATCCCGGGCGCATTCACGATGTCGTCCCTGATGCGGTCGCCGCGGGTGCACCGGGAGTCAGTAGCACGCTTAGCGAAAACCACGACCGTGCGGTACGAAGATCCGCCGCCTTTGAAAAATCCCGGGCACACTCACGATGTCTTCCCTGATGCCGTCGCCGCGGGTGCACCAGGAGTCAGTAGCACGCTTAGCGAAAACCACGACCGTGCGGTACGAAGATCCGCCGCCTTTGAAAAATCCCGGGCACACTCACGATGTCGTCCCTGATGCGGTCGCCGCGGGTGCACCAGGAGTCAGTAGCACGCTTAGCGAAAACCACGACCGTGCGGTACGAAGATCCGCCGCCTTTGAAAAATCCCGGGCACACTCACGATGTCTTCCCTGATGCCGTCGCCGCGGGTGCACCGGGAGTCAGTAGCACGCTTAGCGAAAACCACGACCGTGCGGAGCGAGATCCGCCGCCTTTGAAAAATCCCGGGCACACTCACGATGTCGTCCCTGATGCGGTCGCCGCGGGTGCACCGGGAGTCAGTAGCACGCTTAGCGAAAACCACGACCGTGCGGTACGAAGATCCGCCGCCTTTGAAAAATCCCGGGCACACTCACGATGTCGTCCCTGATGCGATCGCCGCGGGTGCACCGGGAGTCAGTAGCACGCTTAGCGAAAACCACGACCGTGCGGAGCGAGATCCGCCGCCTTTGAAAAATCCCGGGCACACTCACGATGTCGTCCCTGATGCGGTCGCCGCGGGTGCACCAGGAGTCAGTAGCACGCTTAGCGAAAACCACGACCGTGCGGTACGAAGATCCGCCGCCTTTGAAAAATCCCGGGCACACTCACGATGTCTTCCCTGATGCCGTCGCCGCGGGTGCACCAGGAGTCAGTAGCACGCTTAGCGAAAACCACGACCGTGCGGAGCGAGATCCGCCGCCTTTGAAAAATCCCGGGCACACTCACGATGTCGTCCCTGATGCGGTCGCCGCGGGTGCACCGGGAGTCAGTAGCACGCTTAGCGAAAACCACGACCGTGCGGTACGAAGATCCGCCGCCTTTGAAAAATCCCGGGCACACTCACGATGTCTTCCCTGATGCCGTCGCCGCGGGTGCACCGGGAGTCAGTAGCACGCTTAGCGAAAACCACGACCGTGCGGAGCGAGATCCGCCGCCTTTGAAAAATCCCGGGCACACTCACGATGTCGTCCCTGATGCGGTCGCCGCGGGTGCACCGGGAGTCAGTAGCACGCTTAGCGAAAACCACGACCGTGCGGTACGAAGATCCGCCGCCTTTGAAAAATCCCGGGCACACTCACGATGTCTTCCCTGATGCCGTCGCCGCGGGTGCACCAGGAGTCAGTAGCACGCTTAGCGAAAACCACGACCGTGCGGAGCGAGATCCGCCGCCTTTGAAAAATCCCGGGCGCATTCACGATGTCGTCCCTGATGCCGTCGCCGCGGGTGCACCAGGTGTCAGTAGCACGCTTAGCGAAAACCACGACCGTGCGGAGCGAGATCCGCCGCCTTTGAAAAATCCCGGGCGCATTCACGATGTTGTCCCTGATGCCGTCGCCGCGGGTGCACCAGGAGTCAGTAGCACGCTTAGCGCAAACCACGACCGTGCGGAGCGAGATCCGCCGCCTTTGAAAAATCCCGGGCGCATTCACGATGTTGTCCCTGATGCCGTCGCCGCGGGTGCACCAGGAGTCAGTAGCACGCTTAGCGAAAACCACGACCGTGCGGAGCGAGATCCGCCGCCTTTGAAAAATCCCGGGCGCATTCACGATGTTGTCCCTGATGCCGTCGCCGCGGGTGCACCAGGAGTCAGTAGCACGCTTAGCGAAAACCACGACCGTGCGGAGCGAGATCCGCCGCCTTTGAAAAATCCCGGGCGCATTCACGATGTTGTCCCTGATGCCGTCGCCGCGGGTGCACCAGGAGTCAGTAGCACGCTTAGCGAAAACCACGACCGTGCGGAGCGAGATCCGCCGCCTTTGAAAAATCCCGGGCGCATTCACGATGTTGTCCCTGATGCCGTCGCCGCGGGTGCACCAGGAGTCAGTAGCACGCTTAGCGAAAACCACGACCGTGCGGAGCGAGATCCGCCGCCTTTGAAAAATCCCGGGCGCATTCACGATGTTGTCCCTGATGCCGTCGCCGCGGGTGCACCAGGAGTCAGTAGCACGCTTAGCGAAAACCACGACCGTGCGGAGCGAGATCCGCCGCCTTTGAAAAATCCCGGGCGCATTCACGATGTTGTCCCTGATGCCGTCGCCGCGGGTGCACCAGGAGTCAGTAGCACGCTTAGCGAAAACCACGACCGTGCGGAGCGAGATCCGCCGCCTTTGAAAAATCCCGGGCGCATTCACGATGTTGTCCCTGATGCCGTCGCCGCGGGTGCACCAGGAGTCAGTAGCACGCTTAGCGAAAACCACGACCGTGCGGAGCGAGATCCGCCGCCTTTGAAAAATCCCGGGCGCATTCACGATGTTGTCCCTGATGCCGTCGCCGCGGGTGCACCAGGAGTCAGTAGCACGCTTAGCGAAAACCACGACCGTGCGGAGCGAGATCCGCCGCCTTTGAAAAATCCCGGGCGCATTCACGATGTTGTCCCTGATGCCGTCGCCGCGGGTGCACCAGGAGTCAGTAGCACGCTTAGCGAAAACCACGACCGTGCGGAGCGAGATCCGCCGCCTTTGAAAAATCCCGGGCGCATTCACGATGTTGTCCCTGATGCCGTCGCCGCGGGTGCACCAGGAGTCAGTAGCACGCTTAGCGAAAACCACGACCGTGCGGAGCGAGATCCGCCGCCTTTGAAAAATCCCGGGCGCATTCACGATGTTGTCCCTGATGCCGTCGCCGCGGGTGCACCAGGAGTCAGTAGCACGCTTAGCGAAAACCACGACCGTGCGGAGCAAGATCCGCCGCCTTTGAAAAATCCCGGGCACACTCACGGTGTCGTCCCTGTTGCCGTCGCCGCGGGTGCACCGGGAGTCAGTAGCACGCTTAGCGAAAACCACGACCGTGCGGAGCGAGATCCGCCGCCTTTGAAAAATCCCGGGCAGACTCACGGTGTCGTCCCTGATGCGGTCGCCGCGGGTGCACCGGGAGTCAGTAGCACGCTTAGCGAAAACCACGACCGTGCGGAGCAAGATCCGCCGCCTTTGAAAAATCCCGGGCAGACTCACGGTGTCGTCCCTGATGCGGTCGCCGCGGGTGCACCGGGAGTCAGTAGCACGCTTAGCGAAAACCACGACCGTGCGGAGCGAGATCCGCCGCCTTTGAAAAATCCCGGGCAGACTCACGGTGTCGTCCCTGATGCGGTCGCCGCGGGTGCACCGGGAGTCAGTAGCACGCTTAGCGAAAACCACGACCGTGCGGAGCGAGATCCGCCGCCTTTGAAAAATCCCGGGCAGACTCACGGTGTCGTCCCTGATGCGGTCGCCGCGGGTGCACCAGGAGTCAGTAGCACGCTTAGCGAAAACCACGACCGTGCGGAGCAAGATCCGCCGCCTTTGAAAAATCCCGGGCAGACTCACGGTGTCGTCCCTGATGCGGTCGCCGCGGGTGCACCGGGAGTCAGTAGCACGCTTAGCGAAAACCACGACCGTGCGGAGCGAGATCCGCCGCCTTTGAAAAATCCCGGGCGCATTCACGATGTTGTCCCTGATGCCGTCGCCGCGGGTGCACCAGGAGTCAGTAGCACGCTTAGCGAAAACCACGACCGTGCGGTACGAAGATCCGCCGCCTTTGAAAAATCCCGGGCACACTCACGATGTCTTCCCTGATGCCGTCGCCGCGGGTGCACCAGGAGTCAGTAGCACGCTTAGCGAAAACCACGACCGTGCGGAGCGAGATCCGCCGCCTTTGAAAAATCCCGGGCACACTCACGATGTCGTCCCTGATGCGGTCGCCGCGGGTGCACCGGGAGTCAGTAGCACGCTTAGCGAAAACCACGACCGTGCGGTACGAAGATCCGCCGCCTTTGAAAAATCCCGGGCGCACTCACGATGTCTTCCCTGATGCCGTCGCCGCGGGTGCACCAGGAGTCAGTAGCACGCTTAGCGAAAACCACGACCGTGCGGAGCGAGATCCGCCGCCTTTGAAAAATCCCGGGCACACTCACGGTGTCGTCCCTGATGCCGTCGCCGCGGGTGCACCGGGAGTCAGTAGCACGCTTAGCGAAAACCACGACCGTGCGGAGCGAGATCCGCCGCCTTTGAAAAATCCCGGGCGCATTCACGATGTCGTCCTTGATGCCGTCGCCGCGGGTGCACCAGGAGTCAGTAGCACGCTTAGCGAAAACCACGACCGTGCGGAGCGAGATCCGCCGCCTTTGAAAAATCCCGGGCGCATTCACGATGTCGTCCCTGATGCCGTCGCCGCGGATGCACCAGGAGTCAGTAGCACGCTTAGCGAAAACCACGACCGTGCGGTACGAAGATCCGCCGCCTTTGAAAAATCCCGGGCACACTCACGATGTCTTCCCTGATGCCGTCGCCGCGGGTGCACCAGGAGTCAGTAGCACGCTTAGCGAAAACCACGACCGTGCGGAGCGAGATCCGCCGCCTTTGAAAAATCCCGGGCGCATTCACGATGTCGTCCCTGATGCCGTCGCCGCGGGTGCACCAGGAGTCAGTAGCACGCTTAGCGAAAACCACGACCGTGCGGTACGAAGATCCGCCGCCTTTGAAAAATCCCGGGCACACTCACGATGTCTTCCCTGATGCCGTCGCCGCGGGTGCACCAGGAGTCAGTAGCACGCTTAGCGAAAACCACGACCGTGCGGAGCGAGATCCGCCGCCTTTGAAAAATCCCGGGCGCATTCACGATGTCGTCCCTGATGCCGTCGCCGCGGGTGCACCAGGAGTCAGTAGCACGCTTAGCGAAAACCACGACCGTGCGGTACGAAGATCCGCCGCCTTTGAAAAATCCCGGGCAGACTCACGATGTCGTCCCTGGTGCCGTCGCCGCGGGTGCACCAGGAGTCAGTAGCACGCTTAGCGAAAACCACGACCGTGCGGAACGAAGATCCGCCGCTTTTGAAAAATCCCGGGCACACTCACGATGTCGTCCCTGATGCCGTCGCCGCGGGTGCACCAGGAGTCAGTAGCACGCTTAGCGAAAACCACGACCGTGCGGAGCGAGATCCGCCGCCTTTGAAAAATCCCGGGCGCATTCACGATGTCGTCCCTGATGCCGTCGCCGCGGGTGCACCAGGTGTCAGTAGCACGCTTAGCGAAAACCACGACCGTGCGGAGCGAGATCCGCCGCCTTTGAAAAATCCCGGGCGCATTCACGATGTTGTCCCTGATGCCGTCGCCGCGGGTGCACCAGGAGTCAGTAGCACGCTTAGCGAAAACCACGACCGTGCGGAGCGAGATCCGCCGCCTTTGAAAAATCCCGGGCGCATTCACGATGTTGTCCCTGATGCCGTCGCCGCGGGTGCACCAGGAGTCAGTAGCACGCTTAGCGAAAACCACGACCGTGCGGAGCGAGATCCGCCGCCTTTGAAAAATCCCGGGCGCATTCACGATGTTGTCCCTGATGCCGTCGCCGCGGGTGCACCAGGTGTCAGTAGCACGCTTAGCGAAAACCACGACCGTGCGGAGCGAGATCCGCCGCCTTTGAAAAATCCCGGGCGCATTCACGATGTTGTCCCTGATGCCGTCGCCGCGGGTGCACCGGGAGTCAGTAGCACGCTTAGCGAAAACCACGACCGTGCGGAGCGAGATCCGCCGCCTTTGAAAAATCCCGGGCGCATTCACGATGTTGTCCCTGATGCCGTCGCCGCGGGTGCACCAGGTGTCAGTAGCACGCTTAGCGAAAACCACGACCGTGCGGAGCGAGATCCGCCGCCTTTGAAAAATCCCGGGCGCATTCACGATGTTGTCCCTGATGCCGTCGCCGCGGGTGCACCAGGAGTCAGTAGCACGCTTAGCGAAAACCACGACCGTGCGGAGCGAGATCCGCCGCCTTTGAAAAATCCCGGGCGCATTCACGATGTTGTCCCTGATGCCGTCGCCGCGGGTGCACCAGGTGTCAGTAGCACGCTTAGCGAAAACCACGACCGTGCGGAGCGAGATCCGCCGCCTTTGAAAAATCCCGGGCGCATTCACGATGTTGTCCCTGATGCCGTCGCCGCGGGTGCACCGGGAGTCAGTAGCACGCTTAGCGAAAACCACGACCGTGCGGAGCGAGATCCGCCGCCTTTGAAAAATCCCGGGCGCATTCACGATGTTGTCCCTGATGCCGTCGCCGCGGGTGCACCAGGAGTCAGTAGCACGCTTAGCGAAAACCACGACCGTGCGGAGCGAGATCCGCCGCCTTTGAAAAATCCCGGGCGCATTCACGATGTTGTCCCTGATGCCGTCGCCGCGGGTGCACCGGGAGTCAGTAGCACGCTTAGCGAAAACCACGACCGTGCGGAGCGAGATCCGCCGCCTTTGAAAAATCCCGGGCGCATTCACGATGTTGTCCCTGATGCCGTCGCCGCGGGTGCACCAGGAGTCAGTAGCACGCTTAGCGAAAACCACGACCGTGCGGAGCGAGATCCGCCGCCTTTGAAAAATCCCGGGCGCATTCACGATGTTGTCCCTGATGCCGTCGCCGCGGGTGCACCGGGAGTCAGTAGCACGCTTAGCGAAAACCACGACCGTGCGGAGCGAGATCCGCCGCCTTTGAAAAATCCCGGGCACACTCACGGTGTCGTTCCTGATGCCGTCGCCGCGGGTGCACCAGGAGTCAGTAGCACGCTTAGCGAAAACCACGACCGTATGGAGCAAGATCCGCCGCCTTTGAAAAATCCCGGGCAGACTCACGGTGTCGTCCCTGATGCGGTCGCCGCGGGTGCACCGGGAGTCAGTAGACCGCTTAGCGAAAACCACGACCGTGCGGAGCGAGATCCGCCGCCTTTGAAAAATCCCGGGCGCATTCACGATGTTGTCCCTGATGCCGTCGCCGCGGGTGCACCAGGAGTCAGTAGCACGCTTAGCGAAAACCACGACCGTGCGGTACGAAGATCCGCCGCCTTTGAAAAATCCCGGGCACACTCACGATGTCTTCCCTGATGCCGTCGCCGCGGGTGCACCAGGAGTCAGTAGCACGCTTAGCGAAAACCACGACCGTGCGGTACGAAGATCCGCCGCCTTTGAAAAATCCCGGGCACACTCACGATGTCGTCCCTGATGCGGTCGCCGCGGGTGCACCAGGAGTCAGTAGCACGCTTAGCGAAAACCACGACCGTGCGGTACGAAGATCCGCCGCCTTTAAAAAATCCCGGGCACACTCACGATGTCGTCCCTGATGCGGTCGCCGCGGGTGCACCAGGAGTCAGTAGCACGCTTAGCGAAAACCACGACCGTGCGGAGCGAGATCCGCCGCCTTTGAAAAATCCCGGGCGCATTCACGATGTCGTCCCTGATGCGGTCGCCGCGGGTGCACCGGGAGTCAGTAGCACGCTTAGCGAAAACCACGACCGTGCGGTACGAAGATCCGCCGCCTTTGAAAAATCCCGGGCACACTCACGATGTCTTCCCTGATGCCGTCGCCGCGGGTGCACCAGGAGTCAGTAGCACGCTTAGCGAAAACCACGACCGTGCGGTACGAAGATCCGCCGCCTTTGAAAAATCCCGGGCACACTCACGATGTCGTCCCTGATGCGGTCGCCGCGGGTGCACCAGGAGTCAGTAGCACGCTTAGCGAAAACCACGACCGTGCGGTACGAAGATCCGCCGCCTTTGAAAAATCCCGGGCACACTCACGATGTCTTCCCTGATGCCGTCGCCGCGGGTGCACCGGGAGTCAGTAGCACGCTTAGCGAAAACCACGACCGTGCGGAGCGAGATCCGCCGCCTTTGAAAAATCCCGGGCAAACTCACGATGTCGTCCCTGATGCGGTCGCCGCGGGTGCACCGGGAGTCAGTAGCACGCTTAGCGAAAACCACGACCGTGCGGAGCGAGATCCGCCGCCTTTGAAAAATCCCGGGCACACTCACGATGTCGTCCCTGATGCCGTCGCCGCGGGTGCACCAGGAGTCAGTAGCACGCTTAGCGAAAACCACGACCGTGCGGAGCGAGATCCGCCGCCTTTGAAAAATCCCGGGCACACTCACGATGTCGTCCCTGATGCCGTCGCCGCGGGTGCACCAGGAGTCAGTAGCACGCTTAGCGAAAACCACGACCGTGCGGAGCGAGATCCGCCGCCTTTGAAAAATCCCGGGCACACTCACGATGTCGTCCCTGATGCCGTCGCCGCGGGTGCACCGGGAGTCAGTAGCACGCTTAGCGAAAACCACGACCGTGCGGAGCGAGATCCGCCGCCTTTGAAAAATCCCGGGCACACTCACGATGTCTTCCCTGATGCCGTCGCCGCGGGTGCACCAGGAGTCAGTAGCACGCTTAGCGAAAACCACGACCGTGCGGAGCGAGATCCGCCGCCTTTGAAAAATCCCGGGCACACTCACGATGTCGTCCCTGATGCGGTCGCCGCGGGTGCACCGGGAGTCAGTAGCACGCTTAGCGAAAACCACGACCGTGCGGTACGAAGATCCGCCGCCTTTGAAAAATCCCGGGCACACTCACGATGTCTTCCCTGATGCCGTCGCCGCGGGTGCACCAGGAGTCAGTAGCACGCTTAGCGAAAACCACGACCGTGCGGAGCGAGATCCGCCGCCTTTGAAAAATCCCGGGCAGACTCACGGTGTCGTCCCTGATGCGGTCGCCGCGGGTGCACCGGGAGTCAGTAGCACGCTTAGCGAAAACCACGACCGTGCGGAGCGAGATCCGCCGCCTTTGAAAAATCCCGGGCACACTCACGATGTCGTCCCTGATGCCGTCGCCGCGGGTGCACCAGGAGTCAGTAGCACGCTTAGCGAAAACCACGACCGTGCGGAGCGAGATCCGCCGCCTTTGAAAAATCCCGGGCAGACTCACGGTGTCGTCCCTGATGCGGTCGCCGCGGGTGCACCAGGAGTCAGTAGCACGCTTAGCGAAAACCACGACCGTGCGGAGCGAGATCCGCCGCCTTTGAAAAATCCCGGGCAGACTCACGGTGTCGTCCCTGATGCGGTCGCCGCGGGTGCACCGGGAGTCAGTAGCACGCTTAGCGAAAACCACGACCGTGCGGAGCGAGATCCGCCGCCTTTGAAAAATCCCGGGCACACTCACGGTGTCGTCCCTGATGCGGTCGCCGCGGGTGCACCAGGAGTCAGTAGCACGCTTAGCGAAAACCACGACCGTGCGGAGCGAGATCCGCCGCCTTTGAAAAATCCCGGGCAGACTCACGGTGTCGTCCCTGATGCGGTCGCCGCGGGTGCACCAGGAGTCAGTAGCACGCTTAGCGAAAACCACGACCGTGCGGAGCGAGATCCGCCGCCTTTGAAAAATCCCGGGCAGACTCACGGTGTCGTCCCTGATGCGGTCGCCGCGGGTGCACCGGGAGTCAGTAGCACGCTTAGCGAAAACCACGACCGTGCGGAGCGAGATCCGCCGCCTTTGAAAAATCCCGGGCAGACTCACGGTGTCGTCCCTGATGCGGTCGCCGCGGGTGCACCGGGAGTCAGTAGCACGCTTAGCGAAAACCACGACCGTGCGGAGCGAGATCCGCCGCCTTTGAAAAATCCCGGGCACACTCACGGTGTCGTCCCTGATGCGGTCGCCGCGGGTGCACCAGGAGTCAGTAGCACGCTTAGCGAAAACCACGACCGTGCGGAGCGAGATCCGCCGCCTTTGAAAAATCCCGGGCAGACTCACGGTGTCGTCCCTGATGCGGTCGCCGCGGGTGCACCGGGAGTCAGTAGCACGCTTAGCGAAAACCACGACCGTGCGGAGCGAGATCCGCCGCCTTTGAAAAATCCCGGGCAGACTCACGGTGTCGTCCCTGATGCGGTCGCCGCGGGTGCACCAGGAGTCAGTAGCACGCTTAGCGAAAACCACGACCGTGCGGAGCGAGATCCGCCGCCTTTGAAAAATCCCGGGCAGACTCACGGTGTCGTCCCTGATGCGGTCGCCGCGGGTGCACCGGGAGTCAGTAGCACGCTTAGCGAAAACCACGACCGTGCGGAGCGAGATCCGCCGCCTTTGAAAAATCCCGGGCAGACTCACGGTGTCGTCCCTGATGCGGTCGCCGCGGGTGCACCGGGAGTCAGTAGCACGCTTAGCGAAAACCACGACCGTGCGGAGCGAGATCCGCCGCCTTTGAAAAATCCCGGGCACACTCACGGTGTCGTCCCTGATGCGGTCGCCGCGGGTGCACCAGGAGTCAGTAGCACGCTTAGCGAAAACCACGACCGTGCGGAGCGAGATCCGCCGCCTTTGAAAAATCCCGGGCAGACTCACGGTGTCGTCCCTGATGCGGTCGCCGCGGGTGCACCAGGAGTCAGTAGCACGCTTAGCGAAAACCACGACCGTGCGGAGCGAGATCCGCCGCCTTTGAAAAATCCCGGGCAGACTCACGGTGTCGTCCCTGATGCGGTCGCCGCGGGTGCACCAGGAGTCAGTAGCACGCTTAGCGAAAACCACGACCGTGCGGAGCGAGATCCGCCGCCTTTGAAAAATCCCGGGCAGACTCACGGTGTCGTCCCTGATGCGGTCGCCGCGGGTGCACCAGGAGTCAGTAGCACGCTTAGCGAAAACCACGACCGTGCGGAGCGAGATCCGCCGCCTTTGAAAAATCCCGGGCAGACTCACGGTGTCGTCCCTGATGCGGTCGCCGCGGGTGCACCAGGAGTCAGTAGCACGCTTAGCGAAAACCACGACCGTGCGGAGCGAGATCCGCCGCCTTTGAAAAATCCCGGGCACACTCACGGTGTCGTCCCTGATGCGGTCGCCGCGGGTGCACCAGGAGTCAGTAGCACGCTTAGCGAAAACCACGACCGTGCGGAGCGAGATCCGCCGCCTTTGAAAAATCCCGGGCAGACTCACGGTGTCGTCCCTGATGCGGTCGCCGCGGGTGCACCGGGAGTCAGTAGCACGCTTAGCGAAAACCACGACCGTGCGGAGCGAGATCCGCCGCCTTTGAAAAATCCCGGGCAGACTCACGGTGTCGTCCCTGATGCGGTCGCCGCGGGTGCACCAGGAGTCAGTAGCACGCTTAGCGAAAACCACGACCGTGCGGAGCGAGATCCGCCGCCTTTGAAAAATCCCGGGCAGACTCACGGTGTCGTCCCTGATGCGGTCGCCGCGGGTGCACCGGGAGTCAGTAGCACGCTTAGCGAAAACCACGACCGTGCGGAGCGAGATCCGCCGCCTTTGAAAAATCCCGGGCACACTCACGATGTCGTCCCTGATGCCGTCGCCGCGGGTGCACCAGGAGTCAGTAGCACGCTTAGCGAAAACCACGACCGTGCGGAGCGAGATCCGCCGCCTTTGAAAAATCCCGGGCAGACTCACGGTGTCGTCCCTGATGCGGTCGCCGCGGGTGCACCAGGAGTCAGTAGCACGCTTAGCGAAAACCACGACCGTGCGGAGCGAGATCCGCCGCCTTTGAAAAATCCCGGGCAGACTCACGGTGTCGTCCCTGATGCGGTCGCCGCGGGTGCACCGGGAGTCAGTAGCACGCTTAGCGAAAACCACGACCGTGCGGAGCGAGATCCGCCGCCTTTGAAAAATCCCGGGCACACTCACGGTGTCGTCCCTGATGCGGTCGCCGCGGGTGCACCGGGAGTCAGTAGCACGCTTAGCGAAAACCACGACCGTGCGGAGCGAGATCCGCCGCCTTTGAAAAATCCCGGGCAGACTCACGGTGTCGTCCCTGATGCGGTCGCCGCGGGTGCACCAGGAGTCAGTAGCACGCTTAGCGAAAACCACGACCGTGCGGAGCGAGATCCGCCGCCTTTGAAAAATCCCGGGCAGACTCACGGTGTCGTCCCTGATGCGGTCGCCGCGGGTGCACCGGGAGTCAGTAGCACGCTTAGCGAAAACCACGACCGTGCGGAGCGAGATCCGCCGCCTTTGAAAAATCCCGGGCACACTCACGGTGTCGTCCCTGATGCGGTCGCCGCGGGTGCACCGGGAGTCAGTAGCACGCTTAGCGAAAACCACGACCGTGCGGAGCGAGATCCGCCGCCTTTGAAAAATCCCGGGCACACTCACGGTGTCGTCCCTGATGCGGTCGCCGCGGGTGCACCAGGCGTCAGTAGCACGCTTAGCGAAAACCACGACCGTGCGGAGCGAGATCCGCCGCCTTTGAAAAATCCCGGGCGCATTCACGATGTCGTCCCTGATGCCGTCGCCGCGGGTGCACCAGGAGTCAGTAGCACGCTTAGCGAAAACCACGACCGTGCGGAGCGAGATCCGCCGCCTTTGAAAAATCCCGGGCAGACTCACGGTGTCGTCCCTGATGCGGTCGCCGCGGGTGCACCAGGAGTCAGTAGCACGCTTAGCGAAAACCACGACCGTGCGGAGCGAGATCCGCCGCCTTTGAAAAATCCCGGGCAGACTCACGGTGTCGTCCCTGATGCGGTCGCCGCGGGTGCACCAGGAGTCAGTAGCACGCTTAGCGAAAACCACGACCGTGCGGAGCGAGATCCGCCGCCTTTGAAAAATCCCGGGCAGACTCACGGTGTCGTCCCTGATGCGGTCGCCGCGGGTGCACCAGGAGTCAGTAGCACGCTTAGCGAAAACCACGACCGTGCGGAGCGAGATCCGCCGCCTTTGAAAAATCCCGGGCACACTCACGGTGTCGTCCCTGATGCGGTCGCCGCGGGTGCACCAGGAGTCAGTAGCACGCTTAGCGAAAACCACGACCGTGCGGAGCGAGGTCCGCCGCCTTTGAAAAATCCCGGGCAGACTCACGGTGTCGTCCCTGATGCGGTCGCCGCGGGTGCACCGGGAGTCAGTAGCACGCTTAGCGAAAACCACGACCGTGCGGAGCGAGATCCGCCGCCTTTGAAAAATCCCGGGCAGACTCACGGTGTCGTCCCTGATGCGGTCGCCGCGGGTGCACCAGGAGTCAGTAGCACGCTTAGCGAAAACCACGACCGTGCGGAGCGAGATCCGCCGCCTTTGAAAAATCCCGGGCAGACTCACGGTGTCGTCCCTGATGCGGTCGCCGCGGGTGCACCGGGAGTCAGTAGCACGCTTAGCGAAAACCACGACCGTGCGGAGCGAGATCCGCCGCCTTTGAAAAATCCCGGGCACACTCACGATGTCGTCCCTGATGCCGTCGCCGCGGGTGCACCAGGAGTCAGTAGCACGCTTAGCGAAAACCACGACCGTGCGGAGCGAGATCCGCCGCCTTTGAAAAATCCCGGGCATACTCACGGTGTCGTCCCTGATGCGGTCGCCGCGGGTGCACCAGGAGTCAGTAGCACGCTTAGCGAAAACCACGACCGTGCGGAGCGAGATCCGCCGCCTTTGAAAAATCCCGGGCAGACTCACGGTGTCGTCCCTGATGCGGTCGCCGCGGGTGCACCGGGAGTCAGTAGCACGCTTAGCGAAAACCACGACCGTGCGGAGCGAGATCCGCCGCCTTTGAAAAATCCCGGGCACACTCACGGTGTCGTCCCTGATGCGGTCGCCGCGGGTGCACCGGGAGTCAGTAGCACGCTTAGCGAAAACCACGACCGTGCGGAGCGAGATCCGCCGCCTTTGAAAAATCCCGGGCAGACTCACGGTGTCGTCCCTGATGCGGTCGCCGCGGGTGCACCAGGAGTCAGTAGCACGCTTAGCGAAAACCACGACCGTGCGGAGCGAGATCCGCCGCCTTTGAAAAATCCCGGGCAGACTCACGGTGTCGTCCCTGATGCGGTCGCCGCGGGTGCACCGGGAGTCAGTAGCACGCTTAGCGAAAACCACGACCGTGCGGAGCGAGATCCGCCGCCTTTGAAAAATCCCGGGCACACTCACGGTGTCGTCCCTGATGCGGTCGCCGCGGGTGCACCGGGAGTCAGTAGCACGCTTAGCGAAAACCACGACCGTGCGGAGCGAGATCCGCCGCCTTTGAAAAATCCCGGGCACACTCACGGTGTCGTCCCTGATGCGGTCGCCGCGGGTGCACCAGGCGTCAGTAGCACGCTTAGCGAAAACCACGACCGTGCGGAGCGAGATCCGCCGCCTTTGAAAAATCCCGGGCGCATTCACGATGTCGTCCCTGATGCCGTCGCCGCGGGTGCACCAGGAGTCAGTAGCACGCTTAGCGAAAACCACGACCGTGCGGAGCGAGATCCGCCGCCTTTGAAAAATCCCGGGCACACTCACGATGTCGTCCCTGATGCCGTCGCCGCGGGTGCACCAGGAGTCAGTAGCACGCTTAGCGAAAACCACGACCGCCCGGAACGAAGATCCGCCGCCTTTGAAAAATCCCGGGCGCATTCACGATGTCGTCCCTGATGCCGTCGCCGCGGGTGCACCAGGCGTCAGTAGCACGCTTAGCGAAAACCACGACCGTGCGGAGCGAGATCCGCCGCCTTTGAAAAATCCCGGGCGCATTCACGATGTCGTCCCTGATGCCGTCGCCGCGGGTGCACCAGGAGTCAGTAGCACGCTTAGCGAAAACCACGACCGTGCGGAGCGAGATCCGCCGCCTTTGAAAAATCCCGGGCACACTCACGATGTCGTCCCTGATGCCGGCGCCGCGGGTGCACCAGGAGTCAGTAGCACGCTTAGCGAAAACCACGACCGTGCGGAGCGAGATCCGCCGCCTTTGAAAAATCCCGGGCACACTCACGATGTCGTCCCTGATTCCGTCGCTGCGGGTGCACCAGGAGTCAGTAGCACGCTTAGCGAAAACCACGACCGTGCGGAGCGAGATCCGCCGCCATTGAGAAATCCCGGGCGCATTCACGATGTTGTTCCTGATGCCGTCGCCGCGGGTGCACCAGGAGTCAGTAGCACGCTTAGCGAAAACCACGACCGTGCGGAACGAAGATCCGCCGCTTTTGAAAAATCCCGGGCACACTCACGATGTCGTCCCTGATGCCGTCGCCGCGGGTGCACCAGGAGTCAGTAGCACGCTTAGCGAAAACCACGACCGTGCGGAACAAGGATCCGCCGCTTTTGAAAAATCCCGGGCACACTCACGATGTCGTCCCTGATGCCGTCGCCGCGGGTGCACCAGGAGTCAGTAGCACGCTTAGCGAAAACCACGACCGCCCGGAACGAAGATCCGCCGCCTTTGAAAAATCCCGGGCACACTCACGGTGTCGTCCCTGATGCCGTCGCCGCGGGTGCACCAGGAGTCAGTAGCACGCTTAGCGAAAACCACGACCGCCCGGAACGAAGATCCGCCGCCTTTGAAAAATCCCGGGCACACTCACGATGTCGTCCCTGATGCCGTCGCCGCGGGTGCACCAAGAGTCAGTAGCACGCTTAGCGAAAACCACGACCGTGCGGAGCGAGATCCGCCGCCTTTGAAAAATCCCGGGCACACTCACGATGTCGTCCCTGATGCCGTCGCCGCGGGTGCACCAGGAGTCAGTAGCACGCTTAGCGAAAACCACGACCGTGCGGAGCGAGATCCGCCGCTTTTGAAAAATCCCGGGCACACTCACGATGTCGTCCCTGATGCCGTCGCCGCGGGTGCACCAGGCGTCAGTAGCACGCTTAGCGAAAACCACGACCGTGCGGAGCGAGATCCGCCGCCTTTGAAAAATCCCGGGCACACTCACGATGTCGTCCCTGATGCCGGCGCCGCGGGTGCACCAGGAGTCAGTAGCACGCTTAGCGAAAACCACGACCGTGCGGAGCGAGATCCGCCGCTTTTGAAAAATCCCGGGCACACTCACGATGTCGTCCCTGATGCCGGCGCCGCGGGTGCACCAGGAGTCAGTAGCACGCTTAGCGAAAACCACGACCGTGCGGAGCGAGATCCGCCGCTTTTGAAAAATCCCGGGCACACTCACGATGTCGTCCCTGATGCCGGCGCCGCGGGTGCACCAGGAGTCAGTAGCACGCTTAGCGAAAACCACGACCGTGCGGAGCGAGATCCGCCGCTTTTGAAAAATCCCGGGCACACTCACGATGTCGTCCCTGATGCCGGCGCCGCGGGTGCACCAGGAGTCAGTAGCACGCTTAGCGAAAACCACGACCGTGCGGAGCGAGATCCGCCGCTTTTGAAAAATCCCGGGCACACTCACGATGTCGTCCCTGATGCCGGCGCCGCGGGTGCACCAGGAGTCAGTAGCACGCTTAGCGAAAACCACGACCGTGCGGAGCGAGATCCGCCGCCTTTGAAAAATCCCGGGCACACTCACGATGCCGTCCCTGATGCCGGCGCCGCGGGTGCACCAGGAGTCAGTAGCACGCTTAGCGAAAACCACGACCGTGCGGAGCGAGATCCGCCGCTTTTGAAAAATCCCGGGCACACTCACGATGTCGTCCCTGATGCCGGCGCCGCGGGTGCACCAGGAGTCAGTAGCACGCTTAGCGAAAACCATGACCGTGCGGAGCGAGATCCGCCGCCTTTGAAAAATCCCGGGCACACTCACGATGTCGTCCCTGATGCCGTCGCCGCGGGTGCACCAGGAGTCAGTAGCACGCTTAGCGAAAACCACGACCGTGCGGAGCGAGATCCGCCGCTTTTGAAAAATCCCGGGCACACTCACGATGTCGTCCCTGATGCCGTCGCCGCGGGTGCACCAAGAGTCAGTAGCACGCTTAGCGAAAACCACGACCGTGCGGAGCGAGATCCGCCGCCTTTGAAAAATCCCGGGCACACTCACGATGTCGTCCCTGATGCCGTCGCCGCGGGTGCACCAGGAGTCAGTAGCACGCTTAGCGAAAACCACGACCGTGCGGAGCGAGATCCGCCGCTTTTGAAAAATCCCGGGCACACTCACGATGTCGTCCCTGATGCCGTCGCCGCGGGTGCACCAGGAGTCAGTAGCACGCTTAGCGAAAACCACGACCGTGCGGAGCGAGATCCGCCGCCTTTGAAAAATCCCGGGCACACTCACGATGTCGTCCCTGATGCCGGCGCCGCGGGTGCACCAGGAGTCAGTAGCACGCTTAGCGGAAACCACGACCGTGCGGAGCGAGATCCGCCGCTTTTGAAAAATCCCGGGCACACTCACGATGTCGTCCCTGATGCCGTCGCCGCGGGTGCACCAGGAGTCAGTAGCACGCTTAGCGAAAACCACGACCGTGCGGAGCGAGATCCGCCGCTTTTGAAAAATCCCGGGCACACTCACGATGTCGTCCCTGATGCCGGCGCCGCGGGTGCACCAGGAGTCAGTAGCACGCTTAGCGAAAACCACGACCGTGCGGAGCGAGATCCGCCGCTTTTGAAAAATCCCGGGCACACTCACGATGTCGTCCCTGATGCCGGCGCCGCGGGTGCACCAGGAGTCAGTAGCACGCTTAGCGAAAACCACGACCGTGCGGAGCGAGATCCGCCGCTTTTGAAAAATCCCGGGCACACTCACGATGTCGTCCCTGATGCCGGCGCCGCGGGTGCACCAGGAGTCAGTAGCACGCTTAGCGAAAACCACGACCGTGCGGAGCGAGATCCGCCGCTTTTGAAAAATCCCGGGCACACTCACGATGTCGTCCCTGATGCCGGCGCCGCGGGTGCACCAGGAGTCAGTAGCACGCTTAGCGAAAACCACGACCGTGCGGAGCGAGATCCGCCGCTTTTGAAAAATCCCGGGCACACTCACGATGTCGTCCCTGATGCCGTCGCCGCGGGTGCACCAGGAGTCAGTAGCACGCTTAGCGAAAACCACGACCGTGCGGAGCGAGATCCGCCGCTTTTGAAAAATCCCGGGCACACTCACGATGTCGTCCCTGATGCCGTCGCCGCGGGTGCACCAGGAGTCAGTAGCACGCTTAGCGAAAACCACGACCGTGCGGAGCGAGATCCGCCGCCTTTGAAAAATCCCGGGCACACTCACGATGTCGTCCCTGATGCCGTCGCCGCGGGTGCACCAGGAGTCAGTAGCACGCTTAGCGAAAACCACGACCGTGCGGAGCGAGATCCGCCGCTTTTGAAAAATCCCGGGCACACTCACGATGTCGTCCCTGATGCCGTCGCCGCGGGTGCACCAGGAGTCAGTAGCACGCTTAGCGAAAACCACGACCGTGCGGAGCGAGATCCGCCGCTTTTGAAAAATCCCGGGCACACTCACGATGTCGTCCCTGATGCCGTCGCCGCGGGTGCACCAGGAGTCAGTAGCACGCTTAGCGAAAACCACGACCGTGCGGAGCGAGATCCGCCGCTTTTGAAAAATCCCGGGCACACTCACGATGTCGTCCCTGATGCCGGCGCCGCGGGTGCACCAGGAGTCAGTAGCACGCTTAGCGAAAACCACGACCGTGCGGAGCGAGATCCGCCGCTTTTGAAAAATCCCGGGCACACTCACGATGTCGTCCCTGATGCCGTCGCCGCGGGTGCACCAGGAGTCAGTAGCACGCTTAGCGAAAACCACGACCGTGCGGAGCGAGATCCGCCGCTTTTGAAAAATCCCGGGCACACTCACGATGTCGTCCCTGATGCCGTCGCCGCGGGTGCACCAGGAGTCAGTAGCACGCTTAGCGAAAACCACGACCGTGCGGAGCGAGATCCGCCGCTTTTGAAAAATCCCGGGCACACTCACGATGTCGTCCCTGATGCCGTCGCCGCGGGTGCACCAGGAGTCAGTAGCACGCTTAGCGAAAACCACGACCGTGCGGAGCGAGATCCGCCGCTTTTGAAAAATCCCGGGCACACTCACGATGTCGTCCCTGATGCCGTCGCCGCGGGTGCACCAGGAGTCAGTAGCACGCTTAGCGAAAACCACGACCGTGCGGAGCGAGATCCGCCGCTTTTGAAAAATCCCGGGCACACTCACGATGTCGTCCCTGATGCCGGCGCCGCGGGTGCACCAGGAGTCAGTAGCACGCTTAGCGAAAACCACGACCGTGCGGAGCGAGATCCGCCGCTTTTGAAAAATCCCGGGCACACTCACGATGTCGTCCCTGATGCCGGCGCCGCGGGTGCACCAGGAGTCAGTA
This sequence comes from Ixodes scapularis, assembly GCF_016920785.2. NCBI lineage: Eukaryota > Metazoa > Arthropoda > Arachnida > Ixodida > Ixodidae > Ixodes > Ixodes scapularis. The sequence continues at coordinate 143,292 of NW_024610053.1, forward strand.
GCACGCTTAGCGAAAACCACGACCGTGCGGAGCGAGATCCGCCGCTTTTGAAAAATCCCGGGCACACTCACGATGTCGTCCCTGATGCCGTCGCCGCGGGTGCACCAGGAGTCAGTAGCACGCTTAGCGAAAACCACGACCGTGCGGAGCGAGATCCGCCGCTTTTGAAAAATCCCGGGCACACTCACGATGTCGTCCCTGATGCCGTCGCCGCGGGTGCACCAGGAGTCAGTAGCACGCTTAGCGAAAACCACGACCGTGCGGAGCGAGATCCGCCGCTTTTGAAAAATCCCGGGCACACTCACGATGTCGTCCCTGATGCCGGCGCCGCGGGTGCACCAGGAGTCAGTAGCACGCTTAGCGAAAACCACGACCGTGCGGAGCGAGATCCGCCGCTTTTGAAAAATCCCGGGCACACTCACGATGTCGTCCCTGATGCCGTCGCCGCGGGTGCACGAGGAGTCAGTAGCACGCTTAGCGAAAACCACGACCGTGCGGAGCGAGATCCGCCGCTTTTGAAAAATCCCGGGCACACTCACGATGTCGTCCCTGATGCCGTCGCCGCGGGTGCACCAGGAGTCAGTAGCACGCTTAGCGAAAACCACGACCGTGCGGAGCGAGATCCGCCGCCTTTGAAAAATCCCGGGCACACTCACGATGTCGTCCCTGATGCCGGCGCCGCGGGTGCACCAGGAGTCAGTAGCACGCTTAGCGAAAACCACGACCGTGCGGAGCGAGATCCGCCGCTTTTGAAAAATCCCGGGCACACTCACGATGTCGTCCCTGATGCCGGCGCCGCGGGTGCACCAGGAGTCAGTAGCACGCTTAGCGAAAACCACGACCGTGCGGAGCGAGATCCGCCGCTTTTGAAAAATCCCGGGCACACTCACGATGTCGTCCCTGATGCCGGCGCCGCGGGTGCACCAGGAGTCAGTAGCACGCTTAGCGAAAACCACGACCGTGCGGAGCGAGATCCGCCGCTTTTGAAAAATCCCGGGCACACTCACGATGTCGTCCCTGATGCCGGCGCCGCGGGTGCACCAGGAGTCAGTAGCACGCTTAGCGAAAACCACGACCGTGCGGAGCGAGATCCGCCGCCTTTGAAAAATCCCGGGCACACTCACGATGCCGTCCCTGATGCCGGCGCCGCGGGTGCACCAGGAGTCAGTAGCACGCTTAGCGAAAACCACGACCGTGCGGAGCGAGATCCGCCGGTTTTGAAAAATCCCGGGCACACTCACGATGTCGTCGCTGATGCCGGCGCCGCGGGTGCACCAGGAGTCAGTAGCACGCTTAGCGAAAACCATGACCGTGCGGAGCGAGATCCGCCGCCTTTGAAAAATCCCGGGCACACTCACGATGTCGTCCCTGATGCCGGCGCCGCGGGTGCACCAGGAGTCAGTAGCACGCTTAGCGAAAACCACGACCGTGCGGAGCGAGATCCGCCGCTTTTGAAAAATCCCGGGCACACTCACGATGTCGTCCCTGATGCCGGCGCCGCGGGTGCACCAGGAGTCAGTAGCACGCTTAGCGAAAACCACGACCGTGCGGAACGAAGATCCGCCGCCATTGAGAAATCCCGGGCGCATTCACGATGTTGTTCCTGATGCCGTCGCCGCGGGTGCACCAGGAGTCAGTAGCACGCTTAGCGAAAACCACGACCGCCCGAAACGAAGATCCGCCGCCTTTGAAATATCCCGGGCAGACTCACGGTGTCGTCCCTGATGCCGTCGCCGCGGGTGCACCAAGAGTCAGTAGCACGCTTAGCGAAAACCATGACCGTGCGGAGCGAGATCCGCCGCCTTTGAAATATCCCGGGCACACTCACGATGTCGTCCCTGATGCCGGCGCCGCGGGTGCACCAGGAGTCAGTAGCACGCTTAGCGAAAACCATGACCGTGCGGAGCGAGATCCGCCGCCTTTGAAAAATCCCGGGCACACTCACGATGTCGTCCCTGATGCCGGCGCCGCGGGTGCACCAGGAGTCAGTAGCACGCTTAGCGAAAACCACGACCGTGCGGAGCGAGATCCGCCGCTTTTGAAAAATCCCGGGCACACTCACGATGTCGTCCCTGATGCCGGCGCCGCGGGTGCACCAGGAGTCAGTAGCACGCTTAGCGAAAACCACGACCGTGCGGAACGAAGATCCGCCGCCATTGAGAAATCCCGGGCGCATTCACGATGTTGTTCCTGATGCCGTCGCCGCGGGTGCACCAGGAGTCAGTAGCACGCTTAGCGAAAACCACGACCACCCGAAACGAAGATCCGCCGCCTTTGAAATATCCCGGGCAGACTCACGGTGTCGTCCCTGATGCCGTCGCCGCGGGTGCACCAGGAGTCAGTAGCACGCTTAGCGAAAACCATGACCGTGCGGAGCGAGATCCGCCGCCTTTGAAATATCCCGGGCACACTCACGATGTCGTCCCTGATGCCGGCGCCGCGGGTGCACCAGGAGTCAGTAGCACGCTTAGCGAAAACCACGACCGTGCGGAACGAAGATCCGCCGCCATTGAGAAATCCCGGGCGCATTCACGATGTTGTTTCTGATGCCGTCGCCGCGGGTGCACCAGGAGTCAGTAGCACGCTTAGCGAAAACCACGACCGCCCGGAACGAAGATCCGCCGCCTTTGAAAAATCCCGGGCACACTCACGATGTCGTCCCTGATGCCGTCGCCGCGGGTGCACCGGGAGTCAGTAGCACGCTTAGCGAAAACCACGACCGTGCGGAGCGAGATCCGCCGCCTTTGAAAAATCCCGGGCACACTCACGATGTCGTCCCTGATGCCGTCGCCGCGGGTGCACCGGGAGTCAGTAGCACGCTTAGCGAAAACCACGACCGTGCGGAGCGAGATCCGCCGCTTTTGAAAAATCCCGGGCACACTCACGATGTCGTCCCTGATGCCGGCGCCGCGGGTGCACCAGGAGTCAGTAGCACGCTTAGCGAAAACCACGACCGTGCGGAACGAAGATCCGCCGCCATTGAGAAATCCCGGGCGCATTCACGATGTTGTTCCTGATGCCGTCGCCGCGGGTGCACCAGGAGTCAGTAGCACGCTTAGCGAAAACCACGACCGCCCGAAACGAAGATCCGCCGCCTTTGAAATATCCCGGGCAGACTCACGGTGTCGTCCCTGATGCCGTCGCCGCGGGTGCACCAGGAGTCAGTAGCACGCTTAGCGAAAACCATGACCGTGCGGAGCGAGATCCGCCGCCTTTGAAATATCCCGGGCACACTCACGATGTCGTCCCTGATGCCGGCGCCGCGGGTGCACCAGGAGTCAGTAGCACGCTTAGCGAAAACCACGACCGTGCGGAACGAAGATCCGCCGCCATTGAGAAATCCCGGGCGCATTCACGATGTTGTTTCTGATGCCGTCGCCGCGGGTGCACCAGGAGTCAGTAGCACGCTTAGCGAAAACCACGACCGCCCGGAACGAAGATCCGCCGCCTTTGAAAAATCCCGGGCACACTCACGATGTCGTCCCTGATGCCGTCGCCGCGGGTGCACCGGGAGTCAGTAGCACGCTTAGCGAAAACCACGACCGTGCGGAGCGAGATCCGCCGCCTTTGAAAAATCCCGGGCACACTCACGATGTCGTCCCTGATGCCGTCGCCGCGGGTGCACCGGGAGTCAGTAGCACGCTTAGCGAAAACCACGACCGTGCGGAGCGAGATCCGCCGCCTTTGAAAAATCCCGGGCACACTCACGATGTCGTCCCTGATGCCGTCGCCGCGGGTGCACCAGGAGTCAGTAGCACGCTTAGCGAAAACCACGACCGCCCGGAACGAAGATCCGCCGCCTTTGAAAAATCCCGGGCACACTCACGATGTCGTCCCTGATGCCGTCGCCGCGGGTGCACCAGGAGTCAGTAGCACGCTTAGCGAAAACCACGACCGCCCGGAACGAAGATCCGCCGCCTTTGAAAAATCCCGGGCACACTCACGATGTCGTCCCTGATGCCGTCGCCGCGGGTGCACCAGGAGTCAGTAGCACGCTTAGCGAAAACCACGACCGTGCGGAGCGAGATCCGCCGCCTTTGAAAAATCCCGGGCACACTCACGATGTCGTCCCTGATGCCGTCGCCGCGGGTGCACCAGGAGTCAGTAGCACGCTTAGCGAAAACCATGACCGTGCGGAGCGAGATCCGCCGCCTTTGAAATATCCCGGGCACACTCACGATGTCGTCCCTGATGCCGTCGCCGCGGGTGCACCAGGAGTCAGTAGCACGCTTAGCGAAAACCACGACCGCCCGGAACGAAGATCCGCCGCCTTTGAAAAATCCCGGGCACACTCACGATGTCGTCCCTGATGCCGTCGCCGCGGGTGCACCAGGAGTCAGTAGCACGCTTAGCGAAAACCACGACCGTGCGGAGCGAGATCCGCCGCCTTTGAAAAATCCCGGGCACACTCACGATGTCGTCCCTGATGCCGTCGCCGCGGGTGCACCGGGAGTCAGTAGCACGCTTAGCGAAAACCACGACCGTGCGGAGCGAGATCCGCCGCCTTTGAAAAATCCCGGGCACACTCACGATGTCGTCCCTGATGCCGTCGCCACGGGTGCACCAGGAGTCAGTAGCACGCTTAGCGAAAACCACGACCGTGCGGAGCGAGATCCGCCGCTTTTGAAAAATCCCGGGCACACTCACGATGTCGTCCCTGATGCCGTCGCCGCGGGTGCACCAGGAGTCAGTAGCACGCTTAGCGAAAACCACGACCGTGCGGAGCGAGATCCGCCGCTTTTGAAAAATCCCGGGCACACTCACGATGTCGTCCCTGATGCCGTCGCCGCGGGTGCACCAGGAGTCAGTAGCACGCTTAGCGAAAACCATGACCGTGCGGAGCGAGATCCGCCGCCTTTGAAAAATCCCGGGCACACTCACGATGTCGTCCCTGATGCCGTCGCCGCGGGTGCACCAGGAGTCAGTAGCACGCTTAGCGAAAACCACGACCGTGCGGAGCGAGATCCGCCGCTTTTGAAAAATCCCGGGCACACTCACGATGTCGTCCCTGATGCCGTCGCCGCGGGTGCACCAGGAGTCAGTAGCACGCTTAGCGAAAACCATGACCGTGCGGAGCGAGATCCGCCGCCTTTGAAAAATCCCGGGCACACTCACGATGTCGTCCCTGATGCCGTCGCCGCGGGTGCACCAGGAGTCAGTAGCACGCTTAGCGAAAACCACGACCGTGCGGAGCGAGATCCGCCGCCTTTGAAAAATCCCGGGCGCATTCACGATGTCGTCCCTGATGCCGTCGCCGCGGGTGCACCAGGAGTCAGTAGCACGCTTAGCGAAAACCACGACCGTGCGGAGCGAGATCCGCCGCCTTTGAAAAATCCCGGGCAGACTCACGGTGTCGTCCCTGATGCTGTCGCCGCGGGTGCACCAGGCGTCAGTAGCACGCTTAGCGAAAACCACGACCGTGCGGAGCGAGATCCGCCGCCTTTGAAAAATCCCGGGCGCATTCACGATGTCGTCCCTGATGCCGTCGCCGCGGGTGCACCAGGAGTCAGTAGCACGCTTAGCGAAAACCACGACCGTGCGGAGCGAGATCCGCCGCCTTTGAAAAATCCCGGGCAGACTCACGGTGTCGTCCCTGATGCGGTCGCCGCGGGTGCACCGGGAGTCAGTAGCACGCTTAGCGAAAACCACGACCGTGCGGAGCGAGATCCGCCGCCTTTGAAAAATCCCGGGCACACTCACGATGTCGTCCCTGATGCCGTCGCCGCGGGTGCACCAGGAGTCAGTAGCACGCTTAGCGAAAACCACGACCGCCCGGAACGAAGATCCGCCGCCTTTGAAAAATCCCGGGCGCATTCACGATGTCGTCCCTGATGCCGTCGCCGCGGGTGCACCAGGCGTCAGTAGCACGCTTAGCGAAAACCACGACCGTGCGGAGCGAGATCCGCCGCCTTTGAAAAATCCCGGGCGCATTCACGATGTCGTCGCTGATGCCGTCGCCGCGGGTGCACCAGGAGTCAGTAGCACGCTTAGCGAAAACCACGACCGTGCGGAGCGAGATCCGCCGCCTTTGAAAAATCCCGGGCACACTCACGATGTCGTCCCTGATGCCGGCGCCGCGGGTGCACCAGGAGTCAGTAGCACGCTTAGCGAAAACCACGACCGTGCGGAGCGAGATCCGCCGCCTTTGAAAAATCCCGGGCACACTCACGATGTCGTCCCTGATTCCGTCGCCGCGGGTGCACCAGGAGTCAGTAGCACGCTTAGCGAAAACCACGACCGTGCGGAGCGAGATCCGCCGCCATTGAGAAATCCCGGGCGCATTCACGATGTTGTTCCTGATGCCGTCGCCGCGGGTGCACCAGGAGTCAGTAGCACGCTTAGCGAAAACCACGACCGTGCGGAACGAAGATCCGCCGCTTTTGAAAAATCCCGGGCACACTCACGATGTCGTCCCTGATGCCGTCGCCGCGGGTGCACCAGGAGTCAGTAGCACGCTTAGCGAAAACCACGACCGTGCGGAACAAGGATCCGCCGCTTTTGAAAAATCCCGGGCACACTCACGATGTCGTCCCTGATGCCGTCGCCGCGGGTGCACCAGGAGTCAGTAGCACGCTTAGCGAAAACCACGACCGCCCGGAACGAAGATCCGCCGCCTTTGAAAAATCCCGGGCACACTCACGGTGTCGTCCCTGATGCCGTCGCCGCGGGTGCACCAGGAGTCAGTAGCACGCTTAGCGAAAACCACGACCATGCGGAACGAAGATCCGCCGCCATTGAGAAATCCCGGGCGCATTCACGATGTTGTTCCTGATGCCGTCGCCGCGGGTGCACCAGGAGTCAGTAGCACGCTTAGCGAAAACCACGACCGTGCGGAACGAAGATCCGCCGCCATTGAGAAATCCCGGGCGCATTCACGATGTTGTTCCTGATGCCGTCGCCGCGGGTGCACCAGGAGTCAGTAGCACGCTTAGCGAAATCCACGACCGCCCGGAACGAAGATCCGCCGCCTTTGAAAAATCCCGGGCACACTCACGATGTCGTCCCTGATGCCGTCGCCGCGGGTGCACCAAGAGTCAGTAGCACGCTTAGCGAAAACCACGACCGTGCGGAACGAAGATCCGCCGCCATTGAGAAATCCCGGGCGCATTCACGATGTTGTTCCTGATGCCGTCGCCGCGGGTGCACCAGGAGTCAGTAGCACGCTTAGCGAAAACCACGACCGCCCGAAACGAAGATCCGCCGCCTTTGAAATATCCCGGGCAGACTCACGGTGTCGTCCCTGATGCCGTCGCCGCGGGTGCACCAGGAGTCAGTAGCACGCTTAGCGAAAACCACGACCGCCCGGAACGAAGATCCGCCGCCTTTGAAAAATCCCGGGCACACTCACGATGTCGTCACTGATGCCGTCGCCGCGGGTGCACCAAGAGTCAGTAGCACGCTTAGCGAAAACCACGACCGTGCGGAGCGAGATCCGCCGCCTTTGAAAAATCCCGGGCACACTCACGATGTCGTCCCTGATGCCGTCGCCGCGGGTGCACCAGGAGTCAGTAGCACGCTTAGCGAAAACCACGACCGTGCGGAGCGAGATCCGCCGCTTTTGAAAAATCCCGGGCACACTCACGATGTCGTCCCTGATGCCGTCGCCGCGGGTGCACCAGGAGTCAGTAGCACGCTTAGCGAAAACCACGACCGTGCGGAGCGAGATCCGCCGCCTTTGAAAAATCCCGGGCACACTCACGATGTCGTCCCTGATGCCGTCGCCGCGGGTGCACCAGGAGTCAGTAGCACGCTTAGCGAAAACCACGACCGCCCGGAACGAAGATCCGCCGCCTTTGAAAAATCCCGGGCGCATTCACGATGTCGTCCCTGATGCCGTCGCCGCGGGTGCACCAGGCGTCAGTAGCACGCTTAGCGAAAACCACGACCGTGCGGAGCGAGATCCGCCGCCTTTGAAAAATCCCGGGCGCATTCACGATGTCGTCCCTGATGCCGTCGCCGCGGGTGCACCAGGAGTCAGTAGCACGCTTAGCGAAAACCACGACCGTGCGGAGCGAGATCCGCCGCCTTTGAAAAATCCCGGGCACACTCACGATGTCGTCCCTGATGCCGGCGCCGCGGGTGCACCAGGAGTCAGTAGCACGCTTAGCGAAAACCACGACCGTGCGGAGCGAGATCCGCCGCCTTTGAAAAATCCCGGGCACACTCACGATGTCGTCCCTGATTCCGTCGCCGCGGGTGCACCAGGAGTCAGTAGCACGCTTAGCGAAAACCACGACCGTGCGGAGCGAGATCCGCCGCCATTGAGAAATCCCGGGCGCATTCACGATGTTGTTCCTGATGCCGTCGCCGCGGGTGCACCAGGAGTCAGTAGCACGCTTAGCGAAAACCACGACCGTGCGGAACGAAGATCCGCCGCTTTTGAAAAATCCCGGGCACACTCACGATGTCGTCCCTGATGCCGTCGCCGCGGGTGCACCAGGAGTCAGTAGCACGCTTAGCGAAAACCACGACCGTGCGGAACAAGGATCCGCCGCTTTTGAAAAATCCCGGGCACACTCACGATGTCGTCCCTGATGCCGTCGCCGCGGGTGCACCAGGAGTCAGTAGCACGCTTAGCGAAAACCACGACCGCCCGGAACGAAGATCCGCCGCCTTTGAAAAATCCCGGGCACACTCACGGTGTCGTCCCTGATGCCGTCGCCGCGGGTGCACCAGGAGTCAGTAGCACGCTTAGCGAAAACCACGACCATGCGGAACGAAGATCCGCCGCCATTGAGAAATCCCGGGCGCATTCACGATGTTGTTCCTGATGCCGTCGCCGCGGGTGCACCAGGAGTCAGTAGCACGCTTAGCGAAAACCACGACCGTGCGGAACGAAGATCCGCCGCCATTGAGAAATCCCGGGCGCATTCACGATGTTGTTCCTGATGCCGTCGCCGCGGGTGCACCAGGAGTCAGTAGCACGCTTAGCGAAATCCACGACCGCCCGGAACGAAGATCCGCCGCCTTTGAAAAATCCCGGGCACACTCACGATGTCGTCCCTGATGCCGTCGCCGCGGGTGCACCAAGAGTCAGTAGCACGCTTAGCGAAAACCACGACCGTGCGGAACGAAGATCCGCCGCCATTGAGAAATCCCGGGCGCATTCACGATGTTGTTCCTGATGCCGTCGCCGCGGGTGCACCAGGAGTCAGTAGCACGCTTAGCGAAAACCACGACCGCCCGAAACGAAGATCCGCCGCCTTTGAAATATCCCGGGCAGACTCACGGTGTCGTCCCTGATGCCGTCGCCGCGGGTGCACCAGGAGTCAGTAGCACGCTTAGCGAAAACCACGACCGCCCGGAACGAAGATCCGCCGCCTTTGAAAAATCCCGGGCACACTCACGATGTCGTCACTGATGCCGTCGCCGCGGGTGCACCAAGAGTCAGTAGCACGCTTAGCGAAAACCACGACCGTGCGGAGCGAGATCCGCCGCCTTTGAAAAATCCCGGGCACACTCACGATGTCGTCCCTGATGCCGTCGCCGCGGGTGCACCAGGAGTCAGTAGCACGCTTAGCGAAAACCACGACCGTGCGGAGCGAGATCCGCCGCTTTTGAAAAATCCCGGGCACACTCACGATGTCGTCCCTGATGCCGTCGCCGCGGGTGCACCAGGAGTCAGTAGCACGCTTAGCGAAAACCACGACCGTGCGGAGCGAGATCCGCCGCCTTTGAAAAATCCCGGGCACACTCACGATGTCGTCCCTGATGCCGTCGCCGCGGGTGCACCAGGAGTCAGTAGCACGCTTAGCGAAAACCACGACCGCCCGGAACGAAGATCCGCCGCCTTTGAAAAATCCCGGGCACACTCACGATGTCGTCCCTGATGCCGTCGCCGCGGGTGCACCAGGAGTCAGTAGCACGCTTAGCGAAAACCACGACCGTGCGGAGCGAGATCCGCCGCTTTTGAAAAATCCCGGGCACACTCACGATGTCGTCCCTGATGCCGGCGCCGCGGGTGCACCAGGAGTCAGTAGCACGCTTAGCGAAAACCACGACCGTGCGGAACGAAGATCCGCCGCCATTGAGAAATCCCGGGCGCATTCACGATGTTGTTCCTGATGCCGTCGCCGCGGGTGCACCAAGAGTCAGTAGCACGCTTAGCGAAAACCACGACCGTGCGGAGCGAGATCCGCCGCCTTTGAAAAATCCCGGGCACACTCACGATGTCGTCCCTGATGCCGTCGCCGCGGGTGCACCAGGAGTCAGTAGCACGCTTAGCGAAAACCACGACCGTGCGGAGCGAGATCCGCCGCTTTTGAAAAATCCCGGGCACACTCACGATGTCGTCCCTGATGCCGTCGCCGCGGGTGCACCAGGAGTCAGTAGCACGCTTAGCGAAAACCACGACCGCCCGGAACGAAGATCCGCCGCCTTTGAAAAATCCCGGGCACACTCACGATGTCGTCCCTGATGCCGTCGCCGCGGGTGCACCAGGAGTCAGTAGCACGCTTAGCGAAAACCACGACCGTGCGGAGCGAGATCCGCCGCTTTTGAAAAATCCCGGGCACACTCACGATGTCGTCCCTGATGCCGTCGCCGCGGGTGCACCAGGAGTCAGTAGCACGCTTAGCGAAAACCACGACCGCCCGGAACGAAGATCCGCCGCCTTTGAAAAATCCCGGGCACACTCACGATGTCGTCCCTGATGCCGTCGCCGCGGGTGCACCAAGAGTCAGTAGCACGCTTAGCGAAAACCACGACCGTGCGGAGCGAGATCCGCCGCCTTTGAAAAATCCCGGGCACACTCACGATGTCGTCCCTGATGCCGTCGCCGCGGGTGCACCAGGAGTCAGTAGCACGCTTAGCGAAAACCACGACCGTGCGGAGCGAGATCCGCCGCTTTTGAAAAATCCCGGGCAAACTCACGATGTCGTCCCTGATGCCGTCGCCGCGGGTGCACCAGGAGTCAGTAGCACGCTTAGCGAAAACCACGACCGTGCGGAGCGAGATCCGCCGCCTTTGAAAAATCCCGGGCACACTCACGATGTCGTCCCTGATGCCGGCGCCGCGGGTGCACCAGGAGTCAGTAGCACGCTTAGCGAAAACCACGACCGTGCGGAGCGAGATCCGCCGCTTTTGAAAAATCCCGGGCACACTCACGATGTCGTCCCTGATGCCGGCGCCGCGGGTGCACCAGGAGTCAGTAGCACGCTTAGCGAAAACCACGACCGTGCGGAGCGAGATCCGCCGCTTTTGAAAAATCCCGGGCACACTCACGATGTCGTCCCTGATGCCGGCGCCGCGGGTGCACCAGGAGTCAGTAGCACGCTTAGCGAAAACCACGACCGTGCGGAGCGAGATCCGCCGCTTTTGAAAAATCCCGGGCACACTCACGATGTCGTCCCTGATGCCGTCGCCGCGGGTGCACCAGGAGTCAGTAGCACGCTTAGCGAAAACCACGACCGTGCGGAGCGAGATCCGCCGCCTTTGAAAAATCCCGGGCACACTCACGATGTCGTCCCTGATGCCGTCGCCGCGGGTGCACCAGGAGTCAGTAGCACGCTTAGCGAAAACCACGACCGCCCGGAACGAAGATCCGCCGCCTTTGAAAAATCCCGGGCACACTCACGATGTCGTCCCTGATGCCGTCGCCGCGGGTGCACCAGGAGTCAGTAGCACGCTTAGCGAAAACCACGACCGTGCGGAGCGAGATCCGCCGCTTTTGAAAAATCCCGGGCACACTCACGATGTCGTCCCTGATGCCGGCGCCGCGGGTGCACCAGGAGTCAGTAGCACGCTTAGCGAAAACCACGACCGTGCGGAACGAAGATCCGCCGCCATTGAGAAATCCCGGGCGCATTCACGATGTTGTTCCTGATGCCGTCGCCGCGGGTGCACCAGGAGTCAGCAGCACGCTTAGCGAAAACCACGACCGCCCGAAACGAAGATCCGCCGCCTTTGAAATATCCCGGGCAGACACACGGTGTCGTCCCTGATGCCGTCGCCGCGGGTGCACCAGGAGTCAGTAGCACGCTTAGCGAAAACCACGACCGCCCGGAACGAAGATCCGCCGCCTTTGAAAAATCCCGGGCACACTCACGATGTCGTCCCTGATGCCGTCGCCGCGGGTGCACCAAGAGTCAGTAGCACGCTTAGCGAAAACCACGACCGTGCGGAGCGAGATCCGCCGCCTTTGAAAAATCCCGGGCACACTCACGATGTCGTCCCTGATGCCGTCGCCGCGGGTGCACCAGGAGTCAGTAGCACGCTTAGCGAAAACCACGACCGTGCGGAGCGAGATCCGCCGCTTTTGAAAAATCCCGGGCACACTCACGATGTCGTTCCTGATGCCGGCGCCGCGGGTGCACCAGGAGTCAGTAGCACGCTTAGCGAAAACCACGACCGTGCGGAGCGAGATCCGCCGCCTTTGAAAAATCCCGGGCACACTCACGATGTCGTCCCTGATGCCGGCGCCGCGGGTGCACCAGGAGTCAGTAGCACGCTTAGCGAAAACCACGACCGTGCGGAGCGAGATCCGCCGCTTTTGAAAAATCCCGGGCACACTCACGATGTCGTCCCTGATGCCGGCGCCGCGGGTGCACCAGGAGTCAGTAGCACGCTTAGCGAAAACCACGACCGTGCGGAGCGAGATCCGCCGCTTTTGAAAAATCCCGGGCACACTCACGATGTCGTCCCTGATGCCGGCGCCGCGGGTGCACCAGGAGTCAGTAGCACGCTTAGCGAAAACCACGACCGTGCGGAGCGAGATCCGCCGCCTTTGAAAAATCCCGGGCACACTCACGATGTCGTCCCTGATGCCGGCGCCGCGGGTGCACCAGGAGTCAGTAGCACGCTTAGCGAAAACCACGACCGCCCGGAACGAAGATCCGCCGCCTTTGAAAAATCCCGGGCACACTCACGATGCCGTCCCTGAGGCCGGCGCCGCGGGTGCACCAGGAGTCAGTAGCACGCTTAGCGAAAACCACGACCGTGCGGAGCGAGATCCGCCGCCTTTGAAAAATCCCGGGCACACTCACGATGTCGTCCCTGATGCCGGCGCCGCGGGTGCACCAGGAGTCAGTAGCACGCTTAGCGAAAACCACGACCGTGCGGAGCGAGATCCGCCGCCTTTGAAAAATCCCGGGCACACTCACGATGTCGTCCCTGATGCCGGCGCCGCGGGTGCACCAGGAGTCAGTAGCACGCTTAGCGAAAACCACGACCGTGCGGAGCGAGATCCGCCGCTTTTGAAAAATCCCGGGCACACTCACGATGTCGTCCCTGATGCCGGCGCCGCGGGTGCACCAGGAGTCAGTAGCACGCTTAGCGAAAACCACGACCGTGCGGAGCGAGATCCGCCGCCTTTGAAAAATCCCGGGCACACTCACGATGCCGTCCCTGAGGCCGGCGCCGCGGGTGCACCAGGAGTCAGTAGCACGCTTAGCGAAAACCACGACCGTGCGGAGCGAGATCCGCCGCTTTTGAAAAATCCCGGGCACACTCACGATGTCGTCCCTGATGCCGGCGCCGCGGGTGCACCAGGAGTCAGTAGCACGCTTAGCGAAAACCACGACCGTGCGGAGCGAGATCCGCCGCTTTTGAAAAATCCCGGGCACACTCACGATGTCGTCCCTGATGCCGTCGCCGCGGGTGCACCAGGAGTCAGTAGCACGCTTAGCGAAAACCACGACCGTGCGGAGCGAGATCCGCCGCTTTTGAAAAATCCCGGGCACACTCACGATGCCGTCCCTGAGGCCGGCGCCGCGGGTGCACCAGGAGTCAGTAGCACGCTTAGCGAAAACCACGACCGTGCGGAGCGAGATCCGCCGCTTTTGAAAAATCCCGGGCACACTCACGATGTCGTCCCTGATGCCGGCGCCGCGGGTGCACCAGGAGTCAGTAGCACGCTTAGCGAAAACCACGACCGTGCGGAGCGAGATCCGCCGCCTTTGAAAAATCCCGGGCACACTCACGATGTCGTCCCTGATGCCGGCGCCGCGGGTGCACCAGGAGTCAGTAGCACGCTTAGCGAAAACCACGACCGTGCGGAGCGAGATCCGCCGCTTTTGAAAAATCCCGGGCACACTCACGATGTCGTCCCTGATGCCGGCGCCGCGGGTGCACCAGGAGTCAGTAGCACGCTTAGCGAAAACCACGACCGTGCGGAGCGAGATCCGCCGCCTTTGAAAAATCCCGGGCACACTCACGATGTCGTCCCTGATGCCGTCGCCGCGGGTGCACCAGGAGTCAGTAGCACGCTTAGCGAAAACCACGACCGTGCGGAGCGAGATCCGCCGCTTTTGAAAAATCCCGGGCACACTCACGATGTCGTCCCTGATGCCGTCGCCGCGGGTGCACCAAGAGTCAGTAGCACGCTTAGCGAAAACCACGACCGTGCGGAGCGAGATCCGCCGCCTTTGAAAAATCCCGGGCACACTCACGATGTCGTCCCTGATGCCGTCGCCGCGGGTGCACCAGGAGTCAGTAGCACGCTTAGCGAAAACCACGACCGTGCGGAGCGAGATCCGCCGCTTTTGAAAAATCCCGGGCACACTCACGATGTCGTCCCTGATGCCGGCGCCGCGGGTGCACCAGGAGTCAGTAGCACGCTTAGCGAAAACCACGACCGTGCGGAGCGAGATCCGCCGCTTTTGAAAAATCCCGGGCACACTCACGATGTCGTCCCTGATGCCGGCGCCGCGGGTGCACCAGGAGTCAGTAGCACGCTTAGCGAAAACCACGACCGTGCGGAGCGAGATCCGCCGCCTTTGAAAAATCCCGGGCACACTCACGATGCCGTCCCTGAGGCCGGCGCCGCGGGTGCACCAGGAGTCAGTAGCACGCTTAGCGAAAACCACGACCGTGCGGAGCGAGATCCGCCGCCTTTGAAAAATCCCGGGCACACTCACGATGTCGTCCCTGATGCCGGCGCCGCGGGTGCACCAGGAGTCAGTAGCACGCTTAGCGAAAACCACGACCGTGCGGAGCGAGATCCGCCGCTTTTGAAAAATCCCGGGCACACTCACGATGTCGTCCCTGATGCCGGCGCCGCGGGTGCACCAGGAGTCAGTAGCACGCTTAGCGAAAACCACGACCGTGCGGAGCGAGATCCGCCGCCTTTGAAAAATCCCGGGCACACTCACGATGTCGTCCCTGATGCCGTCGCCGCGGGTGCACCAGGAGTCAGTAGCACGCTTAGCGAAAACCACGACCGTGCGGAGCGAGATCCGCCGCTTTTGAAAAATCCCGGGCACACTCACGATGTCGTCCCTGATGCCGTCGCCGCGGGTGCACCAAGAGTCAGTAGCACGCTTAGCGAAAACCACGACCGTGCGGAGCGAGATCCGCCGCCTTTGAAAAATCCCGGGCACACTCACGATGTCGTCCCTGATGCCGTCGCCGCGGGTGCACCAGGAGTCAGTAGCACGCTTAGCGAAAACCACGACCGTGCGGAGCGAGATCCGCCGCTTTTGAAAAATCCCGGGCACACTCACGATGTCGTCCCTGATGCCGTCGCCGCGGGTGCACCAGGAGTCAGTAGCACGCTTAGCGAAAACCACGACCGTGCGGAGCGAGATCCGCCGCCTTTGAAAAATCCCGGGCACACTCACGATGTCGTCCCTGATGCCGGCGCCGCGGGTGCACCAGGAGTCAGTAGCACGCTTAGCGAAAACCACGACCGTGCGGAGCGAGATCCGCCGCTTTTGAAAAATCCCGGGCACACTCACGATGTCGTCCCTGATGCCGGCCTCGCGGGTGCACCAGGAGTCAGTAGCACGCTTAGCGAAAACCACGACCGTGCGGAGCGAGATCCGCCGCTTTTGAAAAATCCCGGGCACACTCACGATGTCGTCCCTGATGCCGGCGCCGCGGGTGCACCAGGAGTCAGTAGCACGCTTAGCGAAAACCACGACCGTGCGGAACGAAGATCCGCCGCCATTGAGAAATCCCGGGCGCATTCACGATGTTGTTCCTGATGCCGTCGCCGCGGGTGCACCAGGAGTCAGTAGCACGCTTAGCGAAAACCACGACCGTGCGGAGCGAGATCCGCCGCTTTTGAAAAATCCCGGGCACACTCACGATGTCGTCCCTGATGCCGGCGCCGCGGGTGCACCAGGAGTCAGTAGCACGCTTAGCGAAAACCACGACCGCCCGAAACGAAGATCCGCCGCCTTTGAAATATCCCGGGCAGACTCACGGTGTCGTCCCTGATGCCGTCGCCGCGGGTGCACCAAGAGTCAGTAGCACGCTTAGCGAAAACCATGACCGTGCGGAGCGAGATCCGCCGCTTTTGAAAAATCCCGGGCACACTCACGATGTCGTCCCTGATGCCGTCGCCGCGGGTGCACCAGGAGTCAGTAGCACGCTTAGCGAAAACCATGACCGTGCGGAGCGAGATCCGCCGCCTTTGAAATATCCCGGGCACACTCACGATGTCGTCCCTGATGCCGGCGCCGCGGGTGCACCAGGAGTCAGTAGCACGCTTAGCGAAAACCACGACCGTGCGGAGCGAGATCCGCCGCTTTTGAAAAATCCCGGGCACACTCACGGTGTCGTCCCTGATGCCGGCGCCGCGGGTGCACCAGGAGTCAGTAGCACGCTTAGCGAAAACCATGACCGTGCGGAGCGAGATCCGCCGCCTTTGAAAAATCCCGGGCACACTCACGATGTCGTCCCTGATGCCGGCGCCGCGGGTGCACCAGGAGTCAGTAGCACGCTTAGCGAAAACCACGACCGTGCGGAGCGAGATCCGCCGCTTTTGAAAAATCCCGGGCACACTCACGATGTCGTCCCTGATGCCGGCGCCGCGGGTGCACCAGGAGTCAGTAGCACGCTTAGCGAAAACCACGACCGTGCGGAACGAAGATCCGCCGCCATTGAGAAATCCCGGGCGCATTCACGATGTTGTTCCTGATGCCGTCGCCGCGGGTGCACCAGGAGTCAGTAGCACGCTTAGCGAAAACCACGACCGCCCGAAACGAAGATCCGCCGCCTTTGAAATATCCCGGGCAGACTCACGGTGTCGTCCCTGATGCCGTCGCCGCGGGTGCACCAGGAGTCAGTAGCACGCTTAGCGAAAACCATGACCGTGCGGAGCGAGATCCGCCGCTTTTGAAATATCCCGGGCACACTCACGATGTCGTCCCTGATGCCGGCGCCGCGGGTGCACCAGGAGTCAGTAGCACGCTTAGCGAAAACCACGACCGTGCGGAACGAAGATCCGCCGCCATTGAGAAATCCCGGGCGCATTCACGATGTTGTTCCTGATGCCGTCGCCGCGGGTGCACCAGGAGTCAGTAGCACGCTTAGCGAAAACCACGACCGCCCGGAACGAAGATCCGCCGCCTTTGAAAAATCCCGGGCACACTCACGATGTCGTCCCTGATGCCGTCGCCGCGGGTGCACCAAGAGTCAGTAGCACGCTTAGCGAAAACCACGACCGTGCGGAGCGAGATCCGCCGCCTTTGAAAAATCCCGGGCACACTCACGATGTCGTCCCTGATGCCGTCGCCGCGGGTGCACCAGGAGTCAGTAGCACGCTTAGCGAAAACCACGACCGTGCGGAGCGAGATCCGCCGCTTTTGAAAAATCCCGGGCACACTCACGATGTCGTCCCTGATGCCGTCGCCGCGGGTGCACCAGGAGTCAGTAGCACGCTTAGCGAAAACCACGACCGTGCGGAGCGAGATCCGCCGCTTTTGAAAAATCCCGGGCACACTCACGATGTCGTCCCTGATGCCGTCGCCGCGGGTGCACCAGGAGTCAGTAGCACGCTTAGCGAAAACCATGACCGTGCGGAGCGAGATCCGCCGCCTTTGAAAAATCCCGGGCACACTCACGATGTCGTCCCTGATGCCGTCGCCGCGGGTGCACCAGGAGTGAGTAGCACGCTTAGCGAAAACCACGACCGTGCGGAGCGAGATCCGCCGCTTTTGAAAAATCCCGGGCACACTCACGATGTCGTCCCTGATGCCGGCGCCGCGGGTGCACCAGGAGTCAGTAGCACGCTTAGCGAAAACCACGACCGTGCGGAGCGAGATCCGCCGCCTTTGAAAAATCCCGGGCACACTCACGATGTCGTCCCTGATGCCGGCGCCGCGGGTGCACCAGGAGTCAGTAGCACGCTTAGCGAAAACCACGACCGTGCGGAGCGAGATCCGCCGCTTTTGAAAAATCCCGGGCACACTCACGATGTCGTCCCTGATGCCGGCGCCGCGGGTGCACCAGGAGTCAGTAGCACGCTTAGCGAAAACCACGACCGTGCGGAGCGAGATCCGCCGCCTTTGAAAAATCCCGGGCACACTCACGATGTCGTCCCTGATGCCGGCGCCGCGGGTGAACCAGGAGTCAGTAGCACGCTTAGCGAAAACCACGACCGTGCGGAGCGAGATCCGCCGCTTTTGAAAAATCCCGGGCACACTCACGATGTCGTCCCTGATGCCGGCGCCGCGGGTGCACCAGGAGTCAGTAGCACGCTTAGCGAAAACCATGACCGTGCGGAGCGAGATCCGCCGCCTTTGAAAAATCCCGGGCACACTCACGATGTCGTCCCTGATGCCGGCGCCGCGGGTGCACCAGGAGTCAGTAGCACGCTTAGCGAAAACCACGACCGTGCGGAGCGAGATCCGCCGCTTTTGAAAAATCCCGGGCACACTCACGATGTCGTCCCTGATGCCGGCGCCGCGGGTGCACCAGGAGTCAGTAGCACGCTTAGCGAAAACCATGACCGTGCGGAGCGAGATCCGCCGCATTTGAAAAATCCCGGGCACACTCACGATGTCGTCCCTGATGCCGGCGCCGCGGGTGCACCAGGAGTCAGTAGCACGCTTAGCGAAAACCACGACCGTGCGGAGCGAGATCCGCCGCCTTTGAAAAATCCCGGGCACACTCACGATGTCGTCCCTGATGCCGTCGCCGCGGGTGCACCAGGAGTCAGTAGCACACTTAGCGAAAACCATGACCGGGCGGAGCGAGATCCGCCGCATTTGAAAAATCCCGGGCACACTCACGATGTCGTCCCTGATGCCGGCGCCGCGGGTGCACCAGGAGTCAGTAGCACGCTTAGCGAAAACCACGACCGTGCGGAGCGAGATCCGCCGCCTTTGAAAAATCCCGGGCACACTCACGATGTCGTCCCTGATGCCGTCGCCGCGGGTGCACCAGGAGTCAGTAGCACACTTAGCGAAAACCATGACCGTGCGGAGCGAGATCCGCCGCCTTTGAAAAATCCCGGGCACACTCACGATGTCGTCCCTGATGCCGGCGCCGCGGGTGCACCAGGAGTCAGTAGCACGCTTAGCGAAAACCACGACCTTGCGGAGCGAGATCCGCCGCCTTTGAAAAATCCCGGGCACACTCACGATGTCGTCCCTGATGCCGGCGCCGCGGGTGCACCAGGAGTCAGTAGCACGCTTAGCGAAAACCACGACCGTGCGGAGCGAGATCCGCCGCCTTTGAAA
The DNA here is from genome assembly GCF_016920785.2 of Ixodes scapularis. Classification (NCBI taxonomy): domain Eukaryota; kingdom Metazoa; phylum Arthropoda; class Arachnida; order Ixodida; family Ixodidae; genus Ixodes; species Ixodes scapularis. The sequence goes on from NW_024610053.1 coordinate 162,698, forward strand.
AATCCCGTGCACACTCACGATGTCGTCCCTGATGCCGGCGCTGCGGGTGCACCAGGAGTCAGTAGCACGCTTAGCGTAAACCACGACCGTGCGGAGCGAGATCCGCCGCCTTTGAAAAATCCCGTGCACACTCACGATGTCGTCCCTGATGCCGGCGCCGCGGGTGCACCAGGAGTCAGTAGCACGCTTAGCGAAAACCACGACCGTGCGGAGCGAGACCCGCCGCCTTTGAAAAATCCCGGGCGCACTCACGATGTCGTCCCTGATGCCGGCGCCGCGGGTGCACCAGGAGTCAGTAGCACGCTTAGCGAAAACCACGACCGTGCGGAGCGAGATCCGCCGCCTTTGAAAAATCCCGGGCACACTCACGATGTCGTCCCTGATGCCGGCGCCGCGGGTGCACCAGGAGTCAGTAGCACGCTTAGCGAAAACCACGACCGTGCGGAGCGAGATCCGCCGCCTTTGAAAAATCCCGTGCACACTCACGATGTCGTCCCTGATGCCGGCGCCGCGGGTGCACCAGGAGTCAGTAGCACGCTTAGCGAAAACCACGACCGTGCGGAGCGAGATCCGCCGCCTTTGAAAAATCCCGTGCACACTCACGATGTCGTCCCTGATGCCGGCGCCGCGGGTGCACCAGGAGTCAGTAGCACGCTTAGCGAAAACCACGACCGTGCGGAGCGAGATCCGCCGCCTTTGAAAAATCCCGTGCACACTCACGATGTCGTCCCTGATGCCGGCGCCGCGGGTGCACCAGGAGTCAGTAGCACGCTTAGCGAAAACCACGACCGTGCGGAGCGAGATCCGCCGCCTTTGAAAAATCCCGGGCACACTCACGATGTCGTCCCTGATGCCGGCGCCGCGGGTGCACCAGGAGTCAGTAGCACGCTTAGCGAAAACCACGACCGTGCGGAGCGAGATCCGCCGCCTTTGAAAAATCCCGGGCACACTCACGATGTCGTCCCTGATGCCGGCGCCGCGGGTGCACCAGGAGTCAGTAGCACGCTTAGCGAAAACCACGACCGTGCGGAGCGAGATCCGCCGCCTTTGAAAAATCCCGTGCACACTCACGATGTCGTCCCTGATGCCGGCGCCGCGGGTGCACCAGGAGTCAGTAGCACGCTTAGCGAAAACCACGACCGTGCGGAGCGAGATCCGCCGCCTTTGAAAAATCCCGTGCACACTCACGATGTCGTCCCTGATGCCGGCGCCGCGGGTGCACCAGGAGTCAGTAGCACGCTTAGCGAAAACCACGACCGTGCGGAGCGAGATCCGCCGCCTTTGAAAAATCCCGTGCACACTCACGATGTCGTCCCTGATGCCGGCGCCGCGGGTGCACCAGGAGTCAGTAGCACGCTTAGCGAAAACCACGACCGTGCGGAGCGAGATCCGCCGCCTTTGAAAAATCCCGTGCACACTCACGATGTCGTCCCTGATGCCGGCGCCGCGGGTGCACCAGGAGTCAGTAGCACGCTTAGCGAAAACCACGACCGTGCGGAGCGAGATCCGCCGCCTTTGAAAAATCCCGTGCACACTCACGATGTCGTCCCTGATGCCGGCGCCGCGGGTGCACCAGGAGTCAGTAGCACGCTTAGCGAAAACCACGACCGTGCGGAGCGAGATCCGCCGCCTTTGAAAAATCCCGTGCACACTCACGATGTCGTCCCTGATGCCGGCGCCGCGGGTGCACCAGGAGTCAGTAGCACGCTTAGCGAAAACCACGACCGTGCGGAGCGAGATCCGCCGCCTTTGAAAAATCCCGGGCACACTCACGATGTCGTCCCTGATGCCGGCGCCGCGGGTGCACCAGGAGTCAGTAGCACGCTTAGCGAAAACCACGACCGTGCGGAGCGAGATCCGCCGCTTTTGAAAAATCCCGGGCACACTCACGATGTCGTCCCTGATGCCGGCGCCGCGGGTGCACCAGGAGTCAGTAGCACGCTTAGCGAAAACCATGACCGTGCGGAGCGAGATCCGCCGCCTTTGAAAAATCCCGGGCACACTCACGATGTCGTCCCTGATGCCGGCGCCGCGGGTGCACCAGGAGTCAGTAGCACGCTTAGCGAAAACCACGACCGTGCGGAGCGAGATCCGCCGCCTTTGAAAAATCCCGTGCACACTCACGATGTCGTCCCTGATGCCGTCGCGGCGGGTGCACCAGGAGTCAGTAGCACGCTTAGCGAAAACCACGACCGTGCGGAGCGAGATCCGCCGCCTTTGAAAAATCCCGTGCACACTCACGATGTCGTCCCTGATGCCGGCGCCGCGGGTGCACCAGGAGTCAGTAGCACGCTTAGCGAAAACCACGACCGTGCGGAGCGAGATCCGCCGCCTTTGAAAAATCCCGTGCACACTCACGATGTCGTCCCTGATGCCGTCGCCGCGGGTGCACCAGGAGTCAGTAGCACGCTTAGCGAAAACCACGACCGTGCGGAGCGAGATCCGCCGCCTTTGAAAAATCCCGTGCACACTCACGATGTCGTCCCTGATGCCGGCGCCGCGGGTGCACCAGGAGTCAGTAGCACGCTTAGCGAAAACCACGACCGTGCGGAGCGAGATCCGCCGCCTTTGAAAAATCCCGGGCACACTCACGATGTCGTCCCTGATGCCGTCGCCGCGGGTGCACCAGGAGTCAGTAGCACGCTTAGCGAAAACCACGACCGTGCGGAGCGAGATCCGCCGCCTTTGAAAAATCCCGGGCACACTCACGATGTCGTCCCTGATGCCGGCGCCGCGGGTGCACCAGGAGTCAGTAGCACGCTTAGCGAAAACCACGACCGTGCGGAGCGAGATCCGCCGCCTTTGAAAAATCCCGGGCACACTCACGATGTCGTCCCTGATGCCGTCGCCGCGGGTGCACCAGGAGTCAGTAGCACGCTTAGCGAAAACCACGACCGTGCGGAGCGAGATCCGCCGCCTTTGAAAAATCCCGTGCACACTCACGATGTCGTCCCTGATGCCGGCGCCGCGGGTGCACCAGGAGTCAGTAGCACGCTTAGCGAAAACCACGACCGTGCGGAGCGAGATCCGCCGCCTTTGAAAAATCCCGTGCACACTCACGATGTCGTCCCTGATGCCGGCGCCGCGGGTGCACCAGGAGTCAGTAGCACGCTTAGCGAAAACCACGACCGTGCGGAGCGAGATCCGCCGCCTTTGAAAAATCCCGGGCACACTCACGATGTCGTCCCTGATGCCGGCGCCGCGGGTGCACCAGGAGTCAGTAGCACGCTTAGCGAAAACCACGACCGTGCGGAGCGAGATCCGCCGCTTTTGAAAAATCCCGTGCACACTCACGATGTCGTCCCTGATGCCGGCGCCGCGGGTGCACCAGGAGTCAGTAGCACGCTTAGCGAAAACCATGACCGTGCGGAGCGAGATCCGCCGCCTTTGAAAAATCCCGGGCACACTCACGATGTCGTCCCTGATGCCGGCGCCGCGGGTGCACCAGGAGTCAGTAGCACGCTTAGCGAAAACCACGACCGTGCGGAGCGAGATCCGCCGCCTTTGAAAAATCCCGTGCACACTCACGATGTCGTCCCTGATGCCGTCGCCGCGGGTGCACCAGGAGTCAGTAGCACGCTTAGCGAAAACCACGACCGTGCGGAGCGAGATCCGCCGCCTTTGAAAAATCCCGTGCACACTCACGATGTCGTCCCTGATGCCGGCGCCGCGGGTGCACCAGGAGTCAGTAGCACGCTTAGCGAAAACCACGACCGTGCGGAGCGAGATCCGCCGCCTTTGAAAAATCCCGTGCACACTCACGATGTCGTCCCTGATGCCGTCGCCGCGGGTGCACCAGGAGTCAGTAGCACGCTTAGCGAAAACCACGACCGTGCGGAGCGAGATCCGCCGCCTTTGAAAAATCCCGTGCACACTCACGATGTCGTCCCTGATGCCGGCGCCGCGGGTGCACCAGGAGTCAGTAGCACGCTTAGCGAAAACCACGACCGTGCGGAGCGAGATCCGCCGCCTTTGAAAAATCCCGGGCACACTCACGATGTCGTCCCTGATGCCGTCGCCGCGGGTGCACCAGGAGTCAGTAGCACGCTTAGCGAAAACCACGACCGTGCGGAGCGAGATCCGCCGCCTTTGAAAAATCCCGGGCACACTCACGATGTCGTCCCTGATGCCGGCGCCGCGGGTGCACCAGGAGTCAGTAGCACGCTTAGCGAAAACCACGACCGTGCGGAGCGAGATCCGCCGCCTTTGAAAAATCCCGGGCGCACTCACGATGTCGTCCCTGATGCCGTCGCCGCGGGTGCACCAGGAGTCAGTAGCACGCTTAGCGAAAACCACGACCGTGCGGAGCGAGATCCGCCGCCTTTGAAAAATCCCGTGCACACTCACGATGTCGTCCCTGATGCCGGCGCCGCGGGTGCACCAGGATTCAGTAGCACGCTTAGCGAAAACCACGACCGTGCGGAGCGAGATCCGCCGCCTTTGAAAAATCCCGGGCACACTCACGATGTCGTCCCTGATGCCGGCGCCGCGGGTGCACCAGGAGTCAGTAGCACGCTTAGCGAAAACCACGACCGTGCGGAACGAAGATCCGCCGCTTTTGAAAAATCCCGGGCACACTCACGATGTCGTCCCTGATGCCGGCGCCGCGGGTGCACCAGGAGTCAGTAGCACGCTTAGCGAAAACCACGACCGTGCGGAGCGAGATCCGCCGCCTTTGAAAAATCCCGGGCACACTCACGATGTCGTCCCTGATGCCGTCGCCGCGGGTGCACCAGGAGTCAGTAGCACGCTTAGCGAAAACCACGACCGGCCGGAACGAAGATCCGCCGCTTTTGAAAAATCCCGGGCACATTCACGATGTCGTCCCTGATGCCGTCGCCGCGGGTGCACCAGGAGTCAGTAGCACGCTTAGCGAAAACCACGACCGTGCGGTACGAAGATCCGCCGCCTTTGAAAAATCCCGGGCACACTCACGATGTCGTCCCTGATGCCGTCGCCGCGGGTGCACCAGGAGTCAGTAGCACGCTTAGCGAAAACCACGACCGGCCGGAACGAAGATCCGCCGCTTTTGAAAAATCCCGGGCACATTCACGATGTCGTCCCTGATGCCGTCGCCGCGGGTGCACCAGGAGTCAGTAGCACGCTTAGCGAAAACCACGACCGGCCGGAACGAAGATCCGCCGCCTTTGAAAAATCCCCGGCACACTCACGATGTCGTCCCTGATGCCGTCGCCGCGGGTGCACCAGGAGTCAGTAGCACGCTTAGCGAAAACCACGACCGTGCGGAGCGAGATCCGCCGCCTTTGAAAAATCCCGGGCACACTCACGATGTCGTCCCTGATGCCGTCGCCGCGGGTGCACCAGGAGTCAGTAGCACGCTTAGCGAAAACCACGACCGTGCGGTACGAAGATCCGCCGCCTTTGAAAAATCCCGGGCACACTCACGATGTCGTCCCTGATGCCGTCGCCGCGGGTGCACCAGGAGTCAGTAGCACGCTTAGCGAAAACCACGACCGGCCGGAACGAAGATCCGCCGCTTTTGAAAAATCCCGGGCACATTCACGATGTCGTCCCTGACGCCGTCGCCGCGGGTGCACCAGGAGTCAGTAGCACGCTTAGCGAAAACCACGACCGGCCGGAACGAAGATCCGCCGCCTTTGAAAAATCCCGGGCACACTCACGATGTCGTCCCTGATGCCGGCGCCGCGGGTGCACCAGGAGTCAGTAGCACGCTTAGCGAAAACCACGACCGTGCGGAACGAAGATCCGCCGCTTTTGAAAAATCCCGGGCACACTCACGATGTCGTCCCTGATGCCGTCGCCGCGGGTGCACCAAGAGTCAGTAAGACGCTTAGCGAAAACCACGACCGTGCGGAGCGAGATCCGCCGCCTTTGAAAAATCCCGGGCACACTCACGATGTCGTCCCTGATGCCGGCGCCGCGGGTGCACCAGGAGTCAGTAAGACGCTTAGCGAAAACCACGACCGTGCGGAACGAAGATCCGCCGCTTTTGAAAAATCCCGGGCACACTCACGATGTCGTCCCTGATGCCGTCGCCGCGGGTGCACCAGGAGTCAGTAGCACGCTTAGCGAAAACCACGACCGCCCGGAACGAAGATCCGCCGCCTTTGAAAAATCCCGGGCACACTCACGATGTCGTCCCTGATGCCGTCGCCGCGGGTGCACCAGGAGTCAGTAGCACGCTTAGCGAAAACCACGATCGTGCGGTACGAAGATCCGCCGCCTTTGAAAAATCCCGGGCACACTCACGATGTCGTCCCTGATGCCGTCGCCGCGGGTGCACCAGGAGTCAGTAGCACGCTTAGCGAAAACCACGACCGTGCGGAACGAAGATCCGCCGCTTTTGAAAAATCCCGGGCACACTCACGATGTCGTCCCTGATGCCGTCGCCACGGTGCACCAGGAGTCAGTAGCACGCTTAGCGAAAACCACGACCGCCCGGAACGAAGATCCGCCGCCTTTGAAATATCCCGGGCACACTCACGATGTCGTCCCTAATGCCGTCGCCGCGGGTGCACCAGGAGTCAGTAGCACGCTTAGCGAAAACCACGATCGCGCGGAACGAAGATCCGCCGCCTTTGAAAAATCCCGGGCACACTCACGATGTCGTCCCTGATGCCGTCGCCGCGGGTACACCAGGAGTCAGTAGCACGCTTAGCGAAAACCACGACCGCCCGGAACGAAGATCCACCGACTTTGAAAAATCCCGGGCACACTCACGATGTCCTCTCTGATGCCGTCGCCGCGGGTGCACCAGGAGTCAGTAGCACGCTTAGCGAAAACCACGACCGCCCGGAACGAAGATCCGCCGCCTTTGAAAAATCCCAGGCACACTCCCGGTGTCGTCCCTGATGCCGTCGCCGCGGGTGCACCAGGAGTCAGTAGCACGCTTAGCGAAAACCACGAGCGCCCGGAACAAAGATCCGCCGCCATTGAGAAATCCCGGGCGCATTCACGATGTTGTCCCTGATGCCGTTGCCGCGGGTGCACCAGGCGTCAGTAGCACGCTTAGCGAAAACCACGACCGCCCGGAACGAAGATCCGCCGCCTTTGAAAAATCCCGGGCACACTCACGGTGTCGTTCCTGATGCCGTCGCCGCGGGTGCACCAAGAGTCAGTAGCACGCTTAGCGAAAACCACGACCGTGCGGAACGAAGATCCCCCGCCATTGAGAAATCCCGGGCGCATTCACGATGTTGTCCCTGATGCCGTCGCCGCGGGTGCACCAGGAGTCAGTAGCACGCTTAGCGAAAACCACAACCGCCCGGAACGAAGATCCGCCGCCTTTGGAAAATCCCGGGCACACTCACGGTGTCGTCCCTGATGCCGTCGCCGCGGGTGCACCAGGAGTCAGTAGCACGCTTAGCGAAAACCACGACCGTGCGGAACGAAGATCCGCCGCCATTGAGAAATCCCGGGCGCATTCACGATGTTGTCCCTGATGCCTTCGCCGCGGGTGCACCAGGAGTCAGTATCACGCTTAGCGAAAACCACGACCGCCCGGCACGAAGATACGCCGCCTTTGAAAAATCCCGGGCACACTCACGGTGTCGTCCCTGATGCCGTCGCCGCGGGTGCACCAGGAGTCAGTAGCACGCTTAGCGAAAACCACGACCGTGCGGAACGAAGATCCGCCGCCATTGGGAAATCCCGGGCGCATTCACGATGTTGTCCCTGATGCCGTCGCCGCGGGTGCACCAGGAGTCAGTAGCACGCTTAGCGAAAACCACGACCGCCCGGAACGAAGATCCGCCGCCTTTGAAAAATCCCGGGCACACTCACGGTGTCGTCCCTGATGCCGTCGCCGCGGGTGCACCAAGAGTCAGTAGCACGCTTACCGAAAACCACGACCGTGCGGAACGAAGATCCGCCGCCATTGAGAAATCCCGGGCGCATTCACGATGTTGTCCCTGTTGCCGTCGCCGCGGGTGCACCAGGAGTCAGTAGCACGCTTAGCGAAAACCACGACCGCCCGGAACGAAGATCCGCCGCCTTTGAAAAATCCCGGGCACACTCACGGTGTCGTCCCTGATGCCGTCGCCGCGGGTGCACCAGGAGTCAGTAGCACGTTAAGCGAAAACCACGACCGTGCGGAACGAAGATCCGCCGCTATTGAGAAATCCCGGGCGCATTCACGATGTTGTCCCTGATGCCGTCGCCGCGGGTGCACCAGGAGTCAGTAGCACGCTTAGCGAAAACCACGACCGCCCGGAACGAATATCCGCCGCCATTGAGAAATCCCGGGCGCATTCACGATGTTGTCCCTGATGCCGTCGACGCGGGTGCACCAGGCGTCAGTAGCACGCTTAGCGAAAACCACGACCGCCCGGAACGAAGATCCGCCGCCTTTGAAAAATCCCGGGCACACTCACGGTGTCGTCCCTGATGCCGTCGCCGCGGGTGCACCAGGAGTCAGTAGCACGCTTAGCGAAAACCACGACCGTGCGCAACGAAGATCCGCCGCCATTGAGAAATCCCGGGCGCATTCACGATGTTGTCCCTGATGCCGTCGCCGCGGGTGCACCAGGAGTCAGTAGCACGCTTAGCGAAAACCACGACCGCCCGAAACGAAGATCCACCGCCTTTGAAAAATCCCGGGCACACTCCCGGTGTCGTCCCTGATGCCGTCGCCTCGGGTGCACCAGGAGTCAGTAGCACGCTTAGCGAAAACCACGAGCGCCCGGAACGAAGATCCGCCGCCATTGAGAAATCCCGGGCGCATTCACGATGTTGTCCCTGATGCCGTCGCCGCGGGTGCACCAGGCGTCAGTAGCACGCTTACCGAAAACCACGACCGCCCGGAACGAAGATCCGCCGCCTTTGAAAAATCCCGGGCACACTCACGGTGTCGTCCCTGATGCCGTCGCCGCGGGTGCACCAAGAGTCAGTAGCACGCTTAGCGAAAACCACGACCGTGCGGAACGAAGATCCCCCGCCATTGAGAAATCCCGGGCGCATTCACGATGTTGTCTCTGATGCCGTCGCCGCGGGTGCACCAGGAGTCAGTAGCACGCTTACCGAAAACCACGACCGCCCGGAACGAAGATCCGCCGCCTTTGAAAAATCCCGGGCACACTCACGGTGTCGTCCCTGATGCCGTCGCCGCGGGTGCACCAGGAGTCAGTAGCACGCTTAGCGAAAATTACGACCGTGCGGAACGAAGATCCGCCGCCATTGACAAATCCCGGGCGCATTCACGATGTTGTCCGAAAACCACAACATCGGTCGTGGTTTTCGCTAAGCGTGCTACTGACTCTTGGTGCACCCGCGGCGACGGCATCAGGGACGACACCGTGAGTGTGCCCGGGATTTTTCAAAGGCGGCGGATCTTCGTTCCGGCACACTTAAAATTTTTACACCCTTATTCGTGTAAATGGCTCGTCCTCTGGCTAACGCCTTTATTCGTGTAAGGGTGTTAGCCGCCGGAGGTGGTGAAAATCGTGTTAACTGCTAACACCCTAAAAACAATATGGCGGCCAGTATGCGACAGGCGATACGAGCCTGGCGAGCCGTACGCGGCTTCTCGCCGGAGCAAGAGCATACGGCTCGCACGCTCGTTTGGTGTCATCTGTAGGCGCAAAAAACTTTCCAAACATCTCTATGTCCAAGCGCAAACACCGCAAATAATACGAGTAAGGCCGAAACCGCTGGAGACTGAACAGCCGAGACTGTCGCCGAAGTCTCGCTCGGCCTGCTCAATGCCGGTCGCATTTTCATCGCATCAGAAGCGCTTATAAAGAAGGGATAGCTTTACAAAACACTGACAGGCTGGCTTTATTGAACAAAACGCCCACTTGCCGTGGACAAGTTGACAACGAATCGCTCCGACACCCTCTGTCGACAGCGGCAAGAGGTATCGCACTCGCGCTCCGTGTGGCTCTCGATTAACTATTGCCTGTGCTCACCTCTGTTACGTGCGTTATCCACTCATGAACGTTTGTGCGTGAACAGCGGCATTCAGCACCTAGAACACGCGCTGGGGAAACCGCCTAACCTCCTTTTGTTGCAATCAGGCAGCATAACACGGCGACACAGCTGCCAGCGGAACCGAACAACTCGGAGCGATCAACACGACGGATGGATCAAAGGCATCCAGCCCGCTAATAGTTATAGATCACCAACCACCACACTTTTCAAATTGGGCGGCGACAACCCCCATCTAGCGACGAAAAAAAAAGTGATAAACATTTGAAAAAAGAAAACAGCAGTTTTTTTGCTTCCCACCGCGCGGTTACATTCACTCACGACATCGACATACACACAACACCGCACATACACACGAGCATACAAGCACTGATCACTTGCACAACACACAACAAATAGTACATACAACCTACTTATACAAACCAACAACTGCCCCGAGCGGTATATATGCCCTCCTATTTCGCGCATCGGTTAGCCCAGTGACCACGCTAGTCTTAATCAAGATATGAAAAGATTACGCCAATTTTATTTTTCAATAATATTTTTTCTGCATTTGTCTTAGGTAGGTACACATATCCCTTAATAACTTCTTACAGCATAATGTATTATAATGATACGTGCCTAACTTCTAGTAACTCAATGTGAGTGACGAGAAAAAAAAATCGTGTGAATTCTGTCTGGCAACCACACTCGCGGCGTGGTTGCTATGGCGACGCTGTCGGTACGCGCGCCGGCAGCCGTCCAGCTGGTTCGGCCGTTCGGCTGGTTCGGCTACGGAGTGCGCGAGTCCACGGTGAACGCCGCGAACGCAATCGAGAAAACAAAGCGTCGACTACTGAAGCTGTACGTAATCGAGTTTCCGCCCGGTCGCTGCCGAATTCTTCGTAGTCTTCTTCCGCCCGTTCAAAAGGGAACAGCCTACCAGTACGATTACCGCCGTGGCTTCAGTGGCTTCATCTTCGGAGGGAACTGTCAACTGAATTAGTTCCAAAACGCGGGTGCATCAGGCAGCGCAACGTGGCGCGGTCCACGCACAAAGTCGGTAAGTAAACAAAACACTCAATGCCGTTCCATTCTTTTTTTTTTTTTTTTTTTTTTTTTACGGGGGCGCACGGTGTTTCTGGGTGGCTCAAGGTATGGGAAAGCAACCGGAAAAATCGGCGCCTGATCGACCATGGGGTGAAAATTTCAAGGCGTATCGTACGCAAACGACAGCGTTTGCCAGCGGAAGACTCGGTCGTCCGTGGCGAACGCATTTTTAGTATTTTTAAGGATGTTCTAGCTGCAAAAGAAAGGAGTGCCTTAAAATTTCACAAGGTAAAATACACTGCTGAGGAAACGACGCCCCTTTGCGTGCAGGCGCCGATTTTTCCGGCAGACTTTAGCTCGCTGTGAAATGCAGTGTGCATTTAGGGAGAGTTTTGGCATAATATAATGTTGCTCATTGGAAATAAAAAAAAGAAATGCGGGCATCATATGTTTCCACACTCTTAGTCATTTTTGGAATCTTCAGTACCCTTTTTGTGGCAGGTATTGGACGCCAGCACATTTTACGTAGGAACGAAGAGTGGAATCCGGCCAATTCCCTTCCACATTAACATCAAATGAGTGCTGTGAAAGCAAAGAAGAAAGTGAGGGTGAAACAGTTCCTGCAGTAGTAAGTGCCAGAAACAAGAAAAGTGCCCCAAAGTGGAAGATATACTCCCTTGAAAAGGATCCAAAAGAAATAGAGGTTACCTGGTATACCGCCGAGCGTCACAGACCTGGACACTCCATTTCAGTTTTTTAAATGCCCATGCCCTGATGAGCTGTTTACAGCGATATTTGAGGGGACCATCCTGTATTGAACTCAATGCCACCATGAACACCATTTTCGGGTCTGGTCACACCTCCACGCAGGATGTCCTGCTTCAGATCAAGGAGGATATCCTTGACAGAATCTCCTGTACGACAACGCGGGCGGTCCTGGCCCTGGATATAAAGGGCGCCTTTGACAACGTCAGTTACACGCTGGTGTTCGAGAACTTGGCCTCAACTGGGTGCGGGCCCCGGATGTATGATTATGTGCGGGACTTCCTGAGCAACTGGACGGCCACCATCGGAATCGAGTCCATCCGCACAAGCACCATCCCGATACCGAGCAAGGGCAACCGGCAAGGCTCGGTCCTGTCACCCACCTTGTTACCTGGCGATGTGCAAGCCGCCTCCTCTACTGGAACGGATTCCCCGGATGAAGTATACACTCTATGTCACTCTATGTGGACGACCTGACGATTTGGGCTACGTCGGGATCGGACAGCGGGAGGCAAGACTTCCTCGAAGAAGTCATTGAGACGGTGCAGAACTACCTCGAGGCCGGCAACCTCCAGCGCGCCCCCGATAAGTCTCAGCTGTTGCTCCACCGCGCGGGCAAGCCAATTCCCGAAGAAGAAGAAGGCGGACATCCGCCTCACGTTAAAGGATGGTACCCCCGTGCCGGTGGTGAAGCGGGTTCGGATCCTGGGGCCTTCACCTCCAGCGGGACGGCGGAGCCAAGTACACGGTCGACCGACTCGTCAAGACAACCACGCAAGTCTTGCGCATGGTGAGAAGGATAACAAGTAACAGACACGGGCTCGAGGAGTCGGACCTGATCCGGCTGACCCAACCACTCGTTGTGAGCCACATCACCTGCGCAAATCCGTATCTCAACCTGACCTGCTGTCGAGAGGTAAGGGCAAGATGGACGTGATTATTCGCAAGGGGTACTAGCTGGCACTGGGGGTGCCGCCGTACGCGTCGAACGCCAAGCTCCGGCTGCTAATTGTAAACAACACCTTCCAGGAACTCATCAACATGCACCTAGCCAGTCAGTGGGAGCACCTGGCCCTCACACTGAGTGGGCGGCATGCCCCGAGCTCGCTCGGCATCCCCGCATCGCAATGCGAGGCTATCCAGCTGCTGCTGGCCCTTTGGGACAAGATCCAGGTGGCACCAATCCCGTGAAAGCTGAACCCATCTTTGCATCCAGGTCGCTGGATGGCTCCCGGTCGCTTGATTCCGCTTGGTCCCGTCGTGTAGCATAGGGCCCCTGGTAGCAATCGGTTGCTAGCCCAGCATTTAAGCATACTCCAGCCTTTTTGTATGTAAAGCAAAACAATAACTGCAACTGAATACTTCTTACCTGACAATAATCATAGTTTGCACTGCTCAATGCCCTTCTGTTTTATCTAAAATACCGCAACTAAGTACTCCGAGTACTGGTCGGAGCACTGCGGTGCAGGTGAAGTTTCTACTTCACCTGTTGCCCTTCTGTTTTATCTAAAGTACCGCAACTAAGTACTCCGAGTACCGGTCGGAGCTCTGCGGTGCCAGGTGAAGTTTTTGCTTATAAAAAAGTGTCTGCCCAAAAGCTTGCTTCGGTACCACGACCTGCAACAGGAAGCCTGATGCAGAGGCTTTAAGAGCAAGCTCCATGCTTTGAATGTTGCTAAGCATGCGCGCTTGTGCAGTGCAACTGTCGTTCAGGACGACGTGCTCATTCTTGGCATTTCAGTTTCACTTGCACTTAAAGGGATGTTGAACCGAAATCTGGATTCCATAAAACACGGCGGCAAAAGCGTGTAACAAGATGCTACAAACACCAAAACATCACTCATACAGCGATATTTCGAATGGATGACCTTATTTTTAAAAATAGGAGGCGCATTTGACAGATTTGTTTGTCTTGTTTCTCCGAGAAGGAAAGGGAACGACCTCGCGTCTTCTCCGCCTCGCCGCCTTGAGGGGGCGAAGCAGAGAGAGGAGAAAACGAGATATCTTGACGTCACGCGCCTCATCGGCCTCGTTCAATCTCAACCTCTTTCTCCAAAAATACGGCCGTCCATTCGCGATATCGCCTTGTGACTACGAGTAGTGTTTTAGGGATTGTAGCGACCCGCCTACGGCTTCTGCATTGTTTTCTGAAATCCAAATTTCGGTTCACCAGCCCTTTAAAGGGAAACGGAGTGTGGCAGCGATTGGATGATTTCTTGTGTCAGCCGGAGTTGCCTACCATTACCACTGTAGGGCAGCAAAGGCTACAGGCATGCAAGAGCGACTTTGAGAAGCGCTTTCGCAGAACAAGAGCTTGCGATAGAGCGTGTACTAGCTCGCACTTGTCGCCTTCGACCGCGCTGTCACCCTGGCAAGCCTTCGGCAACACCTTCAGAATGCCCGCATTCTTCAAGAAAGCCACAATGTTATGAATATACCACAACAATGCCTGGCTTTTATTTTTTTCTAAAAAAAGAGCATTTATGAAACTTTGAAAATGCAGCAGTGCACGCTCATTACCTTCGGTACTGCTTAGTACGTGCTCACTCACGCTCACCTTATCCAGGCTGAAAAGCTTGTGCTCGGACGGGGCGTATTGAACACTGGTGGTGTCTTTTGACTGAAGTAATATACAAAGTATGAACAGCAGTGATAAAGAAACACAACATTTAATGCCGGTCATCTCCACTTTTAAAAAGTATCTCAACGTGAGATTAATTTGACATTTCGTAGTAAGGGTGATGAATTCCAGACAGGGTGACACAAACCGTTTTGATAAAAACGTAAAAACAAAATGTAACTACTCCATACAGGTGCCTAATAGTTTGATGACTAGGAAACAACACGGAGGACTAGAGAAATGTGATGAATATAAACGAATAAAGCTGGTCATGAATTGAAGCATACTTAGGTATGTGAGCCACACAACTTGCAACTGCTATCTCAAGAAAAACAAACAAAGCCTTTAATGATTTCGAAAATCGGAACAATCCTGGCAGGAGTTTCACAGACTTTGGCGATTGCACTATGTGATCAGCAATCAGGCTACAGGTGTTTTCTTGATTGTATTAATCACCTTGGTTGCAACTGGCCGTAGCTGTGAGTAGATTAGAATAAGACAAAGCCTCTCAAGAAGGCAGCTCGTATTGTACGTCTTCTGGCCATGGGCGAAGCCAAAAAGCCAGTAGGCCGCCATGACCACAGTAAAGCCCTCGAAAAGCCAAATGGTTCCCTCCTGCATATAAAAGCAGAATTGATTCAGTCAGAGAATAATAAAGGCCGCACTGATGAGTATGATTTTAAGCATGAAATGCTTTTAGCTCCCGGCCACCAAACTGATGACATATCTTTTCGGGAACTAATGCCAAAAATCACTTCAAAACATCCCAGGTTTCGAAGTTGACTTTTGCGTTGGTTTTCTTATTTGAAACCGGCTTTGAAACCTACTGGGTCTCGAAGTCAGTTTTGGATCAGAAACGCGAGCACTAGCAGGGTTCAAAATTTGCTGTCAAAATTTTGTTTCCTTGAGACAAGGAAACAAAAAGGAACATACACACCACCGTCTCAAAACCAGCACAGCATACAGCTGTCATTTATTTCCACAAGTCATCTTCCTTGTCATCCCACACGCTACACATGCTATGGAACCTATTCCTATACACACTATGAAACCTATTAATTCCGAACTACAGCTTTAAAAAAATTATCCAAAATTCAAATTACTTTTTTGTAATTTGAATGGCGGCGGATCTTCGTTCCGCATGGTCGTGGTTTTCGCTAAGCGTGCTGCTGACTCCTGGTGCACCCGCGGCGACGGCATCAGGGACGACCCCGTGAGTGTGCCCGGGATTTTTCAAAGGCGGCGGAACTTCGTTCCGGGCGGTCGTGGTTTTCGCTAAGCGTGCTACTGACTCCTGGTGAACCCGCGGCGACGGCATCAGGGACAACATCGTGAATGCCCCCGGGATTTCTCAATGGCGGCGGATCTTCGTTCCGCACGGTCGTGGTTTTCGCTAAGCGTGCTACTGACTCTTGGTGCACCCGCGGCGACGGAATCAGGGACGACACCGTGAGTGTGCCCGGGATTTTTCAACGGCGGAGGATCTTCGTTCCGGGCGGTCGTGGTTTTCGCTATGCGTGCTACTGACTCCTGGTGCACCCGCGGCGACGGCATCAGGGACAACATCGTGAATGCGCCCGGGATTTCTCAATGGCGGCGGATCTTCGTTCCGCACGGTCGTGGTTTTCGCTAAGCGTGCTACTGACTCCTTGTGCACCCGCGGCGACGGCATCAGGGACGACACCGTGAGTGTGCCCGGGATTTTTCAAAGGCGGCGGATCTTCGTGCTGGGCGGTCGTGGTTTTCGCTAAGCGTGATACTGACTCCTGGTGCACCCGCGGCGACGGCATCAGGGACAACATCGTGAATGCGCCCGGGATTTGTCAATGGCGGCGGATCTTCGTTCCGCACGGTCGTGGTTTTCGCTAAGCGTGCTACTGACTCCTGGTGCACCCGCGGCGACGGCATCAGGGACGACACCGTGAGTGTGCCCGGGATTTTTCAAAGGCGGCGGATCTTCGTTCCGGGCGGTCGTGGTTTTCGGTAAGCGTGCTGCTGACTCCTGGTGCACCCGCGGCGACGGCATCAGAGACAACATCGTGAATGCGCCCGGGATTTCTCAATGGCGGGGGATCTTCGTTCCGCACGGTCGTCCCTGATGACGTCGCCGCGGGTGCACCAGGCGTCAGTAGCACGCTCAGCAAAAACCACGAACGCGCGGAACGAACATCAGCCGCCGTTGGGAAATCAAGGGCACACTCACGATGTTGTCCCTGATGCCGTTGCCGCGGGTGCACCAGGCGTCAGTAGAACTCTAAGCGAAAACCACGACCGCGCGGAACGAACATCCGCCGCCGTTGAGAAATCCCAGGCACACTCACGAAGTCGTTCTCATGCCGTCGCCGCGGGTGCACCAGGCGTCAGTAGCACGCTTAGCGAAAACTACGAACGCGCGGAACGAACATTCGCCGCCGTAGAGAAATCCCGGGCACACTCACGATGTCGTCCCTGATGACGTCGCCGCGGGTGCACCAGGCGTCAGTAGCACGCTCAGCAAAAACCACGACCGCGCGGAACGAACATCAGCCGCCGTTGAGAAATCCCGGGCACACTCACGATGTCGTCCCCGATGACGTCGCCGCGGGTGCACCAGGCGTCAGTAGCACGCTCAGCAAAAACCACGACCGCGCGGAACGAACATCAGCCCCCGTTGAGAAATCCCGGGCACACTCACGATGTCGTCCCTGATGACGTCGCCGCGGGTGCACCAGGCGTCAGTAGCACGCTCAGCAAAAACCACGACAGCGCGGAACGAACATTCGCCGCCGTTGAGAAATCCCGGGCACACTCACGATGTCGTCCCTGATGACGTCGCCGCGGGTGCACCAGGCGTCAGTAGCACGCTCAGCAAAAACCACCACCGCGCGGAACGAACATCAGCCCCCGTTGAGAAATCCCGGGCACACTCACGATGTCGTCCCTGATGACGTCGCCGCGGGTGCACCAGGCGTCAGTAGCACGCTCAGCAAAAACCACGACCGCGCGGAACGAACATCAGCCCCCGTTGAGAAATCCCGGGCACACTCACGATGTCGTCCCTGATGACGTCGCCGCGGGTGCACCAGGCGTCAGTAGCACGCTCAGCAAAAACCACCACCGCGCGGAACGAACATCAGCCCCCGTTGAGAAATCCCGGGCACACTCACGATGTCGTCCCTGATGACGTCGCCGCGGGTGCACCAGGCGTCAGTAGCACGCTCAGCAAAAACCACCACCGCGCGGAACGAACATCAGCCCCCGTTGAGAAATCCCGGGCACACTCACGATGTCGTCCCTGATGACGTCGCCGCGGGTGCACCAGGCGTCAGTAGCACGCTCAGCAAAAACCACGACCGCGCGGAACGAACATCAGCCCCCGTTGAGAAATCCCGGGCACACTCACGATGTCGTCCCTGATGACGTCGCCGCGGGTGCACCAGGCGTCAGTAGCACGCTCAGCAAAAACCACGACCGCGCGGAACGAACATCAGCCGCCGTTGAGAAATCCCGGGCACACTCACGATGTCGTCCCTGATGACGTCGCCGCGGGTGCACCAGGCGTCAGTAGCACGCTCAGCAAAAACCACGACCGCGCGGAACGAACATCAGCCCCCGTTGAGAAATCCCGGGCACACTCACGATGTCGTCCCTGATGACGTCGCCGCGGGTGCACCAGGCGTCAGTAGCACGCTCAGCAAAAACCACGACCGCGCGGAACGAACATCAGCCCCCGTTGAGAAATCCCGGGCACACTCACGATGTCGTCCCTGATGACGTCGCCGCGGGTGCACCAGGCGTCAGTAGCACGCTCAGCAAAAACCACGACCGCGCGGAACGAACATCAGCCGCCGTTGAGAAATCCCGGGCACACTCACGATGTCGTCCCTGATGACGTCGCCGCGGGTGCACCAGGCGTCAGTAGCACGCTCAGCAAAAACCACGACCGCGCGGAACGAACATCAGCCCCCGTTGAGAAATCCCGGGCACACTCACGATGTCGTCCCTGATGACGTCGCCGCGGGTGCACCAGGCGTCAGTAGCACGCTCAGCAAAAACCACGACCGCGCGGAACGAACATCAGCCCCCGTTGAGAAATCCCGGGCACACTCACGATGTCGTCCCTGATGACGTCGCCGCGGGTGCACCAGGCGTCAGTAGCACGCTCAGCAAAAACCACGACCGCGCGGAACGAACATCAGCCGCCGTTGAGAAATCCCGGGCACACTCACGATGTCGTCCCTGATGACGTCGCCGCGGGTGCACCAGGCGTCAGTAGCACGCTCAGCAAAAACCACGACCGCGCGGAACGAACATCAGCCCCCGTTGAGAAATCCCGGGCACACTCACGATGTCGTCCCTGATGACGTCGCCGCGGGTGCACCAGGCGTCAGTAGCACGCTCAGCAAAAACCACGACCGCGCGGAACGAACATCAGCCCCCGTTGAGAAATCCCGGGCACACTCACGATGTCGTCCCTGATGACGTCGCCGCGGGTGCACCAGGCGTCAGTAGCACGCTCAGCAAAAACCACGACCGCGCGGAACGAACATCAGCCCCCGTTGAGAAATCCCGGGCACACTCACGATGTCGTCCCTGATGACGTCGCCGCGGGTGCACCAGGCGTCAGTAGCACGCTCAGCAAAAACCACGACCGCGCGGAACGAACATCAGCCGCCGTTGAGAAATCCCGGGCACACTCACGATGTCGTCCCCGATGACGTCGCCGCGGGTGCACCAGGCGTCAGTAGCACGCTCAGCAAAAACCACGACCGCGCGGAACGAACATCAGCCCCCGTTGAGAAATCCCGGGCACACTCACGATGTCGTCCCTGATGACGTCGCCGCGGGTGCACCAGGCGTCAGTAGCACGCTCAGCAAAAACCACGACCGCGCGGAACGAACATCAGCCGCCGTTGAGAAATCCCGGGCACACTCACGATGTCGTCCCCGATGACGTCGCCGCGGGTGCACCAGGCGTCAGTAGCACGCTCAGCAAAAACCACGACCGCGCGGAACGAACATCAGCCCCCGTTGAGAAATCCCGGGCACACTCACGATGTCGTCCCTGATGACGTCGCCGCGGGTGCACCAGGCGTCAGTAGCACGCTCAGCAAAAACCACGACCGCGCGGAACGAACATCAGCCCCCGTTGAGAAATCCCGGGCACACTCACGATGTCGTCCCTGATGACGTCGCCGCGGGTGCACCAGGCGTCAGTAGCACGCTCAGCAAAAACCACGACCGCGCGGAACGAACATCAGCCGCCGTTGAGAAATCCCGGGCACACTCACGATGTCGTCCCTGATGACGTCGCCGCGGGTGCACCAGGCGTCAGTAGCACGCTCAGCAAAAACCACGACCGCGCGGAACGAACATCAGCCCCCGTTGAGAAATCCCGGGCACACTCACGATGTCGTCCCTGATGACGTCGCCGCGGGTGCACCAGGCGTCAGTAGCACGCTCAGCAAAAACCACGACCGCGCGGAACGAACATCAGCCCCCGTTGAGAAATCCCGGGCACACTCACGATGTCGTCCCTGATGACGTCGCCGCGGGTGCACCAGGCGTCAGTAGCACGCTCAGCAAAAACCACGACCGCGCGGAACGAACATCAGCCCCCGTTGAGAAATCCCGGGCACACTCACGATGTCGTCCCTGATGACGTCACCGCGGGTGCACCAGGCGTCAGTAGCACGCTTAGCAAAAACCACGACCGCGCGGAACGAACATTCGCCGCCGTTGAGAAATCCCGGGCACACTCACGATGTCGTCCCCGATGACGTCGCCGCGGGTGCACCAGGCGTCAGTAGCACGCTCAGCAAAAACCACGACCGCGCGGAACGAACATAACCGCCGTTGAGAAATCCCGGGCACACTCACGATGTCGTCCCTGATGACGTCGCCGCGGGTGCACCAGGCGTCAGTAGCACGCTCAGCAAAAACCACGACCGCGCGGAACGAACATCAGCCGCCGTTGAGAAATCCCGGGCACACTCACGATGTCGTCCCTGATGACGTCGCCGCGGGTGCACCAGGCGTCAGTAGCACGCTCAGCAAAAACCACGACCGCGCGGAACGAACATCAGCCGCCGTTGAGAAATCCCGGGCACACTCACGATGTCGTCCGTGATGACGTCGCCGCGGGTGCACCAGGCGTCAGTAGCACGCTCAGCAAAAACCACGACCGCGCGGAACGAACATCAGCCCCCGTTGAGAAATCCCGGGCACACTCACGATGTCGTCCCTGATGGCGTCGCCGCGGGTGCACCAGGCGTCAGTAGCACGCTCAGCAAAAACCACGACCGCGCGGAACGAACATCAGCCGCCGTTGAGAAATCCCGGGCACACTCACGATGTCGTCCCTGATGACGTCGCCGCGGGTGCACCAGGCGTCAGTAGCACGCTCAGCAAAAACCACGACCGCGCGGAACGAACATCAGCCGCCGTTGAGAAATCCCGGGCACACTCACGATGTCGTCCCTGATGACGTCGCCGCGGGTGCACCAGGCGTCAGTAGCACGCTCAGCAAAAACCACGACCGCGCGGAACGAACATCAGCCCCCGTTGAGAAATCCCGGGCACACTCACGATGTCGTCCCTGATGACGTCGCCGCGGGTGCACCAGGCGTCAGTAGCACGCTCAGCAAAAACCACGACCGCGCGGAACGAACATCAGCCGCCGTTGAGAAATCCCGGGCACACTCACGATGTCGTCCCTGATGACGTCGCCGCGGGTGCACCAGGCGTCAGTAGCACGCTCAGCAAAAACCACGACCGCGCGGAACGAACATTCGCCGCCGTTGAGAAATCCCGGGCACACTCACGATGTCGTCCCTGATGACGTCGCCGCGGGTGCACCAGGCGTCAGTAGCACGCTCAGCAAAAACCACGACCGCGCGGAACGAACATTCGCCGCCGTTGAGAAATCCCGGGCACACTCACGATGTCGTCCCTGATGACGTCGCCGCGGGTGCACCAGGCGTCAGTAGCACGCTCAGCAAAAACCACGACCGCGCGGAACGAACATCAGCCCCCGTTGAGAAATCCCGGGCACACTCACGATGTCGTCCCTGATGACGTCGCCGCGGGTGCACCAGGCGTCAGTAGCACGCTCAGCAAAAACCACGACCGCGCGGAACGAACATTCGCCGCCGTTGAGAAATCCCGGGCACACTCACGATGTCGTCCCCGATGACGTCGCCGCGGGTGCACCAGGCGTCAGTAGCACGCTCAGCAAAAACCACGACCGCGCGGAACGAACATCAGCCCCCGTTGAGAAATCCCGGGCACACTCACGATGTCGTCCCTGATGACGTCGCCGCGGGTGCACCAGGCGTCAGTAGCACGCTCAGCAAAAACCACGACCGCGCGGAACGAACATCAGCCGCCGTTGAGAAATCCCGGGCACACTCACGATGTCGTCCCCGATGACGTCGCCGCGGGTGCACCAGGCGTCAGTAGCACGCTCAGCAAAAACCACGACCGCGCGGAACGAACATCAGCCCCCGTTGAGAAATCCCGGGCACACTCACGATGTCGTCCCTGATGACGTAACCGCGGGTGCACCAAGCGTCAGTAGCACGCTCAGCAAAAACCACGACCGCGCGGAACGAACATTCGCCGCCGTTGAGAAATCCCGGGCACACTCACGATGTCGTCCCCGATGACGTCGCCGCGGGTGCACCAGGCGTCAGTAGCACGCTCAGCAAAAACCACGACCGCGCGGAACGAACATCAGCCCCCGTTGAGAAATCCCGGGCACACTCACGATGTCGTCCCCGATGACGTCGCCGCGGGTGCACCAGGCGTCAGTAGCACGCTCAGCAAAAACCACGACCGCGCGGAACGAACATCAGCCGCCGTTGAGAAATCCCGGGCACACTCACGATGTCGTCCCCGATGACGTCGCCGCGGGTGCACCAGGCGTCAGTAGCACGCTCAGCAAAAACCACGACCGCGCGGAACGAACATCAGCCGCCGTTGAGAAATCCCGGGCACACTCACGATGTCGTCCCCGATGACATCGCCGCGGGTGCACCAGGCGTCAGTAGCACGCTCAGCAAAAACCACGACCGCGCGGAATGAACATCAGCCCCCGTTGAGAAATCCCGGGCACACTCACGATGTCGTCCCCGATGACGTCGCCGCGGGTGCACCAGGCGTCAGTAGCACGCTCAGCAAAAACCACGACCGCGCGGAACGAACATCAGCCGCCGTTGAGAAATCCCGGGCACACTCACGATGTCGTCCCTGATGACGTCGCCGCGGGTGCACCAGGCGTCAGTAGCACGCTCAGCAAAAACCACGACCGCGCGGAACGAACATTCGCCGCCGTTGAGAAATCCCGGGCACACTCACGATGTCGTCCCTGATGACGTCGCCGCGGGTGCACCAGGCGTCAGTAGGACGCTCAGCAAAAACCACGACCGCGCGGAACGAACATCAGCCGCCGTTGGGAAATCCCGGGCACACTCACGATGTCGTCCCTGATGACGTCGCCGCGGGTGCACCAGGCGTCAGTAGCACGCTCAGCAAAAACCACGACCGCGCGGAACGAACATCAGCCCCCGTTGAGAAATCCCGGGCACACTCACGATGTCGTCCCTGATGACGTCGCCGCGGGTGCACCAGGCGTCAGTAGCACGCTCAGCAAAAACCACGACCGCGCGGAACGAACATTCGCCGCCGTTGAGAAATCCCGGGCACACTCACGATGTCGTCCCCGATGACGTCGCCGCGGGTGCACCAGGCGTCAGTAGCACGCTCAGCAAAAACCACGACCGCGCGGAACGAACATCAGCCCCCGTTGAGAAATCCCGGGCACACTCACGATGTCGTCCCCGATGACGTCGCCGCGGGTGCACCAGGCGTCAGTAGCACGCTCAGCAAAAACCACGACCGCGCGGAACGAACATCAGCCGCCGTTGAGAAATCCCGGGCACACTCACGATGTCGTCCCTGATGACGTCGCCGCGGGTGCACCAGGCGTCAGTAGCACGCTCAGCAAAAACCACGACCGCGCGGAACGAACATCAGCCCCCGTTGAGAAATCCCGGGCACACTCACGATGTCGTCCCCGATGACGTCGCCGCGGGTGCACCAGGCGTCAGTAGCACGCTCAGCAAAAACCACGACCGCGCGGAACGAACATCAGCCCCCGTTGAGAAATCCCGGGCACACTCACGATGTCGTCCCCGATGACGTCGCCGCGGGTGCACCAGGCGTCAGTAGCACGCTCAGCAAAAACCACGACCGCGCGGAACGAACATCAGCCCCCGTTGAGAAATCCCGGGCACACTCACGATGTCGTCCCCGATGACGTCGCCGCGGGTGCACCAGGCGTCAGTAGCACGCTCAGCAAAAACCACGACCGCGCGGAACGAACATCAGCCCCCGTTGAGAAATCCCGGGCACACTCACGATGTCGTCCCCGATGACGTCGCCGCGGGTGCACCAGGCGTCAGTAGCACGCTCAGCAAAAACCACGACCGCGCGGAACGAACATCAGCCCCCGTTGAGAAATCCCGGGCACACTCACGATGTCGTCCCCGATGACGTCGCCGCGGGTGCACCAGGCGTCAGTAGCACGCTCAGCAAAAACCACGACCGCGCGGAACGAACATCAGCCGCCGTTGAGAAATCCCGGGCACACTCACGATGTCGTCCCTGATGACGTCGCCGCGGGTGCACCAGGCGTCAGTAGCACGCTCAGCAAAAACCACGACCGCGCGGAACGAACATCAGCCCCCGTTGAGAAATCCCGGGCACACTCACGATGTCGTCCCCGATGACGTCGCCGCGGGTGCACCAGGCGTCAGTAGCACGCTCAGCAAAAACCACGACCGCGCGGAACGAACATCAGCCCCCGTTGAGAAATCCCGGGCACACTCACGATGTCGTCCCCGATGACGTCGCCGCGGGTGCACCAGGCGTCAGTAGCACGCTCAGCAAAAACCACGACCGCGCGGAACGAACATCAGCCGCCGTTGAGAAATCCCGGGCACACTCACGATGTCGTCCCCGATGACGTCGCCGCGGGTGCACCAGGCGTCAGTAGCACGCTCAGCAAAAACCACGACCGCGCGGAACGAACATCAGCCCCCGTTGAGAAATAGCGGGCACACTCACGATGTCGTCCCCGATGACGTCGCCGCGGGTGCACCAGGCGTCAGTAGCACGCTCAGCAAAAACCACGACCGCGCGGAACGAACATCAGCCGCCGTTGAGAAATCCCGGGCACACTCACGATGTCGTCCCTGATGACGTCGCCGCGGGTGCACCAGGCGTCAGTAGCACGCTCAGCAAAAACCACGACCGCGCGGAACGAACATCAGCCCCCGTTGAGAAATCCCGGGCACACTCACGATGTCGTCCCCGATGACGTCGCCGCGGGTGCACCAGGCGTCAGTAGCACGCTCAGCAAAAACCACGACCGCGCGGAACGAACATCAGCCGCCGTTGAGAAATCCCGGGCACACTCACGATGTCGTCCCCGATGACGTCGCCGCGGGTGCACCAGGCGTCAGTAGCACGCTCAGCAAAAACCACGACCGCGCGGAACGAACATCAGCCCCCGTTGAGAAATCCCGGGCACACTCACGATGTCGTCCCTGATGACGTCGCCGCGGGTGCACCAGGCGTCAGTAGCACGCTCAGCAAAAACCACGACCGCGCGGAACGAACATCAGCCGCCGTTGAGAAATCCCGGGCACACTCACGATGTCGTCCCCGGTGACGTCGCCGCGGGTGCACCAGGCGTCAGTAGCACGCTCAGCAAAAACCACGACCGCGCGGAACGAACATCAGCCGCCGTTGAGAAATCCCGGGCACACTCACGATGTCGTCCCCGGTGACGTCGCCGCGGGTGCACCAGGCGTCAGTAGCACGCTCAGCAAAAACCACGACCGCGCGGAACGAACATCAGCCCCCGTTGAGAAATCCCGGGCACACTCACGATGTCGTCCCCGATGACGTCGCCGCGGGTGCACCAGGCGTCAGTAGCACGCTCAGCAAAAACCACGACCGCGCGGAACGAACATCAGCCCCCGTTGAGAAATCCCGGGCACACTCACGATGTCGTCCCTGATGACGTCGCCGCGGGTGCACCAGGCGTCAGTAGCACGCTCAGCAAAAACCACGACCGCGCGGAACGAACATCAGCCGCCGTTGAGAAATCCCGGGCACACTCACGATGTCGTCCCCGATGACGTCGCCGCGGGTGCACCAGGCGTCAGTAGCACGCTCAGCAAAAACCACGACCGCGCGGAACGAACATCAGCCGCCGTTGAGAAATCCCGGGCACACTCACGATGTCGTCCCCGATGACGTCGCCGCGGGTGCACCAGGCGTCAGTAGCACGCTCAGCAAAAACCACGACCGCGCGGAACGAACATCAGCCGCCGTTGGGAAATCCCGGGCACACTCACGATGTCGTCCCTGATGACGTCGCCGCGGGTGCACCAGGCGTCAGTAGCACGCTCAGCAAAAACCACGACCGCGCGGAACGAACATTCGCCGCCGTTGAGAAATCCCGGGCACACTCACGATGTCGTCCCCGATGACGTCGCCGCGGGTGCACCAGGCGTCAGTAGCACGCTCAGCAAAAACCACTACCGCGCGGAACGAACATCAGCCCCCGTTGAGAAATCCCGGGCACACTCACGATGTCGTCCCCGATGACGTCGCCGCGGGTGCACCAGGCGTCAGTAGCACGCTCAGCAAAAACCACGACCGCGTGGAACGAACATTCGCCGCCGTTGAGAAATCCCGGGCACACTCACGATGTCGTCCCTGATGACGTCGCCGCGGGTGCACCAGGCGTCAGTAGCACGCTCAGCAAAAACCACGACCGCGCGGAACGAACATCAGCCCCCGTTGGGAAATCCCGGGCACACTCACGATGTCGTCCCTGATGACGTCGCCGCGGGTGCACCAGGCGTCAGTAGCACGCTCAGCAAAAACCACGACCGCGCGGAACGAACATTCGCCGCCGTTGAGAAATCCCGGGCACACTCACGATGTCGTCCCCGATGACGTCGCCGCGGGTGCACCAGGCGTCAGTAGCACGCTCAGCAAAAACCACGACCGCGCGGAACGAACATTCGCCGCCGTTGAGAAATCCCGGGCACACTCACGATGTCGTCCCCGATGACGTCGCCGCGGGTGCACCAGGCGTCAGTAGCACGCTCAGCAAAAACCACGACCGCGCGGAACGAACATCAGCCCCCGTTGAGAAATCCCGGGCACACTCACGATGTCGTCCCCGATGACGTCGCCGCGGGTGCACCAGGCGTCAGTAGCACGCTCAGCAAAAACCACGACCGCGCGGAACGAACATCAGCCCCCGTTGAGAAATCCCGGGCACACTCACGATGTCGTCCCTGATGACGTCGCCGCGGGTGCACCAGGCGTCAGTAGCACGCTCAGCAAAAACCACGACCGCGCGGAACGAACATCAGCCCCCGTTGAGAAATCCCGGGCACACTCACGATGTCGTCCCCGATGACGTCGCCGCGGGTGCACCAGGCGTCAGTAGCACGCTCAGCAAAAACCACGACCGCGCGGAACGAACATCAGCCCCCGTTGAGAAATCCCGGGCACACTCACGATGTCGTCCCTGATGACGTCGCCGCGGGTGCACCAGGCGTCAGTAGCACGCTCAGCAAAAACCACGACCGCGCGGAACGAACATTCGCCGCCGTTGAGAAATCCCGAGCACACTCACGATGTCGTCCCCGATGACGTCGCCGCGGGTGCACCAGGCGTCAGTAGCACGCTCAGCAAAAACCACGACCGCGCGGAACGAACATCAGCCCCCGTTGAGAAATCCCGGGCACACTCACGATGTCGTCCCTGATGACGTCGCCGCGGGTGCACCAGGCGTCAGTAGCACGCTCAGCAAAAACCACGACCGCGCGGAATGAACATCAGCCCCCGTTGAGAAATCCCGGGCACACTCACGATGTCGTCCCTGATGACGTCGCCGCGGGTGCACCAGGCGTCAGTAGCACGCTCAGCAAAAACCACGACCGCGCGGAACGAACATCAGCCCCCGTTGAGAAATCCCGGGCACACTCACGATGTCGTCCCTGATGACGTCGCCGCGGGTGCACCAGGCGTCAGTAGCACGCTCAGCAAAAACCACGACCGCGCGGAACGAACATCAGCCCCCGTTGAGAAATCCCGGGCACACTCACGATGTCGTCCCTGATGACGTCGCCGCGGGTGCACCAGGCGTCAGTAGCACGCTCAGCAAAAACCACGACCGCGCGGAACGAACATCAGCCCCCGTTGAGAAATCCCGGGCACACTCACGATGTCGTCCCTGATGACGTCGCCGCGGGTGCACCAGGCGTCAGTAGCACGCTTAGCAAAAACCACGACCGCGCGGAACGAACATTCGCCGCCGTTGAGAAATCCCGGGCACACTCACGATGTCGTCCCCGATGACGTCGCCGCGGGTGCACCAGGCGTCAGTAGCACGCTCAGCAAAAACCACTACCGCGCGGAACGAACATCAGCCCCCGTTGAGAAATCCCGGGCACACTCACGATGTCGTCCCTGATGACGTCGCCGCGGGTGCACCAGGCGTCAGTAGCACGCTCAGCAAAAACCACGACCGCGCGGAACGAACATCAGCCCCCGTTGAGAAATCCCGGGCACACTCACGATGTCGTCCCTGATGACGTCGCCGCGGGTGCACCAGGCGTCAGTAGCACGCTCAGCAAAAACCACGACCGCGCGGAACGAACATCAGCCCCCGTTGAGAAATCCCGGGCACACTCACGATGTCGTCCCTGATGACGTCGCCGCGGGTGCACCAGGCGTCAGTAGCACGCTCAGCAAAAACCACGACCGCGCGGAACGAACATCAGCCCCCGTTGAGAAATCCCGGGCACACTCACGATGTCGTCCCTGATGACGTCGCCGCGGGTGCACCAGGCGTCAGTAGCACGCTCAGCAAAAACCACGACCGCGCGGAACGAACATCAGCCCCCGTTGAGAAATCCCGGGCACACTCACGATGTCGTCCCTGATGACGTCGCCGCGGGTGCACCAGGCGTCAGTAGCACGCTCAGCAAAAACCACGACCGCGCGGAACGAACATCAGCCCCCGTTGAGAAATCCCGGGCACACTCACGATGTCGTCCCTGATGACGTCGCCGTGGGTGCACCAGGCGTCAGTAGCACGCTCAGCAAAAACCACGACCGCGCGGAACGAACATTCGCCGCCGTTGAGAAATCCCGGGCACACTCACGATGTCGTCCCCGATGACGTCGCCGCGGGTGCACCAGGCGTCAGTAGCACGCTCAGCAAAAACCACTACCGCGCGGAACGAACATCAGCCCCCGTTGAGAAATCCCGGGCACACTCACGATGTCGTCCCCGATGACGTCGCCGCGGGTGCACCAGGCGTCAGTAGCACGCTCAGCAAAAACCACGACCGCGTGGAACGAACATTCGCCGCCGTTGAGAAATCCCGGGCACACTCACGATGTCGTCCCTGATGACGTCGCCGCGGGTGCACCAGGCGTCAGTAGCACGCTCAGCAAAAACCACGACCGCGCGGAACGAACATCAGCCCCCGTTGGGAAATCCCGGGCACACTCACGATGTCGTCCCTGATGACGTCGCCGCGGGTGCACCAGGCGTCAGTAGCACGCTCAGCAAAAACCACGACCGCGCGGAACGAACATTCGCCGCCGTTGAGAAATCCCGGGCACACTCACGATGTCGTCCCCGATGACGTCGCCGCGGGTGCACCAGGCGTCAGTAGCACGCTCAGCAAAAACCACGACCGCGCGGAACGAACATCAGCCGCCGTTGAGAAATCCCGGGCACACTCACGATGTCGTCCCCGATGACGTCGCCGCGGGTGCACCAGGCGTCAGTAGCACGCTCAGCAAAAACCACGACCGCGCGGAACGAACATCAGCCCCCGTTGAGAAATCCCGGGCACACTCACGATGTCGTCCCTGATGACGTCGCCGCGGGTGCACCAGGCGTCAGTAGCACGCTCAGCAAAAACCACGACCGCGCGGAACGAACATTCGCCGCCGTTGAGAAATCCCGGGCACACTCACGATGTCGTCCCCGATGACGTCGCCGCGGGTGCACCAGGCGTCAGTAGCACGCTCAGCAAAAACCACGACCGCGCGGAACGAACATCAGCCCCCGTTGAGAAATCCCGGGCACACTCACGATGTCGTCCCCGATGACGTCGCCGCGGGTGCACCAGGCGTCAGTAGCACGCTCAGCAAAAACCACGACCGCGCGGAACGAACATCAGCCCCCGTTGAGAAATCCCGGGCACACTCACGATGTCGTCCCTGATGACGTCGCCGCGGGTGCACCAGGCGTCAGTAGCACGCTCAGCAAAAACCACGACCGCGCGGAACGAACATCAGCCGCCGTTGAGAAATCCCGGGCACACTCACGATGTCGTCCCCGATGACGTCGCCGCGGGTGCACCAGGCGTCAGTAGCACGCTCAGCAAAAACCACGACCGCGCGGAACGAACATCAGCCCCCGTTGAGAAATCCCGGGCACACTCACGATGTCGTC
Source organism: Ixodes scapularis (assembly GCF_016920785.2). Lineage (NCBI taxonomy): Eukaryota > Metazoa > Arthropoda > Arachnida > Ixodida > Ixodidae > Ixodes > Ixodes scapularis. The sequence continues at coordinate 192,562 of NW_024610053.1, forward strand.
CCTGATGACGTCGCCGCGGGTGCACCAGGCGTCAGTAGCACGCTCAGCAAAAACCACGACCGCGCGGAACGAACATTCGCCGCCGTTGAGAAATCCCGAGCACACTCACGATGTCGTCCCCGATGACGTCGCCGCGGGTGCACCAGGCGTCAGTAGCACGCTCAGCAAAAACCACGACCGCGCGGAACGAACATCAGCCCCCGTTGAGAAATCCCGGGCACACTCACGATGTCGTCCCTGATGACGTCGCCGCGGGTGCACCAGGCGTCAGTAGCACGCTCAGCAAAAACCACGACCGCGCGGAACGAACATCAGCCCCCGTTGAGAAATCCCGGGCACACTCACGATGTCGTCCCTGATGACGTCGCCGCGGGTGCACCAGGCGTCAGTAGCACGCTCAGCAAAAACCACGACCGCGCGGAACGAACATCAGCCCCCGTTGAGAAATCCCGGGCACACTCACGATGTCGTCCCTGATGACGTCGCCGCGGGTGCACCAGGCGTCAGTAGCACGCTCAGCAAAAACCACGACCGCGCGGAACGAACATCAGCCCCCGTTGAGAAATCCCGGGCACACTCACGATGTCGTCCCTGATGACGTCGCCGCGGGTGCACCAGGCGTCAGTAGCACGCTCAGCAAAAACCACGGCCGCGCGGAACGAACATCAGCCCCCGTTGAGAAATCCCGGGCACACTCACGATGTCGTCCCTGATGACGTCGCCGCGGGTGCACCAGGCGTCAGTAGCACGCTTAGCAAAAACCACGACCGCGCGGAACGAACATTCGCCGCCGTTGAGAAATCCCGGGCACACTCACGATGTCGTCCCCGATGACGTCGCCGCGGGTGCACCAGGCGTCAGTAGCACGCTCAGCAAAAACCACGACCGCGCGGAACGAACATCAGCCCCCGTTGAGAAATCCCGGGCACACTCACGATGTCGTCCCTGATGATGTCGCCGCGGGTGCACCAGGCGTCAGTAGCACGCTCAGCAAAAACCACGACCGCGCGGAACGAACATCAGCCGCCGTTGAGAAATCCCGGGCACACTCACGATGTCGTCCCTGATGACGTCGCCGCGGGTGCACCAGGCGTCAGTAGCACGCTCAGCAAAAACCACGACCGCGCGGAACGAACATCAGCCGCCGTTGAGAAATCCCGGGCACACTCACGATGTCGTCCCTGATGACGTCGCCGCGGGTGCACCAGGCGTCAGTAGCACGCTCAGCAAAAACCACGACCGCGCGGAACGAACATCAGCCGCCGTTGAGAAATCCCGGGCACACTCACGATGTCGTCCGTGATGACGTCGCCGCGGGTGCACCAGGCGTCAGTAGCACGCTCAGCAAAAACCACGACCGCGCGGAACGAACATCAGCCCCCGTTGAGAAATCCCGGGCACACTCACGATGTCGTCCCTGATGACGTCGCCGCGGGTGCACCAGGCGTCAGTAGCACGCTCAGCAAAAACCACGACCGCGCGGAACGAACATCAGCCGCCGTTGAGAAATCCCGGGCACACTCACGATGTCGTCCCTGATGACGTCGCCGCGGGTGCACCAGGCGTCAGTAGCACGCTCAGCAAAAACCACGACCGCGCGGAACGAACATCAGCCGCCGTTGAGAAATCCCGGGCACACTCACGATGTCGTCCCTGATGACGTCGCCGCGGGTGCACCAGGCGTCAGTAGCACGCTCAGCAAAAACCACGACCGCGCGGAACGAACATCAGCCCCCGTTGAGAAATCCCGGGCACACTCACGATGTCGTCCCTGATGACGTCGCCGCGGGTGCACCAGGCGTCAGTAGCACGCTCAGCAAAAACCACGACCGCGCGGAACGAACATCAGCCGCCGTTGAGAAATCCCGGGCACACTCACGATGTCGTCCCTGATGACGTCGCCGTGGGTGCACCAGGCGTCAGTAGCACGCTCAGCAAAAACCACGACCACGCGGAACGAACATTCGCCGCCGTTGAGAAATCCCGGGCACACTCACGATGTCGTCCCTGATGACGTCGCCGCGGGTGCACCAGGCGTCAGTAGCACGCTCAGCAAAAACCACGACCGCGCGGAACGAACATTCGCCGCCGTTGAGAAATCCCGGGCACACTCACGATGTCGTCCCTGATGACGTCGCCGCGGGTGCACCAGGCGTCAGTAGCACGCTCAGCAAAAACCACGACCGCGCGGAACGAACATCAGCCCCCGTTGAGAAATCCCGGGCACACTCACGATGTCGTCCCTGATGACGTCGCGGCGGGTGCACCAGGCGTCAGTAGCACGCTCAGCAAAAACCACGACCGCGCGGAACGAACATTCGCCGCCGTTGAGAAATCCCGGGCACACTCACGATGTCGTCCCCGATGACGTCGCCGCGGGTGCACCAGGCGTCAGTAGCACGCTCAGCAAAAACCACGACCGCGCGGAACGAACATCAGCCCCCGTTGAGAAATCCCGGGCACACTCACGATGTCGTCCCTGATGACGTCGCCGCGGGTGCACCAGGCGTCAGTAGCACGCTCAGCAAAAACCACGACCGCGCGGAACGAACATCAGCCGCCGTTGAGAAATCCCGGGCACACTCACGATGTCGTCCCCGATGACGTCGCCGCGTGTGCACCAGGCGTCAGTAGCACGCTCAGCAAAAACCACGACCGCGCGGAACGAACATCAGCCCCCGTTGAGAAATCCCGGGCACACTCACGATGTCGTCCCTGATGACGTAACCGCGGGTGCACCAGGCGTCAGTAGCACGCTCAGCAAAAACCACGACCGCGCGGAACGAACATTCGCCGCCGTTGAGAAATCCCGGGCACACTCACGATGTCGTCCCCGATGACGTCGCCGCGGGTGCACCAGGCGTCAGTAGCACGCTCAGCAAAAACCACGACCGCGCGGAACGAACATCAGCCCCCGTTGAGAAATCCCGGGCACACTCACGATGTCGTCCCCGATGACGTCGCCGCGGGTGCACCAGGCGTCAGTAGCACGCTCAGCAAAAACCACGACCGCGCGGAACGAACATCAGCCGCCGTTGAGAAATCCCGGGCACACTCACGATGTCGTCCCCGATGACGTCGCCGCGGGTGCACCAGGCGTCAGTAGCACGCTCAGCAAAAACCACGACCGCGCGGAACGAACATCAGCCGCCGTTGAGAAATCCCGGGCACACTCACGATGTCGTCCCCGATGACATCGCCGCGGGTGCACCAGGCGTCAGTAGCACGCTCAGCAAAAACCACGACCGCGCGGAACGAACATCAGCCCCCGTTGAGAAATCCCGGGCACACTCACGATGTCGTCCCCGATGACGTCGCCGCGGGTGCACCAGGCGTCAGTAGCACGCTCAGCAAAAACCACGACCGCGCGGAACGAACATCAGCCCCCGTTGAGAAATCCCGGGCACACTCACGATGTCGTCCCTGATGACGTCGCCGCGGGTGCACCAGGCGTCAGTAGCACGCTCAGCAAAAACCACGACCGCGCGGAACGAACATCAGCCGCCGTTGAGAAATCCCGGGCACACTCACGATGTCGTCCCTGATGACGTCGCCGCGGGTGCACCAGGCGTCAGTAGCACGCTCAGCAAAAACCACGACCGCGCGGAACGAACATCAGCCGCCGTTGAGAAATCCCGGGCACACTCACGATGTCGTCCCTGATGACGTCGCCGCGGGTGCACCAGGCGTCAGTAGCACGCTCAGCAAAAACCACGACCGCGCGGAACGAACATCAGCCCCCGTTGAGAAATCCCGGGCACACTCACGATGTCGTCCCTGATGACGTCGCCGCGGGTGCACCAGGCGTCAGTAGCACGCTCAGCAAAAACCACGACCGCGCGGAACGAACATCAGCCGCCGTTGAGAAATCCCGGGCACACTCAGGATGTCGTCCCTGATGACGTCGCCGTGGGTGCACCAGGCGTCAGTAGCACGCTCAGCAAAAACCACGACCGCGCGGAACGAACATTCGCCGCCGTTGAGAAATCCCGGGCACACTCACGATGTCGTCCCTGATGACGTCGCCGCGGGTGCACCAGGCGTCAGTAGCACGCTCAGCAAAAACCACGACCGCGCGGAACGAACATTCGCCGCCGTTGAGAAATCCCGGGCACACTCACGATGTCGTCCCTGATGACGTCGCCGCGGGTGCACCAGGCGTCAGTAGCACGCTCAGCAAAAACCACGACCGCGCGGAACGAACATCAGCCCCCGTTGAGAAATCCCGGGCACACTCACGATGTCGTCCCTGATGACGTCGCCGCGGGTGCACCAGCCGTCAGTAGCACGCTCAGCAAAAACCACGACCGCGCGGAACGAACATTCGCCGCCGTTGAGAAATCCCGGGCACACTCACGATGTCGTCCCCGATGACGTCGCCGCGGGTGCACCAGGCGTCAGTAGCACGCTCAGCGAAAACCACGACCGCGCGGAACGAACATCAGCCCCCGTTGAGAAATCCCGGGCACACTCACGATGTCGTCCCTGATGACGTCGCCGCGGGTGCACCAGGCGTCAGTAGCACGCTCAGCAAAAACCACGACCGCGCGGAACGAACATCAGCCGCCGTTGAGAAATCCCGGGCACACTCACGATGTCGTCCCCGATGACGTCGCCGCGGGTGCACCAGGCGTCAGTAGCACGCTCAGCATAAACCACGACCGCGCGGAACGAACATCAGCCCCCGTTGAGAAATCCCGGGCACACTCACGATGTCGTCCCTGATGACGTCGCCGCGGGTGCACCAGGCGTTAGTAGCACGCTCAGCAAAAACCACGACCGCGCGGAACGAACATCAGCCGCCGTTGAGAAATCCCGGGCACACTCACGATGTCGTCCCTGATGACGTCGCCGTGGGTGCACCAGGCGTCAGTAGCACGCTCAGCAAAAACCACGACCGCGCGGAACGAACATTCGCCGCCGTTGAGAAATCCCGGGCACACTCACGATGTCGTCCCCGATGACGTCGCCGCGGGTGCACCAGGCGTCAGTAGCACGCTCAGCAAAAACCACGACCGCGCGGAACGAACATCAGCCCCCGTTGAGAAATCCCGGGCACACTCACGATGTCGTCCCTGATGACGTCGCCGCGGGTGCACCAGGCGTCAGTAGCACGCTCAGCAAAAACCACGACCGCGCGGAACGAACATCAGCCGCCGTTGAGAAATCCCGGGCACACTCACGATGTCGTCCCCGATGACGTCGCCGCGGGTGCACCAGGCGTCAGTAGCACGCTCAGCAAAAACCACGACCGCGCGGAACGAACATCAGCCCCCGTTGAGAAATCCCGGGCACACTCACGATGTCGTCCCCGATGACGTCGCCGCGGGTGCACCAGGCGTCAGTAGCACGCTCAGCAAAAACCACGACCGCGCGGAACGAACATCAGCCCCCGTTGAGAAATCCCGGGCACACTCACGATGTCGTCCCTGATGACGTCGCCGCGGGTGCACCAGGCGTCACTAGCACGCTCAGCAAAAACCACGACCGCGCGGAACGAACATCAGCCGCCGTTGAGAAATCCCGGGCACACTCACGATGTCGTCCCCGATGACGTCGCCGCGGGTGCACCAGGCGTCAGTAGCACGCTCAGCAAAAACCACGACCGCGCGGAACGAACATCAGCCGCCGTTGGGAAATCCCGGGCACACTCACGATGTTGTCCCTGATGACGTCGCCGCGGGTGCATCAGGCGTCAGTAGCACGCTCAGCAAAAACCACGACCGCGCGGAACGAACATCAGCCGCCGTTGAGAAATCCCGGGCACACTCACGATGTCGTCCCCGATGACGTCGCCGCGGGTGCACCAGGCGTCAGTAGCACGCTCAGCAAAAACCACGACCGCGCGGAACGAACATCAGCCGCCGTTGGGAAATCCCGGGCACACTCACGATGTCGTCCCTGATGACGTCGCCGCGGGTGCACCAGGCGTCAGTAGCACGCTCAGCAAAAACCACGACCGCGCGGAACGAACATTCGCCGCCGTTGAGAAATCCCGGGCACACTCACGATGTCGTCCCCGATGACGTCGCCGCGGGTGCACCAGGCGTCAGTAGCACGCTCAGCAAAAACCACGACCGCGCGGAACGAACATCAGCCCCCGTTGAGAAATCCCGGGCACACTCACGATGTCGTCCCCGATGACGTCGCCGCGGGTGCACCAGGCGTCAGTAGCACGCTCAGCAAAAACCACGACCGCGCGGAACGAACATTCGCCGCCGTTGAGAAATCCCGGGCACACTCACGATGTCGTCCCCGATGACGTCGCCGCGGGTGCACCAGGCGTCAGTAGCACGCTCAGCAAAAACCACGACCGCGCGGAACGAACATCAGCCGCCGTTGAGAAATCCCGGGCACACTCACGATGTCGTCCCCGATGACGTCGCCGCGGGTGCACCAGGCGTCAGTAGCACGCTCAGCAAAAACCACGACCGCGCGGAACGAACATCAGCCCCCGTTGAGAAATCCCGGGCACACTCACGATGTCGTCCCCGATGACGTCGCCGCGGGTGCACCAGGCGTCAGTAGCACGCTCAGCAAAAACCACGACCGCGCGGAACGAACATTCGCCGCCGTTGAGAAATCCCGGGCACACTCACGATGTCGTCCCCGATGACGTCGCCGCGGGTGCACCAGGCGTCAGTAGCACGCTCAGCAAAAACCACGACCGCGCGGAACGAACATCAGCCGCCGTTGAGAAATCCCGGGCACACTCACGATGTCGTCCCTGATGACGTCGCCGCGGGTGCACCAGGCGTCAGTAGCACGCTCAGCAAAAACCACGACCGCGCGGAACGAACATTCGCCGCCGTTGAGAAATCCCGGGCACACTCACGATGTCGTCCCCGATGACGTCGCCGCGGGTGCACCAGGCGTCAGTAGCACGCTCAGCAAAAACCACGACCGCGCGGAACGAACATCAGCCCCCGTTGAGAAATCCCGGGCACACTCACGATGTCGTCCCCGATGACGTCGCCGCGGGTGCACCAGGCGTCAGTAGCACGCTCAGCAAAAACCACGACCGCGCGGAACGAACATTCGCCGCCGTTGAGAAATCCCGGGCACACTCACGATGTCGTCCCTGATGACGTCGCCGCGGGTGCACCAGGCGTCAGTAGCACGCTCAGCAAAAACCACGACCGCGCGGAACGAACATTCGCCGCCGTTGAGAAATCCCGGGCACACTCACGATGTCGTCCCCGATGACGTCGCCGCGGGTGCACCAGGCGTCAGTAGCACGCTCAGCAAAAACCACGACCGCGCGGAACGAACATTCGCCGCCGTTGAGAAATCCCGGGCACACTCACGATGTCGTCCCCGATGACGTCGCCGCGGGTGCACCAGGCGTCAGTAGCACGCTCAGCAAAAACCACGACCGCGCGGAACGAACATCAGCCCCCGTTGAGAAATCCCGGGCACACTCACGATGTCGTCCCCGATGACGTCGCCGCGGGTGCACCAGGCGTCAGTAGCACGCTCAGCAAAAACCACGACCGCGCGGAACGAACATCAGCCGCCGTTGAGAAATCCCGGGCACACTCACGATGTCGTCCCCGATGACGTCGCCGCGGGTGCACCAGGCGTCAGTAGCACGCTCAGCAAAAACCACGACCGCGCGGAACGAACATCAGCCCCCGTTGAGAAATCCCGGGCACACTCACGATGTCGTCCCTGATGACGTCGCCGCGGGTGCACCAGGCGTCAGTAGCACGCTCAGCAAAAACCACGACCGCGCGGAACGAACATTCGCCGCCGTTGAGAAATCCCGGGCACACTCACGATGTCGTCCCCGATGACATCGCCGCGGGTGCACCAGGCGTCAGTAGCACGCTCAGCAAAAACCACGACCGCGCGGAACGAACATCAGCCGCCGTTGAGAAATCCCGGGCACACTCACGATGTCGTCCCCGATGACGTCGCCGCGGGTGCACCAGGCGTCAGTAGCACGCTCAGCAAAAACCACGACCGCGCGGAACGAACATCAGCCGCCGTTGAGAAATCCCGGGCACACTCACGATGTCGTCCCTGATGACGTCGCCGCGGGTGCACCAGGCGTCAGTAGCACGCTCAGCAAAAACCACGACCGCGCGGAACGAACATTCGCCGCCGTTGAGAAATCCCGGGCACACTCACGATGTCGTCCCCGATGACGTCGCCGCGGGTGCACCAGGCGTCAGTCGCACGCTCAGCAAAAACCACGACCGCGCGGAACGAACATCAGCCCCCGTTGAGAAATCCCGGGCACACTCACGATGTCGTCCCCGATGACGTCGCCGCGGGTGCACCAGGCGTCAGTAGCACGCTCAGCAAAAACCACGACCGCGCGGAACGAACATTCGCCGCCGTTGAGAAATCCCGGGCACACTCACGATGTCGCCCCCGATGACGTCGCCGCGGGTGCACCAGGCGTCAGTAGCACGCTCAGCAAAAACCACGACCGCGCGGAACGAACATCAGCCGCCGTTGAGAAATCCCGGGCACACTCACGATGTCGTCCCCGATGACGTCGCCGCGGGTGCACCAGGCGTCAGTAGCACGCTCAGCAAAAACCACGACCGCGCGGAACGAACATCAGCCCCCGTTGAGAAATCCCGGGCACACTCACGATGTCGTCCCTGATGACGTCGCCGCGGGTGCACCAGGCGTCAGTAGCACGCTCAGCAAAAACCACGACCGCGCGGAACGAACATTCGCCGCCGTTGAGAAATCCCGGGCACACTCACGATGTCGTCCCCGATGACGTCGCCGCGGGTGCACCAGGCGTCAGTAGCACGCTCAGCAAAAACCACGACCGCGCGGAACGAACATCAGCCCCCGTTGAGAAATCCCGGGCACACTCACGATGTCGTCCCCGATGACGTCGCCGCGGGTGCACCAGGCGTCAGTAGCACGCTCAGCAAAAACCACGACCGCGCGGAACGAACATCAGCCCCCGTTGAGAAATCCCGGGCACACTCACGATGTCGTCCCTGATGACGTCGCCGCGGGTGCACCAGGCGTCAGTAGCACGCTCAGCAAAAACCACGACCGCGCGGAACGAACATCAGCCGCCATTGAGAAATCCCGGGCACACTCACGATTTCGTCCCCGATGACGTCGCCGCGGGTGCACCAGGCGTCAGTAGCACGCTCAGCAAAAACCACGACCGCGCGGAACGAACATCAGCCCCCGTTGGGAAATCCCGGGCACACTCACGATGTCGTCCCTGATGACGTCGCCGCGGGTGCACCAGGCGTCAGTAGCACGCTCAGCAAAAACCACGACCGCGCGGAACGAACATTCGCCGCCGTTGAGAAATCCCGGGCACACTCACGATGTCGTCCCCGATGACGTCGCCGCGGGTGCACCAGGCGTCAGTAGCACGCTCAGCAAAAACCACGACCGCGCGGAACGAACATCAGCCGCCGTTGAGAAATCCCGGGCACACTCACGATGTCGTCCCCGATGACGTCGCCGCGGGTGCACCAGGCGTCAGTAGCACGCTCAGCAAAAACCACGACCGCGCGGAACGAACATCAGCCCCCGTTGAGAAATCCCGGGCACACTCACGATGTCGTCCCTGATGACGTCGCCGCGGGTGCACCAGGCGTCAGTAGCACGCTCAGCAAAAACCACGACCGCGCGGAACGAACATTCGCCGCCGTTGAGAAATCCCGGGCACACTCACGATGTCGTCCCCGATGACGTCGCCGCGGGTGCACCAGGCGTCAGTAGCACGCTCAGCAAAAACCACGACCGCGCGGAACGAACATCAGCCCCCGTTGAGAAATCCCGGGCACACTCACGATGTCGTCCCCGATGACGTCGCCGCGGGTGCACCAGGCGTCAGTAGCACGCTCAGCAAAAACCACGACCGCGCGGAACGAACATCAGTACCGTTGAGAAATCCCGGGCACACTCACGATGTCGTCCCTGATGACGTCGCCGCGGGTGCACCAGGCGTCAGTAGCACGCTCAGCAAAAACCACGACCGCGCGGAACGAACATCAGCCGCCGTTGAGAAATCCCGGGCACACTCACGATGTCGTCCCCGATGACGTCGCCGCGGGTGCACCAGGCGTCAGTAGCACGCTCAGCAAAAACCACGACCGCGCGGAACGAACATCAGCCCCCGTTGAGAAATCCCGGGCACACTCACGATGTCGTCCCTGATGACGTCGCCGCGGGTGCACCAGGCGTCAGTAGCACGCTCAGCAAAAACCACGACCGCGCGGAACGAACATTCGCCGCCGTTGAGAAATCCCGAGCACACTCACGATGTCGTCCCCGATGACGTCGCCGCGGGTGCACCAGGCGTCAGTAGCACGCTCAGCAAAAACCACGACCGCGCGGAACGAACATCAGCCCCCGTTGAGAAATCCCGGGCACACTCACGATGTCGTCCCTGATGACGTCGCCGCGGGTGCACCAGGCGTCAGTAGCACGCTCAGCAAAAACCACGACCGCGCGGAACGAACATCAGCCCCCGTTGAGAAATCCCGGGCACACTCACGATGTCGTCCCTGATGACGTCGCCGCGGGTGCACCAGGCGTCAGTAGCACGCTCAGCAAAAACCACGACCGCGCGGAACGAACATCAGCCCCCGTTGAGAAATCCCGGGCACACTCACGATGTCGTCCCTGATGACGTCGCCGCGGGTGCACCAGGCGTCAGTAGCACGCTCAGCAAAAACCACGACCGCGCGGAACGAACATCAGCCCCCGTTGAGAAATCCCGGGCACACTCACGATGTCGTCCCTGATGACGTCGCCGCGGGTGCACCAGGCGTCAGTAGCACGCTCAGCAAAAACCACGACCGCGCGGAACGAACATCAGCCCCCGTTGAGAAATCCCGGGCACACTCACGATGTCGTCCCTGATGACGTCGCCGCGGGTGCACCAGGCGTCAGTAGCACGCTTAGCAAAAACCACGACCGCGCGGAACGAACATTCGCCGCCGTTGAGAAATCCCGGGCACACTCACGATGTCGTCCCCGATGACGTCGCCGCGGGTGCACCAGGCGTCAGTAGCACGCTCAGCAAAAACCACGACCGCGCGGAACGAACATCAGCCGCCGTTGAGAAATCCCGGGCACACTCACGATGTCGTCCCTGATGACGTCGCCGCGGGTGCACCAGGCGTCAGTAGCACGCTCAGCAAAAACCACGACCGCGCGGAACGAACATCAGCCGCCGTTGAGAAATCCCGGGCACACTCACGATGTCGTCCCTGATGACGTCGCCGCGGGTGCACCAGGCGTCAGTAGCACGCTCAGCAAAAACCACGACCGCGCGGAACGAACATCAGCCGCCGTTGAGAAATCCCGGGCACACTCACGATGTCGTCCGTGATGACGTCGCCGCGGGTGCACCAGGCGTCAGTAGCACGCTCAGCAAAAACCACGACCGCGCGGAACGAACATCAGCCCCCGTTGAGAAATCCCGGGCACACTCACGATGTCGTCCCTGATGACGTCGCCGCGGGTGCACCAGGCGTCAGTAGCACGCTCAGCAAAAACCACGACCGCGCGGAACGAACATCAGCCGCCGTTGAGAAATCCCGGGCACACTCACGATGTCGTCCCTGATGACGTCGCCGCGGGTGCACCAGGCGTCAGTAGCACGCTCAGCAAAAACCACGACCGCGCGGAACGAACATCAGCCGCCGTTGAGAAATCCCGGGCACACTCACGATGTCGTCCGTGATGACGTCGCCGCGGGTGCACCAGGCGTCAGTAGCACGCTCAGCAAAAACCACGACCGCGCGGAACGAACATCAGCCGCCGTTGAGAAATCCCGGGCACACTCACGATGTCGTCCCTGATGACGTCGCCGCGGGTGCACCAGGCGTCAGTAGCACGCTCAGCAAAAACCACGACCGCGCGGAACGAACATCAGCCCCCGTTGAGAAATCCCGGGCACACTCACGATGTCGTCCCTGATGACGTCGCCGCGGGTGCACCAGGCGTCAGTAGCACGCTCAGCAAAAACCACGACCGCGCGGAACGAACATTCGCCGCCGTTGAGAAATCCCGAGCACACTCACGATGTCGTCCCCGATGACGTCGCCGCGGGTGCACCAGGCGTCAGTAGCACGCTCAGCAAAAACCACGACCGCGCGGAACGAACATCAGCCCCCGTTGAGAAATCCCGGGCACACTCACGATGTCGTCCCTGATGACGTCGCCGCGGGTGCACCAGGCGTCAGTAGCACGCTCAGCAAAAACCACGACCGCGCGGAACGAACATCAGCCCCCGTTGAGAAATCCCGGGCACACTCACGATGTCGTCCCTGATGACGTCGCCGCGGGTGCACCAGGCGTCAGTAGCACGCTCAGCAAAAACCACGACCGCGCGGAACGAACATCAGCCCCCGTTGAGAAATCCCGGGCACACTCACGATGTCGTCCCTGATGACGTCGCCGCGGGTGCACCAGGCGTCAGTAGCACGCTCAGCAAAAACCACGACCGCGCGGAACGAACATCAGCCCCCGTTGAGAAATCCCGGGCACACTCACGATGTCGTCCCTGATGACGTCGCCGCGGGTGCACCAGGCGTCAGTAGCACGCTCAGCAAAAACCACGACCGCGCGGAACGAACATCAGCCCCCGTTGAGAAATCCCGGGCACACTCACGATGTCGTCCCTGATGACGTCGCCGCGGGTGCACCAGGCGTCAGTAGCACGCTTAGCAAAAACCACGACCGCGCGGAACGAACATTCGCCGCCGTTGAGAAATCCCGGGCACACTCACGATGTCGTCCCCGATGACGTCGCCGCGGGTGCACCAGGCGTCAGTAGCACGCTCAGCAAAAACCACGACCGCGCGGAACGAACATCAGCCGCCGTTGAGAAATCCCGGGCACACTCACGATGTCGTCCCTGATGACGTCGCCGCGGGTGCACCAGGCGTCAGTAGCACGCTCAGCAAAAACCACGACCGCGCGGAACGAACATCAGCCGCCGTTGAGAAATCCCGGGCACACTCACGATGTCGTCCCTGATGACGTCGCCGCGGGTGCACCAGGCGTCAGTAGCACGCTCAGCAAAAACCACGACCGCGCGGAACGAACATCAGCCGCCGTTGAGAAATCCCGGGCACACTCACGATGTCGTCCGTGATGACGTCGCCGCGGGTGCACCAGGCGTCAGTAGCACGCTCAGCAAAAACCACGACCGCGCGGAACGAACATCAGCCCCCGTTGAGAAATCCCGGGCACACTCACGATGTCGTCCCTGATGACGTCGCCGCGGGTGCACCAGGCGTCAGTAGCACGCTCAGCAAAAACCACGACCGCGCGGAACGAACATCAGCCGCCGTTGAGAAATCCCGGGCACACTCACGATGTCGTCCCTGATGACGTCGCCGCGGGTGCACCAGGCGTCAGTAGCACGCTCAGCAAAAACCACGACCGCGCGGAACGAACATCAGCCGCCGTTGAGAAATCCCGGGCACACTCACGATGTCGTCCCTGATGACGTCGCCGCGGGTGCACCAGGCGTCAGTAGCACGCTCAGCAAAAACCACGACCGCGCGGAACGAACATCAGCCCCCGTTGAGAAATCCCGGGCACACTCACGATGTCGTCCCTGATGACGTCGCCGCGGGTGCACCAGGCGTCAGTAGCACGCTCAGCAAAAACCACGACCGCGCGGAACGAACATCAGCCGCCGTTGAGAAATCCCGGGCACACTCACGATGTCGTCCCTGATGACGTCGCCGTGGGTGCACCAGGCGTCAGTAGCACGCTCAGCAAAAACCACGACCACGCGGAACGAACATTCGCCGCCGTTGAGAAATCCCGGGCACACTCACGATGTCGTCCCTGATGACGTCGCCGCGGGTGCACCAGGCGTCAGTAGCACGCTCAGCAAAAACCACGACCGCGCGGAACGAACATTCGCCGCCGTTGAGAAATCCCGGGCACACTCACGATGTCGTCCCTGATGACGTCGCCGCGGGTGCACCAGGCGTCAGTAGCACGCTCAGCAAAAACCACGACCGCGCGGAACGAACATCAGCCCCCGTTGAGAAATCCCGGGCACACTCACGATGTCGTCCCTGATGACGTCGCCGCGGGTGCACCAGGCGTCAGTAGCACGCTCAGCAAAAACCACGACCGCGCGGAACGAACATTCGCCGCCGTTGAGAAATCCCGGGCACACTCACGATGTCGTCCCCGATGACGTCGCCGCGGGTGCACCAGGCGTCAGTAGCACGCTCAGCAAAAACCACGACCGCGCGGAACGAACATCAGCCCCCGTTGAGAAATCCCGGGCACACTCACGATGTCGTCCCTGATGACGTCGCCGCGGGTGCACCAGGCGTCAGTAGCACGCTCAGCAAAAACCACGACCGCGCGGAACGAACATCAGCCGCCGTTGAGAAATCCCGGGCACACTCACGATGTCGTCCCCGATGACGTCGCCGCGGGTGCACCAGGCGTCAGTAGCACGCTCAGCAAAAACCACGACCGCGCGGAACGAACATCAGCCCCCGTTGAGAAATCCCGGGCACACTCACGATGTCGTCCCTGATGACGTAACCGCGGGTGCACCAGGCGTCAGTAGCACGCTCAGCAAAAACCACGACCGCGCGGAACGAACATTCGCCGCCGTTGAGAAATCCCGGGCACACTCACGATGTCGTCCCCGATGACGTCGCCGCGGGTGCACCAGGCGTCAGTAGCACGCTCAGCAAAAACCACGACCGCGCGGAACGAACATCAGCCCCCGTTGAGAAATCCCGGGCACACTCACGATGTCGTCCCCGATGACGTCGCCGCGGGTGCACCAGGCGTCAGTAGCACGCTCAGCAAAAACCACGACCGCGCGGAACGAACATCAGCCGCCGTTGAGAAATCCCGGGCACACTCACGATGTCGTCCCCGATGACGTCGCCGCGGGTGCACCAGGCGTCAGTAGCACGCTCAGCAAAAACCACGACCGCGCGGAACGAACATCAGCCGCCGTTGAGAAATCCCGGGCACACTCACGATGTCGTCCCCGATGACATCGCCGCGGGTGCACCAGGCGTCAGTAGCACGCTCAGCAAAAACCACGACCGCGCGGAACGAACATCAGCCCCCGTTGAGAAATCCCGGGCACACTCACGATGTCGTCCCCGATGACGTCGCCGCGGGTGCACCAGGCGTCAGTAGCACGCTCAGCAAAAACCACGACCGCGCGGAACGAACATCAGCCCCCGTTGAGAAATCCCGGGCACACTCACGATGTCGTCCCTGATGACGTCGCCGCGGGTGCACCAGGCGTCAGTAGCACGCTCAGCAAAAACCACGACCGCGCGGAACGAACATCAGCCGCCGTTGAGAAATCCCGGGCACACTCACGATGTCGTCCCTGATGACGTCGCCGCGGGTGCACCAGGCGTCAGTAGCACGCTCAGCAAAAACCACGACCGCGCGGAACGAACATCAGCCGCCGTTGAGAAATCCCGGGCACACTCACGATGTCGTCCCTGATGACGTCGCCGCGGGTGCACCAGGCGTCAGTAGCACGCTCAGCAAAAACCACGACCGCGCGGAACGAACATCAGCCCCCGTTGAGAAATCCCGGGCACACTCACGATGTCGTCCCTGATGACGTCGCCGCGGGTGCACCAGGCGTCAGTAGCACGCTCAGCAAAAACCACGACCGCGCGGAACGAACATCAGCCGCCGTTGAGAAATCCCGGGCACACTCACGATGTCGTCCCTGATGACGTCGCCGTGGGTGCACCAGGCGTCAGTAGCACGCTCAGCAAAAACCACGACCGCGCGGAACGAACATTCGCCGCCGTTGAGAAATCCCGGGCACACTCACGATGTCGTCCCTGATGACGTCGCCGCGGGTGCACCAGGCGTCAGTAGCACGCTCAGCAAAAACCACGACCGCGCGGAACGAACATTCGCCGCCGTTGAGAAATCCCGGGCACACTCACGATGTCGTCCCTGATGACGTCGCCGCGGGTGCACCAGGCGTCAGTAGCACGCTCAGCAAAAACCACGACCGCGCGGAACGAACATCAGCCCCCGTTGAGAAATCCCGGGCACACTCACGATGTCGTCCCTGATGACGTCGCCGCGGGTGCACCAGCCGTCAGTAGCACGCTCAGCAAAAACCACGACCGCGCGGAACGAACATTCGCCGCCGTTGAGAAATCCCGGGCACACTCACGATGTCGTCCCCGATGACGTCGCCGCGGGTGCACCAGGCGTCAGTAGCACGCTCAGCAAAAACCACGACCGCGCGGAACGAACATCAGCCCCCGTTGAGAAATCCCGGGCACACTCACGATGTCGTCCCTGATGACGTCGCCGCGGGTGCACCAGGCGTCAGTAGCACGCTCAGCAAAAACCACGACCGCGCGGAACGAACATCAGCCGCCGTTGAGAAATCCCGGGCACACTCACGATGTCGTCCCCGATGACGTCGCCGCGGGTGCACCAGGCGTCAGTAGCACGCTCAGCATAAACCACGACCGCGCGGAACGAACATCAGCCCCCGTTGAGAAATCCCGGGCACACTCACGATGTCGTCCCTGATGACGTCGCCGCGGGTGCACCAGGCGTCAGTAGCACGCTCAGCAAAAACCACGACCGCGCGGAACGAACATCAGCCGCCGTTGAGAAATCCCGGGCACACTCACGATGTCGTCCCTGATGACGTCGCCGTGGGTGCACCAGGCGTCAGTAGCACGCTCAGCAAAAACCACGACCGCGCGGAACGAACATTCGCCGCCGTTGAGAAATCCCGGGCACACTCACGATGTCGTCCCTGATGACGTCGCCGCGGGTGCACCAGGCGTCAGTAGCACGCTCAGCAAAAACCACGACCGCGCGGAACGAACATTCGCCGCCGTTGAGAAATCCCGGGCACACTCACGATGTCGTCCCTGATGACGTCGCCGCGGGTGCACCAGGCGTCAGTAGCACGCTCAGCAAAAACCACGACCGCGCGGAACGAACATCAGCCCCCGTTGAGAAATCCCGGGCACACTCACGATGTCGTCCCTGATGACGTCGCCGCGGGTGCACCAGCCGTCAGTAGCACGCTCAGCAAAAACCACGACCGCGCGGAACGAACATTCGCCGCCGTTGAGAAATCCCGGGCACACTCACGATGTCGTCCCCGATGACGTCGCCGCGGGTGCACCAGGCGTCAGTAGCACGCTCAGCAAAAACCACGACCGCGCGGAACGAACATCAGCCCCCGTTGAGAAATCCCGGGCACACTCACGATGTCGTCCCTGATGACGTCGCCGCGGGTGCACCAGGCGTCAGTAGCACGCTCAGCAAAAACCACGACCGCGCGGAACGAACATCAGCCGCCGTTGAGAAATCCCGGGCACACTCACGATGTCGTCCCCGATGACGTCGCCGCGGGTGCACCAGGCGTCAGTAGCACGCTCAGCAAAAACCACGACCGCGCGGAACGAACATCAGCCCCCGTTGAGAAATCCCGGGCACACTCACGATGTCGTCCCTGATGACGTAACCGCGGGTGCACCAGGAGTCAGTAGCACGCTCAGCAAAAACCACGACCGCGCGGAACGAACATTCGCCGCCGTTGAGAAATCCCGGGCACACTCACGATGTCGTCCCCGATGACGTCGCCGCGGGTGCACCAGGCGTCAGTAGCACGCTCAGCAAAAACCACGACCGCGCGGAACGAACATCAGCCCCCGTTGAGAAATCCCGGGTACACTCACGATGTCGTCCCCGATGACGTCGCCGCGGGTGCACCAGGCGTCAGTAGCACGCTCAGCAAAAACCACGACCGCGCGGAACGAACATCAGCCGCCGTTGAGAAATCCCGGGCACACTCACGATGTCGTCCCCGATGACGTCGCCGCGGGTGCACCAGGCGTCAGTAGCACGCTCAGCAAAAACCACGACCGCGCGGAACGAACATCAGCCGCCGTTGAGAAATCCCGGGCACACTCACGATGTCGTCCCCGATGACATCGCCGCGGGTGCACCAGGCGTCAGTAGCACGCTCAGCAAAAACCACGACCGCGCGGAACGAACATCAGCCCCCGTTGAGAAATCCCGGGCACACTCACGATGTCGTCCCCGATGACGTCGCCGCGGGTGCACCAGGCGTCAGTAGCACGCTCAGCAAAAACCACGACCGCGCGGAACGAACATCAGCCGCCGTTGAGAAATCCCGGGCACACTCACGATGTCGTCCCTGATGACGTCGCCGCGGGTGCACCAGGCGTCAGTAGCACGCTCAGCAAAAACCACGACCGCGCGGAACGAACATTCGCCGCCGTTGAGAAATCCCGGGCACACTCACGATGTCGTCCCTGATGACGTCGCCGCGGGTGCACCAGGCGTCAGTAGCACGCTCAGCAAAAACACGACCGCGCGGAACGAACATCAGCCGCCGTTGGGAAATCCCGGGCACACTCACGATGTCGTCCCTGATGACGTCGCCGCGGGTGCACCAGGCGTCAGTAGCACGCTCAGCAAAAACCACGACCGCGCGGAACGAACATCAGCCCCCGTTGAGAAATCCCGGGCACACTCACGATGTCGTCCCTGATGACGTCGCCGCGGGTGCACCAGGCGTCAGTAGCACGCTCAGCAAAAACCACGACCGCGCGGAACGAACATTCGCCGCCGTTGAGAAATCCCGGGCACACTCACGATGTCGTCCCCGATGACGTCGCCGCGGGTGCACCAGGCGTCAGTAGCACGCTCAGCAAAAACCACGACCGCGCGGAACGAACATCAGCCCCCGTTGAGAAATCCCGGGCACACTCACGATGTCGTCCCCGATGACGTCGCCGCGGGTGCGCGAGGCGTCAGTAGCACGCTCAGCAAAAACCACGACCGCGCGGAACGAACATCAGCCCCCGTTGAGAAATCCCGGGCACACTCACGATGTCGTCCCCGATGACGTCGCCGCGGGTGCACCAGGCGTCAGTAGCACGCTCAGCAAAAACCACGACCGCGCGGAACGAACATCAGCCGCCGTTGAGAAATCCCGGGCACACTCACGATGTCGTCCCTGATGACGTCGCCGCGGGTGCACCAGGCGTCAGTAGCACGCTCAGCAAAAACCACGACCGCGCGGAACGAACATCAGCCCCCGTTGAGAAATCCCGGGCACACTCACGATGTCGTCCCCGATGACGTCGCCGCGGGTGCACCAGGCGTCAGTAGCACGCTCAGCAAAAACCACGACCGCGCGGAACGAACATCAGCCGCCGTTGAGAAATCCCGGGCACACTCACGATGTCGTCCCTGATGACGTCGCCGCGGGTGCACCAGGCGTCAGTAGCACGCTCAGCAAAAACCACGACCGCGCGGAACGAACATCAGCCCCCGTTGAGAAATCCCGGGCACACTCACGATGTCGTCCCCGATGACGTCGCCGCGGGTGCACCAGGCGTCAGTAGCACGCTCAGCAAAAACCACGACCGCGCGGAACGAACATCAGCCGCCGTTGAGAAATCCCGGGCACACTCACGATGTCGTCCCCGATGACGTCGCCGCGGGTGCACCAGGCGTCAGTAGCACGCTCAGCAAAAACAACGACCGCGCGGAACGAACATCAGCCCCCGTTGAGAAATCCCGGGCACACTCACGATGTCGTCCCCGATGACGTCGCCGCGGGTGCACCAGGCGTCAGTAGCACGCTCAGCAAAAACCACGACCGCGCGGAACGAACATCAGCCCCCGTTGAGAAATCCCGGGCACACTCACGATGTCGTCCCCGATGACGTCGCCGCGGGTGCACCAGGCGTCAGTAGCACGCTCAGCAAAAACCACGACCGCGCGGAACGAACATCAGCCGCCGTTGAGAAATCCCGGGCACACTCACGATGTCGTCCCTGATGACGTCGCCGCGGGTGCACCAGGCGTCAGTAGCACGCTCAGCAAAAACCACGACCGCGCGGAACGAACATCAGCCCCCGTTGAGAAATCCCGGGCACACTCACGATGTCGTCCCTGATGACGTCGCCGCGGGTGCACCAGGCGTCAGTAGCACGCTCAGCAAAAACCACGACCGCGCGGAACGAACATTCGCCGCCGTTGAGAAATCCCGGGCACACTCACGATGTCGTCCCCGATGACGTCGCCGCGGGTGCACCAGGCGTCAGTAGCACGCTCAGCAAAAACCACGACCGCGCGGAACGAACATCAGCCCCCGTTGAGAAATCCCGGGCACACTCACGATGTCGTCCCCGATGACGTCGCCGCGGGTGCGCGAGGCGTCAGTAGCACGCTCAGCAAAAACCACGACCGCGCGGAACGAACATCAGCCCCCGTTGAGAAATCCCGGGCACACTCACGATGTCGTCCCCGATGACGTCGCCGCGGGTGCACCAGGCGTCAGTAGCACGCTCAGCAAAAACCACGACCGCGCGGAACGAACATCAGCCGCCGTTGAGAAATCCCGGGCACACTCACGATGTCGTCCCTGATGACGTCGCCGCGGGTGCACCAGGCGTCAGTAGCACGCTCAGCAAAAACCACGACCGCGCGGAACGAACATCAGCCCCCGTTGAGAAATCCCGGGCACACTCACGATGTCGTCCCCGATGACGTCGCCGCGGGTGCACCAGGCGTCAGTAGCACGCTCAGCAAAAACCACGACCGCGCGGAACGAACATCAGCCGCCGTTGAGAAATCCCGGGCACACTCACGATGTCGTCCCTGATGACGTCGCCGCGGGTGCACCAGGCGTCAGTAGCACGCTCAGCAAAAACCACGACCGCGCGGAACGAACATCAGCCCCCGTTGAGAAATCCCGGGCACACTCACGATGTCGTCCCCGATGACGTCGCCGCGGGTGCACCAGGCGTCAGTAGCACGCTCAGCAAAAACCACGACCGCGCGGAACGAACATCAGCCGCCGTTGAGAAATCCCGGGCACACTCACGATGTCGTCCCCGATGACGTCGCCGCGGGTGCACCAGGCGTCAGTAGCACGCTCAGCAAAAACAACGACCGCGCGGAACGAACATCAGCCCCCGTTGAGAAATCCCGGGCACACTCACGATGTCGTCCCCGATGACGTCGCCGCGGGTGCACCAGGCGTCAGTAGCACGCTCAGCAAAAACCACGACCGCGCGGAACGAACATCAGCCCCCGTTGAGAAATCCCGGGCACACTCACGATGTCGTCCCCGATGACGTCGCCGCGGGTGCACCAGGCGTCAGTAGCACGCTCAGCAAAAACCAAGACCGCGCGGAACGAACATCAGCCCCCGTTGAGAAATCCCGGGCACACTCACGATGTCGTCCCCGATGACGTCGCCGCGGCTGCACCAGGCGTCAGTAGCACGCTCAGCAAAAACCACGACCGCGCGGAACGAACATCAGCCGCCGTTGAGAAATCCCGGGCACACTCACGATGTCGTCCCCGATGACGTCGCCGCGGGTGCACCAGGCGTCAGTAGCACGCTCGGCAAAAACCACGACCGCGCGGAACGAACATCAGCCCCCGTTGAGAAATCCCGGGCACACTCACGATGTCGTCCCCGATGACGTCGCCGCGGGTGCACCAGGCGTCAGTAGCACGCTCAGCAAAAACCACGACCGCGCGGAACGAACATCAGCCGCCGTTGAGAAATCCCGGGCACACTCACGATGTCGTCCCCGATGACGTCGCCGCGGGTGCACCAGGCGTCAGTAGCACGCTCAGCAAAAACCACGACCGCGCGGAACGAACATCAGCCCCCGTTGAGAAATCCCGGGCACACTCACGATGTCGTCCCTGATGACGTCGCCGCGGGTGCACCAGGCGTCAGTAGCACGCTCAGCAAAAACCACGACCGCGCGGAACGAACATCAGCCGCCGTTGAGAAATCCCGGGCACACTCACGATGTCGTCCCCGATGACGTCGCCGCGGGTGCACCAGGCGTCAGTAGCACGCTCAGCAAAAACCACGACCGCGCGGAACGAACATCAGCCCCCGTTGAGAAATCCCGGGCACACTCACGATGTCGTCCCCGATGACGTCGCCGCGGGTGCACCAGGCGTCAGTAGCACGCTCAGCAAAAACCACGACCGCGCGGAACGAACATCAGCCCCCGTTGAGAAATCCCGGGCACACTCACGATGTCGTCCCTGATGACGTCGCCGCGGGTGCACCAGGCGTCACTAGCACGCTCAGCAAAAACCACGACCGCGCGGAACGAACATCAGCCGCCGTTGAGAAATCCCGGGCACACTCACGATGTCGTCCCCGATGACGTCGCCGCGGGTGCACCAGGCGTCAGTAGCACGCTCAGCAAAAACCACGACCGCGCGGAACGAACATCAGCCGCCGTTGGGAAATCCCGGGCACACTCACGATGTCGTCCCTGATGACGTCGCCGCGGGTGCATCAGGCGTCAGTAGCACGCTCAGCAAAAACCACGACCGCGCGGAACGAACATCAGCCGCCGTTGAGAAATCCCGGGCACACTCACGATGTCGTCCCCGATGACGTCGCCGCGGGTGCACCAGGCGTCAGTAGCACGCTCAGCAAAAACCACGACCGCGCGGAACGAACATCAGCCGCCGTTGGGAAATCCCGGGCACACTCACGATGTCGTCCCTGATGACGTCGCCGCGGGTGCACCAGGCGTCAGTAGCACGCTCAGCAAAAACCACGACCGCGCGGAACGAACATTCGCGGCCGTTGAGAAATCCCGGGCACACTCACGATGTCGTCCCCGATGACGTCGCCGCGGGTGCACCAGGCGTCAGTAGCACGCTCAGCAAAAACCACGACCGCGCGGAACGAACATCAGCCCCCGTTGAGAAATCCCGGGCACACTCACGATGTCGTCCCCGATGACGTCGCCGCGGGTGCACCAGGCGTCAGTAGCACGCTCAGCAAAAACCACGACCGCGCGGAACGAACATTCGCCGCCGTTGAGAAATCCCGGGCACACTCACGATGTCGTCCCCGATGACGTCGCCGCGGGTGCACCAGGCGTCAGTAGCACGCTCAGCAAAAACCACGACCGCGCGGAACGAACATCAGCCGCCGTTGAGAAATCCCGGGCACACTCACGATGTCGTCCCCGATGACGTCGCCGCGGGTGCACCAGGCGTCAGTAGCACGCTCAGCAAAAACCACGACCGCGCGGAACGAACATCAGCCCCCGTTGAGAAATCCCGGGCACACTCACGATGTCGTCCCCGATGACGTCGCCGCGGGTGCACCAGGCGTCAGTAGCACGCTCAGCAAAAACCACGACCGCGCGGAACGAACATTCGCCGCCGTTGAGAAATCCCGGGCACACTCACGATGTCGTCCCCGATGACGTCGCCGCGGGTGCACCAGGCGTCAGTAGCACGCTCAGCAAAAACCACGACCGCGCGGAACGAACATCAGCCGCCGTTGAGAAATCCCGGGCACACTCACGATGTCGTCCCTGATGACGTCGCCGCGGGTGCACCAGGCGTCAGTAGCACGCTCAGCAAAAACCACGACCGCGCGGAACGAACATTCGCCGCCGTTGAGAAATCCCGGGCACACTCACGATGTCGTCCCCGATGACGTCGCCGCGGGTGCACCAGGCGTCAGTAGCACGCTCAGCAAAAACCACGACCGCGCGGAACGAACATTCGCCGCCGTTGAGAAATCCCGGGCACACTCACGATGTCGTCCCCGATGACGTCGCCGCGGGTGCACCAGGCGTCAGTAGCACGCTCAGCAAAAACCACGACCGCGCGGAACGAACATCAGCCGCCGTTGAGAAATCCCGGGCACACTCACGATGTCGTCCCTGATGACGTCGCCGCGGGTGCACCAGGCGTCAGTAGCACGCTCAGCAAAAACCACGACCGCGCGGAACGAACATTCGCCGCCGTTGAGAAATCCCGGGCACACTCACGATGTCGTCCCCGATGACGTCGCCGCGGGTGCACCAGGCGTCAGTAGCACGCTCAGCAAAAACCACGACCGCGCGGAACGAACATCAGCCGCCGTTGAGAAATCCCGGGCACACTCACGATGTCGTCCCCGATGACGTCGCCGCGGGTGCACCAGGCGTCAGTAGCACGCTCAGCAAAAACCACGACCGCGCGGAACGAACATCAGCCCCCGTTGAGAAATCCCGGGCACACTCACGATGTCGTCCCCGATGACGTCGCCGCGGGTGCACCAGGCGTCAGTAGCACGCTCAGCAAAAACCACGACCGCGCGGAACGAACATTCGCCGCCGTTGAGAAATCCCGGGCACACTCACGATGTCGTCCCCGATGACGTCGCCGCGGGTGCACCAGGCGTCAGTAGCACGCTCAGCAAAAACCACGACCGCGCGGAACGAACATCAGCCGCCGTTGAGAAATCCCGGGCACACTCACGATGTCGTCCCCGATGACGTCGCCGCGGGTGCACCAGGCGTCAGTAGCACGCTCAGCAAAAACCACGACCGCGCGGAACGAACATCACCCCCGTTGAGAAATCCCGGGCACACTCACGATGTCGTCCCTGATGACGTCGCCGCGGGTGCACCAGGCGTCAGTAGCACGCTCAGCAAAAACCACGACCGCGCGGAACGAACATTCGCCGCCGTTGAGAAATCCCGGGCACACTCACCATGTCGTCCCCGATGACGTCGCCGCGGGTGCACCAGGCGTCAGTAGCACGCTCAGCAAAAACCACGACCGCGCGGAACGAACATCACCCCCGTTGAGAAATCCCGGGCACACTCACGATGTCGTCCCTGATGACATCGCCGCGGGTGCACCAGGCGTCAGTAGCACGCTCAGCAAAAACCACGACCGCGCGGAACGAACATCAGCCGCCGTTGAGAAATCCCGGGCACACTCACCATGTCGTCCCCGATGACGTCGCCGCGGGTGCACCAGGCGTCAGTAGCACGCTCAGCAAAAACCACGACCGCGCGGAACGAACATCAGCCGCCGTTGAGAAATCCCGGGCACACTCACGATGTCGTCCCTGATGACGTCGCCGCGGGTGCACCAGGCGTCAGTAGCACGCTCAGCAAAAACCACGACCGCGCGGAACGAACATTCGCCGCCGTTGAGAAATCCCGGGCACACTCACGATGTCGTCCCCGATGACGTCGCCGCGGGTGCACCAGGCGTCAGTCGCACGCTCAGCAAAAACCACGACCGCGCGGAACGAACATCAGCCCCCGTTGAGAAATCCCGGGCACACTCACGATGTCGTCCCCGATGACGTCGCCGCGGGTGCACCAGGCGTCAGTAGCACGCTCAGCAAAAACCACGACCGCGCGGAACGAACATTCGCCGCCGTTGAGAAATCCCGGGCACACTCACGATGTCGTCCCCGATGACGTCGCCGCGGGTGCACCAGGCGTCAGTAGCACGCTCAGCAAAAACCACGACCGCGCGGAACGAACATCAGCCGCCGTTGAGAAATCCCGGGCACACTCACGATGTCGTCCCCGATGACGTCGCCGCGGGTGCACCAGGCGTCAGTAGCACGCTCAGCAAAAACCACGACCGCGCGGAACGAAAATCAGCCCCCGTTGAGAAATCCCGGGCACACTCACGATGTCGTCCCTGATGACGTCGCCGCGGGTGCACCAGGCGTCAGTAGCACGCTCAGCAAAAACCACGACCGCGCGGAACGAACATTCGCCGCCGTTGAGAAATCCCGGGCACACTCACGATGTCGTCCCCGATGACGTCGCCGCGGGTGCACCAGGCGTCAGTAGCACGCTCAGCAAAAACCACGACCGCGCGGAACGAACATCAGCCCCCGTTGAGAAATCCCGGGCACACTCACGATGTCGTCCCCGATGACGTCGCCGCGGGTGCACCAGGCGTCAGTAGCACGCTCAGCAAAAACCACGACCGCGCGGAACGAACATCAGCCCCCGTTGAGAAATCCCGGGCACACTCACGATGTCGTCCCTGATGACGTCGCCGCGGGTGCACCAGGCGTCAGTAGCACGCTCAGCAAAAACCACGACCGCGCGGAACGAACATCAGCCGCCATTGAGAAATCCCGGGCACACTCACGATTTCGTCCCCGATGACGTCGCCGCGGGTGCACCAGGCGTCAGTAGCACGCTCAGCAAAAACCACGACCGCGCGGAACGAACATCAGCCCCCGTTGAGAAATCCCGGGCACACTCACGATGTCGTCCCCGATGACGTCGCCGCGGGTGCACCAGGCGTCAGTAGCACGCTCAGCAAAAACCACGACCGCGCGGAACGAACATCAGCCGCCGTTGAGAAATCCCGGGCACACTCACGATGTCGTCCCCGATGACGTCGCCGCGGGTGCACCAGGCGTCAGTAGCACGCTCAGCAAAAACCACGACCGCGCGGAACGAACATCAGCCGCCGTTGAGAAATCCCGGGCACACTCACGATGTCGTCCCCGATGACGTCGCCGCGGGTGCACCAGGCGTCAGTAGCACGCTCAGCAAAAACCACGATCGCGCGGAACGAACATCAGCCGCCGTTGGGAAATCCCGGGCACACTCACGATGTCGTCCCTGATGACGTCGCCGCGGGTGCACCAGGCGTCAGTAGCACGCTTAGTAAAAACCACCACCGCGCGGAACGAACATCAGCCGCCGTTGGGAAATCCCGGGCACACTCACGATGTCGTCCCTGATGACGTCGCCGCGGGTGCACCAGGCGTCAGTAGCACGCTCAGCAAAAACCACGACCGCGCGGAACGAACATCAGCCGCCGTTGAGAAATCCCGGGCACACTCACGATGTCGTCCCTGATGACGTCGCCGCGGGTGCACCAGGCGTCAGTAGCACGCTCAGCAAAAACCACGACCGCGCAGAACGAACATCAGCCGCCGTTGGGAAATCCCGGGCACACTCACGATGTCGTCCGCGATGACGTCGCCGCGGGTGCACCAGGCGTCAGTAGCACGCTTAGCGAAAACCACGATCGCGCGGATCGAACATCCACCGCCGTAGAGAAATCCCGGGCACACTCACGATATCGTCCCTGATGCCGTCGCCGCGGGTGCACCAGGCGTCAGTAGCACGCTCAGCAAAAACCACGACCGCGCGGAACGAACATCCACCGCCGTAGAGAAATCCCAGGCACACTCACGATGTCGTTCTCATGTTGTCGCCGCGGGTGCACCAGGTGTCAGTAGCACGCTTAGCGAAAACCACGATCGCGCGGAACGAACATCAGGCGCCTTTAAGAAATCCCGGGCACACTCACGATGTCGTTCTCATGCCGTCGCCGCGGGTGCACGAGGCGTCAGTAGCACGCATAGCGAAAAAAACGATCGCGCGGAACGAACATCCGCCACCTTTGAGGAATCCCGTGCACACTCACGATGTCGTTCTCATGCCGTCGCCGCGGGTGCACCAGGTGTCAGTAGCACACTTAGCGAAAACCACGATCGCGCAGAACGAACATCAGCCGCCGTTGAGAAATCCCGTGCACACAGAGGATGTCGTCCCTGCTGCCGTCGCCGCGGGTGCACGAGGCGTCAGTAGCACGCTTAGCGAAAAAACGAACGCGCGGAACGAACATCAGCCGCCGTTGAGAAATCCCGTTCACACAGAGGATGTCGTCCCTGCTGCCGTCGCCGCGGGTGCACGAGGCGTCAGTAGCACGCTTAGCGAAAAAACGAACGCGCGGAACGAACATCCGCCACCTTTGAGAAATCCCGGGCACACTCACGATGTCGTTCTCATGCCGTCGCCGCGGGTGCACCAGGCGTCAGTAGCACGCTTAGCGAAAACCACGACCGCGCGGAACGAACGTCAGCCGCCGTTGAGAAATCCCGTGCACACAGAGGATGTCGTCCCTGCTGCCGTCGCCGCGGGTGCACGAGGCGTCAGTAGCACGCTTAGCGAAAAAACGAACGCGCGGAACGAACATCCGCCACCTTTGAGAAATCCCGGGCACACTCACGATGTCGTTCTCATGTTGTCGCCGCGGGTGCACCAGGCGTCAGTAGCATGCTTAGCGAAAAAACGAACGCGCGGAACGAACATCAGCCGCCGTTGAGAAATCCCGGGCACACAGAGGATGTCGTCCCTGCTGCCGTCGCCGAGGGTGCACGAGGCGTCAGTAGCACGCTTAGCGAAAACCACGACCGCGCGGAACGAACATCAGCCGCCGTTGAGAAATCCCGGGAAGACTCACGATGTCGTTCTCATGCCGTCGCCGCGGGTGCACCAGGCGTCAGTAGCACGCTTAGCGAAAACCACGACCGCGCGGAACGAACGTCAGCCGCCGTTGAGAAATCCCGTGCACACAGAGGATGTCGTCCCTGCTGCCGTCGCCGCGGGTGCACGAGGCGTCAGTAGCACGCTTAGCGAAAAAACGAACGCGCGGAACGAACATCCGCCACCTTTGAGAAATCCCGGGCACACTCACGATGTCGTTCTCATGTTGTCGCCGCGGGTGCACCAGGCGTCAGTAGCACGCTTAGCGAAAAAACGAACGCGCGGAACGAACATCAGCCGCCGTTGAGAAATCCCGTGCACACAGAGGATGTCGTCCCTGCTGCCGTCTCCGCGGGTGCACGAGGCGTCAGTAGCACGCTTAGCTAAAAAACGAACGCGCGGAACGAACATCCGCCACCTTTGAGAAATCCCGGGCACACTCACGATGTCGTTCTCATGTTGTCGCCGCGGGTGCACCAGGCGTCAGTAACACGCTTAGCGAAAAAACGAACGCGCGGAACGAACATCAGCCGCCGTTGAGAAATCCCGTGCACACAGAGGATGTCGTCCCTGCTGCCGTCGCCGCGGGTGCACGAGGCGTCAGTAGCACGCTTAGCGAAAAAACGAACGCGCGGAACGAACATCCGCCACCTTTGAGAAATCCCGGGCACACTCACGATGTCGTTCTCATGTTGTCGCCGCGGGTGCACCAGGCGTCAGTAGCACGCTTAGCGAAAACCACGACCGCGCGGAACGAACATCAGCCGCCGTTGAGAAATCCCGGGCACACTCACGATGTCGTTCTCATGCCGTCGCCGCGGGTGCACCAGTCGTCAGTAGCACGCTTAGCGAAAAAACGAACGCGCGGAACGAACGTCAGCCGCCGTTGAGATATCCCGGGCACACAGAGGATGTCGTCCCTGCTGCCGTCGCCGCGGGTGCACGAGGCGTCAGTAGCACGCTTAGCGAAAAAACGAACGCGCGGAACGAACATCCGCCACCTTTGAGAAATCCCGGGCACACTCACGATGTCGTTCTCATGTTGTCGCCGCGGGTGCACCAGGCGTCAGTAGCACGCTTAGCGAAAACCACGACCGCGCGGAACGAACATCAGCCGCCGTTGAGAAATCCCGGGCACACTCACGATGTCGTTCTCATGCCGTCGCCGCGGGTGCACCAGGCGTCAGTTGCACGCTAAGCGAAAACCACGACCGCGCGGAACGAACATCAGCCCCCGTTGAGAAATCCCGGGCACACTCACGATGTCGTCCCTGATGACGTCGCCGCGGGTGCACCAGGCGTCAGTAGCACGCTCAGCAAAAACCACGAACGCGCGGAACGAATATCAGCCCCCGTTGAGAAATCCCGGGCACACTCACGATGTCGTCCCTGATGACGTCGCCAAGGGTGCACCAGGCGTCAGTAGCACGCTCAGCAAAAACCACGAACGCGCGGAACGAACATCAGCCCCCGTTGAGAAATCCCGGGCACACTCACGATGTTGTCCCTGATGCCGTTGCCGCGGGTGCACCAGGCGTCGGTAGCACGCTAAGCGAAAACCACGAACGCGCGGAACGAACATCAGCCCCCGTTGAGAAATCCCGGGCACACTCACGATGTCGTCCCTGATGACGTCGCCGCGGGTGCACCAGGCGTCAGTAGCACGCTCAGCAAAAACCACGAACGCGCGGAACAAACATCAGCCCCCGTTGAGAAATCCCGGGCACACTCACGATGTTGTCCCTGATGACGTCGCCGCGGGTGCACCAGGCGTCAGTAGCACGCTCAGCAAAAACCACGACCGCGCGGAACGAACATCAGCCCCCGCTGAGAAATCCCGGGCACACTCACGATGTCGTCCCTGATGACGTCGCCGCGGGTGCACCAGGCGTCAGTAGCACGCTCAGCAAAAACCACGAACGCGCGGAACGAACATCCGCCGCCGTTGAGAAATCCCGGGCACACCCACGATGTTGTCCCTGATGCCGTTGCCGCGGGTGCACCAGGCGTCAGTAGCACGCTCAGCAAAAACCACGACCGCGCGGAACGAACATCAGCCCCCGTTGAGAAATCCCGGGCACACTCACGATGTCGTCCCTGATGACGTCGCCGCGGGTGCACCAGGCGTCAGTAGCACGCTCAGCAAAAACCACGAACGCGCGGAACGAACATCAGCCCCCGTTGAGAAATCCCGGGCACACTCACGATGTCGTCCCTGATGACGTCGCCCCGGGTGCACCAGGCGTCAGTAGCACGCTCAGCAAAAACCACGAACGCGCGGAACGAACATCAGCCCCCGTTGAGAAATCCCGGGAACACTCACGATGTTGTCCCTGATGCCGTAGCCGCGGGTGCACCAGGCGTCAGTAGCACGCTAAGCGAAAACCACGAACGCGCGGAAGGAACATCAGCCGCCGTTGAGAAATCCCGGGCACACTCACGATGTCGTCCCTGATGACGTCGCCGCGGGTGCACCAGGCGTCAGTAGCACGCTCAGCAAAAACCACGAACGCGCGGAACGAACATCAGCCCCCGTTGAGAAATTCCGGGCACACTCACGATGTTGTCCCTGATGCCGTTGCCGCGGGTGCACCAGGCGTCAGTAGCACGCTCAGCAAAAACCACGAACGCGCGGAACGAACATCAGCCCCCGTTGAGAAATCCCGGGCACACTCACGATGCCGTCTCTGATGACGTCGCCGCGGGTGCACCAGGCGTCAGTAGCACGCTCAGCAAAAACAATGACCGCGCGGAACGAACATCCGCCGCCGTTGAGAAATCCCGGGCACACTCACGAAAGCGTTCTCATGCCGTTGCCGCGGGTGCACCAGGCGTCAGCAGCTCGCTTAGCGAAAACCACGATCGCGCGGAACGAACATCAGCCGCCGTTGAGAAATCCCGGGCACACTCACGATGTCGTCCCTGATGACGTCGCCGCGGGTGCACCAGGCGTCAGTAGCACGCTCAGCAAAAACCACGAACGCGCGGAACGAACATCCGCCGCCGTTGAGAAATCCCGGGCACACTCACGAAGTCGTTCTCATGCCGTTGCCGCGGGTGCACCAGGCGTCAGTAGCACGCTCAGCAAAAACCACGATCGCGCGGAACGAACATCAGCCGCCGTTGAGAAATCCCGGGCACACTCACGATGTCGTCCCTGATGACGTCGCCGCGGGTGCACCAGGCGTCAGTAGCACGCTCACCAAAAACCACGACCGCGCGGAACGAACATCAGCCCCCGTTGAGAAATCCCGGGGAACTCACGATGTTGTCCCTGATGCCGTTGCCGCGGGTGCACCAGGCGTCAGTAGCACGCTAAGTGAAAACCACGACCGCGCGGAACGAACATCAGCCCCCGTTGAGAAATCCCGGGGAACTCACGATGTTGTCCCTGATGCCGTTGCCGCGGGTGCACCAGGCGTCAGTAGCACGCTAAGTGAAAACCACAACCGCGCGGAACGAACATCAGCCGCCGTTGAGAAATCAAGGGCACACTCACGATGTCGTTCCTGATGACGTCGCCGCGGGTGCACCAGGCGTCAGTAGCACGCTCAGCAAAAACAACGACCGCGCGGAACGAACATCAGCCCCCGTTGAGAAATCCAGGGGAACTCACGATGTTGTCCCTGATGCCGTTGCCGCTGGTGCACCAGGCGTCAGTAGCACGCTAAGTGAAAACCACGACCGCGCGGAACGAACATCAGCCGCCGTTGAGAAATCAAGGGCACACTCACGATGCCGTTCCTGATGACGTCGCCGCGGGTGCACCAGGCGTCAGTAGCACGCTCAGCAAAAACAACGACCGCGCGGAACGAACATCAGCCCCCGTTGAGAAATCCCGGGGAACTCACGATGTTGTCCCTGATGCCGTTGCCGCGGGTGCACCAGGCGTCAGTAGCACGCTAAGTGAAAACCACGACCGCGCGGAACGAACATCAGACGCCGTTGAGAAATCAAGGGCACACTCACGATGTGGTCCCTGATGACGTCGCCGCGGGTGCACCAGGCGTCAGTAGCACGCTCAGCAAAAACCACGACCGCGCGGAACGAACATCAGCCCCCGTTGAGAAATCCCGGGGAACTCACGATGTTGTCCCTGATGCCGTTGCCGCGGGTGCACCAGGCGTCAGTAGCACGCTAAGTGAAAACCACGACCGCGCGGAACGAACATCAGCCGCCGTTGGGAAATCCCGGGCACACTCACGATGTCGTCCCTGATGACGTCGCCGCGGGTGCACCAGGCGTCAGTAGCACGCTCAGCAAAAACCACGACCGCGCGGAACGAACATCAGCCGCCGTTGGGAAATCCCGGGCACACTCACGATGCCGTTCCTGATGACGTCGCCGCGGGTGCACCAGGCGTCAGTAGCACGCTCAGCAAAAACCACGACCGCGCGGAACGAACATCAGCCGCCGTTGGGAAATCCCGGGCACACTCACGATGTCGTCCCTGATGACGTCGCCGCGGGTGCACCAGGCGTCAGTAGCACGCTCAGCAAAAACCACGACCGCGCGGAACGAACATCAGCCGCCGTTGGGAAATCCCGGGCACACTCACGATGTCGTCCCTGATGACGTCGCCGCGGGTGCACCAGGCGTCAGTAGCACGCTCAGCAAAAACCACGACCGCGCGGAACGAACATCAGCCGCCGTTGGGAAATCCCGGGCACACTCACGATGTCGTCCCTGATGACGTCGCCGCGGGTGCACCAGGCGTCAGTAGCACGCTCAGCAAAAACCACGACCGCGCGGAACGAACATCAGCCGCCGTTGGGAAATCCCGGGCACACTCACGATGTCGTCCCTGATGACGTCGCCGCGGGTGCACCAGGCGTCAGTAGCACGCTCAGCAAAAACCACGACCGCGCGGAACGAACATCAGCCGCCGTTGGGAAATCCCGGGCACACTCACGATGTCGTCCCTGATGACGTCGCCGCGGGTGCACCAGGCGTCAGTAGCACGCTTAGCGAAAACCACGATCGCGCGGATCGAACATCCACCGCCGTAGAGAAATCCCGGGCACACTCACGATATCGTCCCTGATGCCGTCGCCGCGGGTGCACCAGGCGTCAGTAGCACGCTCAGCAAAAACCACGACCGCGCGGAACGAACATCCACCGCCGTAGTGAAATCCCAGGCACACTCACGATGTCGTTCTCATGTTGTCGCCGCGGGTGCACCAGGTGTCAGTAGCACGCTTAGCAAAAACCACGACCGCGCGGAACGAACATCAGCCCCCGTTGAGAAATCAAGGGCACACTCACGATGTTGTCCCTGATGCCGTTGTCGCGGGTGCACCAGGCGTCAGTAGCACGCTAAGTGAAAACAACGACCGCGCGGAACGAACATCAGCCGCCGTTGAGAAATCAAGGGCACACTCACGATGTCGTCCCTGATGACGTCGCCGCGGGTGCACCAGGCGTCAGTAGCACGCTCAGCAAAAACCACGACCGCGCGGAACGAACATCAGCCCCCGTTGAGAAATCCCGGGGAACTCACGATGTTGTCCCTGATGCCGTTGCCGCGGGTGCACCAGGCGTCAGTAGCACGCTTAGCGAAAAAACGAACGCGCGGAACGAACATCAGCCGCCGTTGAGAAATCCCGTGCACACAGAGGATGTCGTCCCTGCTGCCGTCGCCGCGGGTGCACGAGGCGTCAGTAGCACGCTTAGCGAAAAAACGAACGCGCGGAACGAACATCCGCCACCTTTGAGAAATCCCGGGCACACTCACGATGTCGTTCTCATGCCGTCGCCGCGGGTGCACCAGGCGTCAGTAGCACGCTTAGCGAAAACCACGACCGCGCGGAACGAACGTCAGCCGCCGTTGAGATATCCCGGGCACACAGAGGATGTCGTCCCTGCTGCCGTCGCCGAGGGTGCACGAGGCGTCAGTAGCACGCTTTGCGAAAACCACGACCGCGCGGAACGAACATCAGCCGCCGTTGAGAAATCCCGGGCACACTCACGATGTCGTTCTCATGCCGTCGCCGCGGGTGCACCAGGCGTCAGTAGCACGCTTAGCGAAAACCACGATCCCGCGGAACGAACATCAGCCGCCGTTGAGAAATCCCGTGCACACAGAGGATGTCGTCCCTGCTGCCGTCGCCGCGGGTGCACGAGGCGTCAGTAGCACGATTAGCGAAAAAACGAACGCGCGGAACGAACATCCGCCACCTTTGAGAAATCCCGGGCACACTCACGATGTCGTTCTCATGTTGTCGCCGCGGGTGCACCAGGCGTCAGTAGCACGCTTAGCGAAAAAACGAACGCGCGGAACGAACATCAGCCGCCGTTGAGAAATCCCGTGCACACAGAGGATGTCGTCCCTGCTGCCGTCGCCGCGGGTGCACGAGGCGTCAGTAGCACGCTTAGCTAAAAAACGAACGCGCGGAACGAACATCCGCCACCTTTGAGAAATCCCGGGCACACTCACGATGTCGTTCTCATGTTGTCGCCGCGGGTGCACCAGGCGTCAGTAGCACGCTTAGCGAAAACCACGACCGCGCGGAACGAACATCAGCCGCCGTTGAGAAATCCCGGGCACACTCACGATATCGTCCCTGATGCCGTCGCCGCGGGTGCACCAGGCGTCAGTAGCACGCTCAGCAAAAACCACGACCGCGCGGAACGAACATCCACCGCCGTAGAGAAATCCCAGGCACACTCACGATGTCGTTCTCATGTTGTCGCCGCGGGTGCACCAGGCGTCAGTAGCACGCTTAGCAAAAAAACGAACGCGTGGAACGAACATCAGCCGCCGTTGAGAAATCCCGTGCACACAGAGGATGTCGTCCCTGCTGCCGTCGCCGCGGGTGCACGAGGCGTCAGTAGCACGCTTAGCGAAAAAACGAACGCGCGGAACGAACATTCGCCACCTTTGAGAAATCCCGGGCACACTCAGGATGTCGTTCTCATGCCGTCGCCGCGGGTGCACCAGGCGTCAGTAGCACGCTTAGCGAAAACCACGACCGCGCAGAACGAACATCAGCCGCCGTTGAGATATCATGTGCACACAGAGGATGTCGTCCCTGCTGCCGTCGCCGCGGGTGCAGGAGGCGTCAGTAGCACGCTTAGCGAAAACCACGACCGCGCAGAACGAACATCAGCCGCCGTTGAGATATCCCGTGCACACAGAGGATGTCGTCCCTGCTGCCGTCGCCGCGGGTGCAGGAGGCGTCAGTAGCACGCTTAGCGAAAACCACGACCGCGCAGAACGAACATCAGCCGCCGTTGAGATATCCCGTGCACACAGAGGATGTCGTCCCTGCTGCCGTCGCCGCGGGTGCACCAGGCGTCAGTAGCACGCTTAGCGAAAACCACGACCGCGCGGAACGAACGTCAGCCGCCGTTGAGATATCCCGGGCACACAGAGGATGTCGTCCCTGCTGCCGTCGCCGCGGGTGCAAGAGGCGTCAGTAGCACGCTTAGCGAAAACCACGACCGCGCGGAACGAACATCAGCCGCCGTTGAGAAATCCCGGGCACACTCACGATGTCGTTCTCATGTTGTCGCCGCGGGTGCACCAGGCGTCAGTAGCACGCTTAGCAAAAAAACGAACACGCGGAACGAACATCAGCCGCCGTTGAGAAATCCCGTGCACACAGAGGATGTCGTCCCTGCTGCCGTCGCCGCGGGTGCACGAGGCGTCAGTAGCACGCTTAGCGAAAAAACGAACGCGCGGAACGAACATCCGCCACCTTTGAGAAATCCCGGGCACACTCAGGATGTCGTTCTCATGCCGTCGCCGCGGGTGCACCAGGCGTCAGTAGCACGCTTAGCGAAAACCACGACCGCGCAGAACGAACATCAGCCGCCGTTGAGATATCCCGTGCACACAGAGGATGTCGTCCCTGCTGCCGTCGCCGCGGGTGCAGGAGGCGTCAGTAGCACGCTTAGCGAAAACCACGACCGCGCGGAACGAACATCAGCCGCCGTTGAGAAATCCCGTGCACACAGAGGATGTCGTCCCTGCTGCCGTCGCCGCGGGTGCAGGAGGCGTCAGTAGCACGCTTAGCGAAAACCACGACCGCGCAGAACGAACATCAGCCGCCGTTGAGATATCCCGTGCACACAGAGGATGTCGTCCCTGCTGCCGTCGCCGCGGGTGCAGGAGGCGTCAGTAGCACGCTTAGCGAAAACCACGACCGCGCAGAACGAACATCAGCCGCCGTTGAGATATCCCGTGCACACAGAGGATGTCGTCCCTGCTGCCGTCGCCGCGGGTGCAGGAGGCGTCAGTAGCACGCTTAGCGAAAACCACGACCGCGCAGAACGAACATCAGCCGCCGTTGAGATATCCCGTGCACACAGAGGATGTCGTCCCTGCTGCCGTCGCCGCGGGTGCACCAGGCGTCAGTAGCACGCTTAGCGAAAACCACGACCGCGCGGAACGAACGTCAGCCGCCGTTGAGATATCCCGGGCACACAGAGGATGTCGTCCCTGCTGCCGTCGCCGCGGGTGCAAGAGGCGTCAGTAGCACGCTTAGCGAAAACCACGACCGCGCGGAACGAACATCAGCCGCCGTTGAGAAATCCCGGGCACACTCACGATGTCGTTCTCATGTTGTCGCCGCGGGTGCACCAGGCGTCAGTAGCACGCTTAGCAAAAAAACGAACACGCGGAACGAACATCAGCCGCCGTTGAGAAAATCCCGTGCACACAGAGGATGTCGTCCCTGCTGCCGTCGCCGCGGGTGCACGAGGCGTCAGTAGCACGCTTAGCGAAAAAACGAACGCGCGGAACGAACATCCGCCACCTTTGAGAAATCCCGGGCACACTCAGGATGTCGTTCTCATGCCGTCGCCGCGGGTGCACCAGGCGTCAGTAGCACGCTTAGCGAAAACCACGACCGCGCAGAACGAACATCAGCCGCCGTTGAGATATCCCGTGCACACAGAGGATGTCGTCCCTGCTGCCGTCGCCGCGGGTGCAGGAGGCGTCAGTAGCACGCTTAGCGAAAACCACGACCGCGCGGAACGAACATCAGCCGCCGTTGAGAAATCCCGTGCACACAGAGGATGTCGTCCCTGCTGCCGTCGCCGCGGGTGCAGGAGGCGTCAGTAGCACGCTTAGCGAAAACCACGACCGCGCAGAACGAACATCAGCCGCCGTTGAGATATCCCGTGCACACAGAGGATGTCGTCCCTGCTGCCGTCGCCGCGGGTGCAAGAGGCGTCAGTAGCACGCTTAGCGAAAACCACGACCGCGCGGAACGAACATCAGCCGCCGTTGAGAAATCCCAGGCACACTCACGATGTCGTTCTCATGTTGTCGCCGCGGGTGCACCAGGCGTCAGTAGCACGCTTAGCGAAAACCACGACCGCGCGGAACGAACATCAGCCGCCGTTGAGAAATCCCGTGCACACAGAGGATGTCGTCCCTGCTGCCGTCGCCGCGGGTGCACGAGGCGTCAGTAGCACGCTTAGCGAAAAAACGAACGCGCGGAACGAACATCCGCCACCTTTGAGAAATCCCGGGCACACTCAGGATGTCGTTCTCATGCCGTCGCCGCGGGTGCACCAGGCGTCAGTAGCACGCTTAGCGAAAACCACGACCGCGCAGAACGAACATCAGCCGCCGTTGAGATATCCCGTGCACACAGAGGATGTCGTCCCTGCTGCCGTCGCCGCGGGTGCAGGAGGCGTCAGTAGCACGCTTAGCGAAAACCACGACCGCGCAGAACGAACATCAGCCGCCGTTGAGATATCCCGTGCACACAGAGGATGTCGTCCCTGCTGCCGTCGCCGCGGGTGCAGGAGGCGTCAGTAGCACGCTTAGCGAAAACCACGACCGCGCAGAACGAACATCAGCCGCCGTTGAGATATCCCGTGCACACAGAGGATGTCGTCCCTGCTGCCGTCGCCGCGGGTGCACCAGGCGTCAGTAGCACGCTTAGCGAAAACCACGACCGCGCGGAACGAACGTCAGCCGCCGTTGAGATATCCCGGGCACACAGAGGATGTCGTCCCTGCTGCCGTCGCCGCGGGTGCAAGAGGCGTCAGTAGCACGCTTAGCGAAAACCACGACCGCGCGGAACGAACATCAGCCGCCGTTGAGAAATCCCGGGCACACTCACGATGTCGTTCTCATGTTGTCGCCGCGGGTGCACCAGGCGTCAGTAGCACGCTTAGCAAAAAAACGAACACGCGGAACGAACATCAGCCGCCGTTGAGAAATCCCGTGCACACAGAGGATGTCGTCCCTGCTGCCGTCGCCGCGGGTGCACGAGGCGTCAGTAGCACGCTTAGCGAAAAAACGAACGCGCGGAACGAACATCCGCCACCTTTGAGAAATCCCGGGCACACTCAGGATGTCGTTCTCATGCCGTCGCCGCGGGTGCACCAGGCGTCAGTAGCACGCTTAGCGAAAACCACCACCGCGCAGAACGAACATCAGCCGCCGTTGAGATATCCCGTGCACACAGAGGATGTCGTCCCTGCTGCCGTCGCCGCGGGTGCAGGAGGCGTCAGTAGCACGCTTAGCGAAAAAACGAACGCGCGGAACGAACATCCGCCACCTTTGAGAAATCCCGGGCACACTCATGATGTCGTTCTCATGCCGTCACCGCGGGTGCACCAGGCGTCAGTAGCACGCTTAGCGAAAACCACGACCGCGCAGAACGAACATCAGCCGCCGTTGAGATATCCCGGGCACACAGAGGATGTCGTCCCTGCTGCCGTCGCCGCGGGTGCACGAGGCGTCAGTAGCACGCTTAGCGAAAAAACGAACGCGCGGAACGAACATCCACCACCTTTGAGAAATCCCGGGCACACTCAGGATGTCGTTCTCATGCCGTCGCCGCGGGTGCACCAGGCGTCAGTAGCACGCTTAGCGAAAACCACGACCGCGCAGAACGAACATCAGCCGCCGTTGAGATATCCCGGGCACACAGAGGATGTCGTCCCTGCTGCCGTCGCCGCGGGTGCACGAGGCGTCAGTAGCACGCTTAGCGAAAAAACGAACGCGCGGAACGAACATCCGCCACCTTTGAGAAATCCCGGGCACACTCAGGATGTCGTTCTCATGCCGTCGCCGCGGGTGCACCAGGCGTTAGTAGCACGCTTAGCGAAAACCACGACCGCGCAGAACGAACATCAGCCGCCGTTGAGATATCCCGGGCACACAGAGGATGTCGTCCCTGCTGCCGTCGCCGCGGGTGCAGGAGGCGTCAGTAGCACGCTTAGCGAAAAAACGAACGCGTGGAACGAACATCCGCCACCTTTGAGAAATCCCGGGCACACTCATGATGTCGTTCTCATGCCGTCGCCGCGGGTGCACCAGGCGTCAGTAGCACGCTTAGCGAAAACCACGACCGCGCAGAACGAACATCAGCCGCCGTTGAGATATCCCGGGCACACAGAGGATGTCGTCCCTGCTGCCGTCGCCGCGGGTGCACGAGGCGTCAGTAGCACGCTTAGCGAAAAAACGAACGCGCGGAACGAACATCCGCCACCTTTGAGAAATCCCGGGCACACTCAGGATGTCGTTCTCATGCCGTCGCCGCGGGTGCACCAGGCGTCAGTAGCACGCTTAGCGAAAACCACGACCGCGCAGAACGAACATCAGCCGCCGTTGAGATATCCCGTGCACACAGAGGATGTCGTCCCTGCTGCCGTCGCCGCGGGTGCACGAGGCGTCAGTAGCACGCTTAGCGAAAAAACGAACGCGCGGAACGAACATCCGCCACCTTTGAGAAATCCCGGGCACACTCACGATGTCGTTCTCATGCCGTCGCCGCGGGTGCACCAGGCGTCAGTAGCACGCTTAGCGAAAACCACGACCGCGCAGAACGAACATCAGCCGCCGTTGAGATATCCCGTGCACACAGAGGATGTCGTGCCTGCTGCCGTCGCCGCGGGTGCACGAGGCGTCAGTAGCACGCTTAGCGAAAAAACGAACGCGCGAAACGAACATCCGCCACCTTTGAGAAATCCCGGGCACACTCAGGATGTCGTTCTCATGCCGACGGCGCGGGTGCACGAGGCGTCAGTAGCACGCTTAGCGAAAACCACGACCGCGCGGAACGAACATCAGCCGCCGTTGAGATATCCCGGGCACACAGAGGATGTCGTCCCTGCTGCCGTCGCCGCGGGTGCAGGAGGCGTCAGTAGCACGCTTAGCGAAAAAACGAACGCGCGGAACGAACATCCGCCACCTTTGAGAAATCCCGGGCACACTCATGATGTCGTTCTCATGCCGTCGCCGCGGGTGCACGAGGCGTCAGTAGCACGCTTAGCGAAAAAACGAACGCGCGGGACGAACATCCGCCACCTTTGAGAAATCCCGGGCACACTCAGGATGTCGTTCTCATGCCGTCGGGGCGGGTGCACCAGGCGTCAGTAGCACGCTTAGCGAAAACCACGATCGCGCGGAACGAACGTCAGCCGCCGTTGAGATATCCCGGGCACACAGAGGATGTCGTCCCTGCTGCCGTCGCCGCGGGTGCACGAGGCGTCAGTAGCACGCTTAGCGAGAAAACGAACGCGCGGAACGAACATCCGCCACCTTTGAGAAATCCCGGGCACACTCAGGATGTCGTTCTCATGCCGTCGCCGCGGGTGCACGAGGCGTCAGTAGCACGCTTAGCGAAAAAACGAACGCGCGGAACGAACATCCGCCACCTTTGAGAAATCCCGGGCACACTCACGATGTCGTTCTCATGCCGTCGCCGCGGGTGCACCAGGCGTCAGTAGCACGCTTAGCGAAAAAACGAACGCGCGGAACGAACGTCAGCCGCCGTTGAGAAATCCCGTGCACACAGAGGATGTCGTCCCTGCTGCCGTCGCCGCGGGTGCACGAGGCGTCAGTAGCACGCTTAGCGAGAAAACGAACTCGCGGAACGAACATCCGCCACCTTTGAGAAATCCCGGGCACACTCAGGATGTCGTTCTCATGCCGTCGCCGCGGGTGCACGAGGCGTCAGTAGCACGCTTAGCGAAAACCACGACCGCGCGGAACGAATATCAGCCGCCGTTGAGAAATCCCGGGCACACAGAGGATGTCGTCCCTGCTGCCGTCGCCGCGGGTGCACGAGGCGTCAGTAGCACGCTTAGCGAAAACCACGACCGCGCGGAACGAACATCAGCCGCCGTTTAGAAATCCCGGGCACACTCACGATGTCGTTCTCATGCCGTCGCCGCGGGTGCACCTGGCGTCAGTAGCACGCTTAGCGAAAACCACGATCGCGCGGAACGAACGTCAGCCGCCGTTGAGATATCCCGGGCACACAGAGGATGTCGTCCCTGCTGCCATCGCCGCGGGTGCACGAGGCGTCAGTAGCACGCTTAGCGAAAACCCCGACCGCGCGGAACGAACATCAGCCGCCGTTGAGAAAACCCGTGCACACAGAGGATGTCGTCCCTGCTGCCGTCGCCGCGGGTGCACGAGGCGTCAGTAGCACGCTTAGCGAAAAAACGAACGCGCGGAACGAACATCCGCCACCTTTGAGAAATCCCGGGCACACTCACGATGTCGTTCTTATGCCGTCGCCGCGGGTGCACCAGGCGCCAGTAGCACGCTTAGCGAAAACCACGACCGCGCGGAACGAACATCAGCCGCCGTTGAGAAATCCCGTGCACACAGAGGATGTCGTCCCTGCTGCCGTCACCGCGGGTGCACGAGGCGTCAGTAGCACGCTTAGCGAAAAAACGAACGCGCGGAACGAACATCCGCCACCTTTGAGAAATCCCGGGCACACTCACGATGTCGTTCTCATGCCGTCGCCGCAGGTGCACCAGGCGTCAGTAGCACGCTTAGCGAAAACCACGACCGTGCGGAACGAACATCAGCCGCCGTTGAGAAATCCCGTGCACACAGAGGATGTCGTCCCTGCTGCCGTCACCGCGGGTGCACGAGGCGTCAGTAGCACGCTTAGCGAAAAAACGAACGCGCGGAACGAACATCCGCCACCTTTGAGAAATCCCGGGCACACTCACGATGTCGTTCTCATGCCGTCGCTGCGGGTGCACCAGGCGTCAGTAGCACGCTTAGCGAAAACCACGACCGCGCGGAACGAACATCAGCCGCCGTTGAGAAATCCCGTGCACACAGAGGATGTCGTCCCTGCTGCCGTCACCGCGGGTGCACGAGGCGTCAGTAGCACGCTTACCGAAAAAACGAACGCGCGGAACGAACATCCGCCACCTTTGAGAAATCCCGGGCACACTCACGATGTCGTTCTCATGCCGTCGCCGCGGGTGCACCAGGCGTCAGTAGCACGCTTAGCGAAAACCACGACCGCGCGGAACGAACATCAGCCGCCGTTGAGAAATCCCGTGCACACAGAGGATGTCGTCCCTGCTGCCGTCACCGCGGGTGCACGAGGCGTCAGTAGCACGCTTAGCGAAAAAACGAACGCGCGGAACGAACATCCGCCACCTTTGAGAAATCCCGGGCACACTCACGATGTCGCTCTCATGCCGTCGCCGCGGGTGCACCAGGCGTCAGTAGCACGCTTAGCGAAAACCACGACCGCGCGGAACGAACATCGGCCGCCGTTGAGATATCCCGGGCACACAGAGGATGTCGTCCCTGCTGCCGTCGCCGCGGGTGCACGAGGCGTCAGTAGCACGCTTAGCGAAAAAACGAACGCGCCGAACGAACATCCGCCACCTTTGAGAAATCCCGGGCACACTCAGGATGTCGTTCTCATGCCGTCGCCGCGGGTGCACGAGGCGTCAGTAGCACGCTTAGCGAAAACCACGACCGCGCGGAACGAACATCAGCCGCCGTTGAGATATCCCGGGCACACAGAGGATGTCGTCCCTGCTGCCGTCGCCGCGGGTGCACGAGGCGTCAGTAGCACGCTTAGCGAAAAAACGAACGCGCGGAACGAACATCCGCCACCTTTGAGAAATCCCGGGCACACTCAGGATGTCGTTCTCATGCCGTCGCCGCGGGTGCACGAGGCGTCAGTAGCACGCTTAGCGAAAACCACGACCGCGCGGAACGAACATCAGCCGCCGTTGAGAAATCCCGGGCACACTCACGATGTCGTTCTCATGCCGTCGCCGCGGGTGCACCAGGCGTCAGTAGCACGCTTAGCGAAAACCACGATCGCGCGGAACGAACGTCAGCCGCCGTTGAGAAATCCCGTGCACACAGACGATGTCGTCCCTGCTGCCGTCGCCGCGGGTGCACGAGGCGTCAGTAGCACGCTTAGCGAAAAAACGAACGCGCGGAACGACCATCCGCCACCTTTGAGAAATCCCGGGCACACTCACGATGTCGTTCTCATGCCGTCGCCGCGGGTGCACCAGGCTTCAGTAGCACGCTTAGCGAAAACCACGACCGCGCGGAACGAACATCAGCCGCCGTTGAGAAATCCCATGCACACAGAGGATGTCGTCCCTGCTGCCGTCGCCGCGGGTGCACGAGGCGTCAGTAGCACGCTTAGCGAAAAAACGAACGCGCGGAACGAACATCCGCCACCTTTGAGAAATCCCGGGCACACTCACGATGTCGTTCTCATGCCGTCGCCGCGGGTGCACGAGGCGTCAGTAGCACGCTTAGCGAAAACCACGACCGCGCGGAACGAACATCAGCCGCCGTTGAGAAATCCCGGGCACACTCACGATGTCGTTCTCATGCCGTCGCCCCGGGTGCACAAGGCGTCAGTAGCACGCTTAGCGAAAACCACGACCGCGCGGAACGAACCTCCGCCACCTTTGAGAAATCCCAGGCACACTCACGATGTCGTTCTCATGCCGTCGCCGCGGGTGCACCAGGCGTCAGTAGCACGCTTAGCGAAAACCACGACCGCGCGGAACGAACATCAGCCGCCGTTGAGAAATCTCGGGCACACTCACGATGTCGTTCTCATGCCGTCGCCGCGGGTGCACCAGGCGTCAGTAGCACGCTTACCGAAAACCACGACCGCGCAAAACGAACATCAGCCGCCGTTGAGAAATCCCGTGCACACAGAGGATGTCGTCCCTGCTGCCGTCGCCGCGGGTGCAAGAGGCGTCAGTAGCACGCTTAGCGAAAAAACGAACGCGCGGAACGAACATCCGCCACCTTTGAGAAATCCCGGGCACACTCACGATGATGTTCTCATGCTGTCGCCGCGGGTGCACGAGGCGTCAGTAGCACGCTTAGCGAAATCCACGACCGCGCGGAACGAACATCAGCCGCCGTTGAGAAATCCCGGGCACACTCACGATGTCGTTCTCATGCCGTCGCCCCGGGTGCACGAGGCGTCAGTAGCACGCTTAGCGAAAACCACGACCGCGCGGAACGAACATCAGCCGCCGTTGAGAAATCTCGGGCACACTCACGATGTCGTTCTCATGCCGTCGCCCCGGGTGCACGAGGCGTCAGTAGCACGCTTAGCGAAAACCACGACCGCGCGGAACGAACATCAGCCGCCGTTGAAAAATCCCGGGCACACTCACGATGTCGTTCTCATGCCGTCGCCCCG
Source organism: Ixodes scapularis (assembly GCF_016920785.2). Classification (NCBI taxonomy): domain Eukaryota; kingdom Metazoa; phylum Arthropoda; class Arachnida; order Ixodida; family Ixodidae; genus Ixodes; species Ixodes scapularis. The sequence continues at coordinate 237,068 of NW_024610053.1, forward strand.
GGTGCACGAGGCGTCAGTAGCACGCTTAGCGAAAACCACGACCGCGCGGAACGAACATCAGCCGCCGTTGAGAAATCCCGGGCACACTCACGATGTCGTTCTCATGCCGTCGCCCCGGGTGCACGAGGCGTCAGTAGCACGCTTAGCGAAAACCACGACCGCGCGGAACGAACATCAGCCGCCGTTGAAAAATCCCGGGCACACTCACGATGTCGTTCTCATGCCGTCGCCCCGGGTGCACGAGGCGTCAGTAGCACGCTTAGCGAAAACCACGACCGCGCGGAACGAACATCAGCCGCCGTTGAGAAATCTCGGGCACACTCACGATGTCGTTCTCATGCCGTCGCCCCGGGTGCACGAGGCGTCAGTAGCACGCTTAGCGAAAACCACGACCGCGCGGAACGAACATCAGCCGCCGTTGAAAAATCCCGGGCACACTCACGATGTCGTTCTCATGTCGTCGCCCCGGGTGCACGAGGCGTCAGTAGCACGCTTAGCGAAAACCACGACCGCGCGGAACGAACATCCGCCACCTTTGAGAAATCCCGGGCACACTCACGATGTCGTTCTCATGCCGTCGCCCCGGGTGCACGAGGCGTCAGTAGCACGCTTAGCGAAAACCACGACCGCGAGGAACGAACATCCGCCACCTTTGAGAAATCCCGGGCACTCTCACGATGTCGTTCTCATGCCGTCGCCGCGGGTGCACGAGGCGTCAGTAGCACGCTTAGCGAAAACCACGACCGCGCGGAACGAACATCAGCCGCCGTTGAGAAATCCCGGGCACACTCACGATGTCGTTCTCATGCCGTCGCCGCGGGTGCACGAGGCGTCAGTAGCACGCTTAGCGAAAACCACGACCGCGCGGAACGAACATCAGCCGCCGTTGAGAAATCCCGGGCACACTCACGATGTCGTTCTCATGCAGTCGCCCCGGGTGCACGAGGCGTCAGTAGCACGCTTAGCGAAAACCACGACCGCGCGGAACGAACATCAGCCGCCGTTGAGAAATCCCGGGCACACTCACGATGTCGTTCTCATGCCGTCGCCCCGGGTGCACGAGGCGTCAGTAGCACGCTTAGCGAAAACCACGACCGCGCGGAACGAACATCCGCCACCTTTCAGAAATCCCGGGCACTCTCACGATGTCGTTCTCATGCCGTCGCCGCGGGTGCACGAGGCGTCAGTAGCACGCTTAGCGAAAACCACGACCGCGCGGAACGAACATCAGCCGCCGTTGAGAAATCCCGGGCACACTCACGATGTCGTTCTCATGCCGTCGCAGCGGGTGCACGAGGCGTCAGTAGCACGCTTAGCGAAAACCACGACCGCGCGGAACGAACATCAGCCGCCGTTGAGAAATCCCGGGCACACTCACGATGTCGTTCTCATGCCGTCGCCTCGGGTGCACCAGGCGTCAGTAGCACGCTTAGCGAAAACCACGACCGCGCGGAACGAACATCCGCCACCTTTGAGAAATCCCGGGCACACTCACGATGTCGTTCTCATGCCGTCGCCGCGGGTGCACCAGGCGTCAGTAGCACGCTTAGCGAAAACCACGACCGCGCGGAACGAACATCAGCCGCCGTTGAGAAATCTCGGGCACACTCACGATGTCGTTCTCATGCCGTCGACGCGGGTGCACCAGGCGTCAGTACCACGCTTACCGAAAACCACGACCGCGCAAAACGAACATCAGCCGCCGTTGAGAAATCCCGTGCACACAGAGGATGTCGTCCCTGCTGCCGTCGCCGCGGGTGCAATAGGCGTCAGTAGCACGCTTAGCGAAAAAACGAACGCGCGGAACGAACATCCGCCACCTTTGAGAAATCCCGGGCACACTCACGATGATGTTCTCATGCTGTCGCCGCGGGTGCACGAGGCGTCAGTAGCACGCTTAGCGAAAACCACGACCGCGCGGAACGAACATCAGCCGCCGTTGAGAAATCCCGGGCACACTCACGATGTCGTTCTCATGCCGTCGCCCCGGGTGCACGAGGCGTCAGTAGCACGGTTAGCGAAAACCACGACCGCGCGGAACGAACATCCGCCACCTTTGAGAAATCCCGGGCACACTCACGATGTCGTTCTCATGCCGTCGCCCCGGGTGCACGAGGCGTCTGTAGCACGCTTAGCGAAAACCACGACCGCGCGGAACGAACATCAGCCGCCGTTGAGAAATCCCGGGCACACTCACGATGTCGTTCTCATGCCGTCGCCCCGGGTGCACGAGGCGTCTGTAGCACGCTTAGCGAAAACCACGACCGCGCGGAACGAACATCCGCCACCTTTGAGAAATCCCGGGCACACTCACGATGTCGTTCTCATGCCGTCGCCCCGGGTGCACGAGGCGTCTGTAGCACGCTTAGCGAAAACCACGACCGCGCGGAACGAACATCAGCCGCCGTTGAGAAATCCCGGGCACACTCACGATGTCGTTCTCATGCCGTCGCCGCGGGTGCACGAGGCGTCTGTAGCACGCTTAGCGAAAACCACGACCGCGCGGAACGAACATCCGCCACCTTTGAGAAATCCCGGGCACACTCACGATGTCGTTCTCATGCCGTCGCCCCGGGTGCACGAGGCGTCTGTAGCACGCTTAGCGAAAACCACGACCGCGCGGAACGAACATCCGCCACCTTTGAGAAATCCCGGGCACACTCACGATGTCGTTCTCATGCCGTCGCCCCGGGTGCACGAGGCGTCTGTAGCACGCTTAGCGAAAACCACGACCGCGCGGAACGAACCAGAGCCGCCGTTGAGAAATCCCGGGCACACTCACGATGTCGTTCTCATGCCGTCGCCCCGGGTGCACGAGGCGTCAGTAGCACGCTTAGCGAAAACCACGACCGCGCGGAACGAACATCCGCCACCTTTGAGAAATCCCGGGCACATTCACGATGTCGTCTCATGCCGTCGCCCCGGGTGCACGAGGCGTCTGTAGCACGCTTAGCGAAAACCACGACCGCGCGGAACGAACATCAGCCGCCGTTGAGAAATCCCGGGCACACTCACGATGTCGTTCTCATGCCGTCGCCCCGGGTGCACGAGGCGTCAGTAGCACGCTTAGCGAAAACCACGACCGCGCGGAACGAACATCCGCCACCTTTGAGAAATCCCGGGCACACTCACGATGTCGTTCTCATGCCGTCGCCCCGGGTGCACGAGGCGTCAGTAGCACGCTTAGCGAAAACCACGACCGCGCGGAACGAACATCAGCCGCCGTTGAGAAATCCCGGGCACACTCACGATGTCGTTCTCATGCCGTCGCCCCGGGTGCACGAGGCGTCAGTAGCACGCTTAGCGAAAACCACGACCGCGCGGAACGAACATCAGCCGCCGTTGAGAAATCCCGGGCACACTCACGATGTCGTTCTCATGCCGTCGCCCCGGGTGCACGAGGCGTCAGTAGCACGCTTAGCGAAAACCACGACCGCGCGGAACGAACATCCGCCACCTTTGAGAAATCCCGGGCACACTCACGATGTCGTTCTCATGCCGTCGCCCCGGGTGCACGAGGCGTCAGTAGCACGCTTAGCGAAAACCACGACCGCGCGGAACGAACATCAGCCGCCGTTGAGAAATCCCGGGCACACTCACGATGTCGTTCTCATGCCGTCGCCCCGGGTGCACGAGGCGTCAGTAGCACGCTTAGCGAAAACCACGACCGCGTGGAACGAACATCAGCCGCCGTTGAGAAATCCCGGGCACACTCACGATGTCGTTCTCATGCCGTCGCCCCGGGTGCACGAGGCGTCAGTAGCACGCTTAGCGAAAACCACGACCGCGCGGAACGAACATCAGCCGCCGTTGAGAAATCCCGGGCACACTCACGATGTCGTTCTCATGCCGTCGCCCCGGGTGCACGAGGCGTCAGTAGCACGCTTAGCGAAAACCACGACCGCGCGGAACGAACATCCGCCACCTTTGAGAAATCCCGGGCACACTCACGATGTCGTTCTCATGCCGTCGCCCCGGGTGCACGAGGCGTCAGTAGCAGGCTTAGCGAAAACCACGACCGCGCGGAACGAACATCAGCCGCCGTTGAGAAATCTCGGGCACACTCACGATGTCGTTCTCATGCCGTCGACGCGGGTGCACCAGGCGTCAGTAGCACGCTTAGCGAAAACCACGACCGCGCGGAACGAACATCCGCCACCTTTGAGAAATCCCGGGCACACTCACGATGTCGTTCTCATGCCGTCGCCCCGGGTGCACGAGGCGTCAGTAGCAGGCTTAGCGAAAACCACGACCGCGCGGAACGAACATCAGCCGCCGTTGAGAAATCTCGGGCACACTCACGATGTCGTTCTCATGCCGTCGACGCGGGTGCACCAGGCGTCAGTAGCACGCTTAGCGAAAACCACGACCGCGCGGAACGAACATCCGCCACCTTTGAGAAATCCCGGGCACACTCACGATGTCGTTCTCATGCCGTCGCCCCGGGTGCACGAGGCGTCAGTAGCACGCTTAGCGAAAACCACGACCGCGCGGAACGAACATCAGCCGCCGTTGAGAAATCCCGGGCACACTCACGATGTCGTTCTCATGCCGTCGCCCCGGGTGCACGAGGCGTCAGTAGCACGCTTAGCGAAAACCACGACCGCGCGGAACGAACATCCGCCACCTTTGAGAAATCCCGGGCACACTCACGATGTCGTTCTCATGCCGTCGCCCCGGGTGCACGAGGCGTCAGTAGCACGCTTAGCGAAAACCACGACCGCGCGGAACGAACATCAGCCGCCGTTGAGAAATCCCGGGCACACTCACGATGTCGTTCTCATGCCGTCGCCCCGGGTGCACCAGGCGTCAGTAGCACGCTTAGCGAAAACCACGACCGCGCGGAACGAACATCAGCCGCCGTTGAGAAATCCCGGGCACACTCACGATGTCGTTCTCATGCCGTCGCCCCGGGTGCACGAGGCGTCTGTAGCACGCTTAGCGAAAACCACGACCGCGCGGAACGAACATCAGCCGCCGTTGAGAAATCTCGGGCACACTCACGATGTCGTTCTCATGCCGTCGCCCCGGGTGCACGAGGCGTCAGTAGCACGCTTAGCGAAAACCACGACCGCGCGGAACGAACATCAGCCGCCGTTGAGAAATCTCGGGCACACTCACGATGTCGTTCTCATGCCGTCGACGCGGGTGCACCAGGCGTCAGTAGCACGCTTAGCGAAAACCACGACCGCGCGGAACGAACATCAGCCGCCGTTGAGAAATCCCGGGCACACTCACGATGTCGTTCTCATGCCGTCGCCCCGGGTGCACGAGGCGTCAGTAGCACGCTTAGCGAAAACCACGACCGCGCGGAACGAACATCAGCCGCCGTTGAGAAATCTCGGGCACACTCACGATGTCGTTCTCATGCCGTCGACGCGGGTGCACCAGGCGTCAGTAGCACGCTTAGCGAAAACCACGACCGCGCGGAACGAACATCCGCCACCTTTGAGAAATCCCGGGCACACTCACGATGTCGTTCTCATGCCGTCGCCCCGGGTGCACGAGGCGTCAGTAGCACGCTTAGCGAAAACCACGACCGCGCGGAACGAACATCAGCCGCCGTTGAGAAATCCCGGGCACACTCACGATGTCGTTCTCATGCCGTCGCCCCGGGTGCACGAGGCGTCAGTAGCACGCTTAGCGAAAACCACGACCGCGCGGAACGAACATCCGCCACCTTTGAGAAATCCCGGGCACACTCACGATGTCGTTCTCATGCCGTCGCCCCGGGTGCACGAGGCGTCAGTAGCACGCTTAGCGAAAACCACGACCGCGCGGAACGAACATCAGCCGCCGTTGAGAAATCCCGGGCACACTCACGATGTCGTTCTCATGCCGTCGCCCCGGGTGCACCAGGCGTCAGTAGCACGCTTAGCGAAAACCACGACCGCGCGGAACGAACATCAGCCGCCGTTGAGAAATCCCGGGCACACTCACGATGTCGTTCTCATGCCGTCGCCCCGGGTGCACGAGGCGTCTGTAGCACGCTTAGCGAAAACCACGACCGCGCGGAACGAACATCAGCCGCCGTTGAGAAATCTCGGGCACACTCACGATGTCGTTCTCATGCCGTCGCCCCGGGTGCACGAGGCGTCAGTAGCACGCTTAGCGAAAACCACGACCGCGCGGAACGAACATCAGCCGCCGTTGAGAAATCTCGGGCACACTCACGATGTCGTTCTCATGCCGTCGACGCGGGTGCACCAGGCGTCAGTAGCACGCTTAGCGAAAACCACGACCGCGCGGAACGAACATCAGCCGCCGTTGAGAAATCCCGGGCACACTCACGATGTCGTTCTCATGCCGTCGCCCCGGGTGCACGAGGCGTCAGTAGCACGCTTAGCGAAAACCACGACCGCGCGGAACGAACATCAGCCGCCGTTGAGAAATCTCGGGCACACTCACGATGTCGTTCTCATGCCGTCGACGCGGGTGCACCAGGCGTCAGTAGCACGCTTAGCGAAAACCACGACCGCGCGGAACGAACATCCGCCACCTTTGAGAAATCCCGGGCACACTCACGATGTCGTTCTCATGCCGTCGCCCCGGGTGCACGAGGCGTCTGTAGCACGCTTAGCGAAAACCACGACCGCGCGGAACGAACATCAGCCGCCGTTGAGAAATCCCGGGCACACTCACGATGTCGTTCTCATGCCGTCGCCCCGGGTGCACGAGGCGTCAGTAGCACGCTTAGCGAAAACCACGACCGCGCGGAACGAACATCCGCCACCTTTGAGAAATCCCGGGCACACTCACGATGTCGTTCTCATGCCGTCGCCCCGGGTGCACGAGGCGTCAGTAGCACGCTTAGCGAAAACCACGACCGCGCGGAACGAACATCAGCCGCCGTTGAGAAATCTCGGGCACACTCACGATGTCGTTCTCATGCCGTCGACGCGGGTGCACCAGGCGTCAGTAGCACGCTTAGCGAAAAACACGACCGCGCGGAACGGACATCAGCCGCCGTTGAGAAATCTCGGGCACACTCACGATGTCGTTCTCATGCCGTCGCCGCGGGTGCACCAGGCGTCAGTAGCACGCTTAGCGAAAACCACGACCGCGCGGAACGAACATCAGCCGCCGTTGAGAAATCTCGGGCACACTCACGATGTCGTTCTCATGCCGTCGACGCGGGTGCACCAGGCGTCAGTACCACGCTTACCGAAAACCACGACCGCGCAAAACGAACATCAGCCGCCGTTGAGAAATCCCGTGCACACAGAGGATGTCGTCCCTGCTGCCGTCGCCGCGGGTGCAATAGGCGTCAGTAGCACGCTTAGCGAAAAAACGAACGCGCGGAACGAACATCCGCCACCTTTGAGAAATCTCGGGCACACTCACGATGTCGTTCTCATGCCGTCGCCCCGGGTGCACGAGGCGTCAGTAGCACGCTTAGCGAAAACCACGACCGCGCGGAACGAACATCAGCCGCCGTTGAGAAATCTCGGGCACACTCACGATGTCGTTCTCATGCCGTCGCCCCGGGTGCACGAGGCGTCAGTAGCACGCTTAGCGAAAACCACGACCGCGCGGAACGAACATCAGCCGCCGTTGAGAAATCTCGGGCACACTCACGATGTCGTTCTCATGCCGTCGACGCGGGTGCACCAGGCGTCAGTAGCACGCTTAGCGAAAACCACGACCGCGCGGAACGAACATCAGCCGCCGTTGAGAAATCTCGGGCCCACTCACGATGTCGTTCTCATGCCGTCGCCCCGGGTGCACGAGGCGTCAGTAGCACGCTTAGCGAAAACCACGACCGCGCGGATCGAACATCAGCCGCCGTTGAGAAATCTCGGGCACACTCACGATGTCGTTCTCATGCCGTCGCCCCGGGTGCACGAGGCGTCAGTAGCACGCTTAGCGAAAACCACGACCGCGCGGAACGAACATCAGCCGCCGTTGAGAAATCTCGGGCACACTCACGATGTCGTTCTCATGCCGTCGACGCGGGTGCACCAGGCGTCAGTAGCACGCTTAGCGAAAACCACGACCGCGCGGAACGAACATCAGCCGCCGTTGAGAAATCCCGGGCACACTCACGATGATGTTCTCATGCTGTCGCCGCGGGTGCACGAGGCGTCAGTAGCACGCTTAGCGAAAACCACGACCGCGCGGAACGAACATCAGCCGCCGTTGAGAAATCCCGGGCACACTCACGATGTCGTTCTCATGCCGTCGCCCCGGGTGCACGAGGCGTCAGTAGCACGCTTAGCGAAAACCACGACCGCGCGGAACGAACATCCGCCACCTTTGAGAAATCCCGGGCACACTCACGATGTCGTTCTCATGCCGTCGCCCCGGGTGCACGAGGCGTCTGTAGCACGCTTAGCGAAAACCACGACCGCGCGGAACGAACATCAGCCGCCGTTGAGAAATCCCGGGCACACTCACGATGTCGTTCTCATGCCGTCGCCCCGGGTGCACGAGGCGTCAGTAGCACGCTTAGCGAAAACCACGACCGCGCGGAATGAACATCCGCCACCTTTGAGAAATCCCGGGCACACTCACGATGTCGTTCTCATGCCGTCGCCCCGGGTGCACGAGGCGTCAGTAGCACGCTTAGCGAAAACCACGACCGCGCGGAACGAACATCCGCCACCTTTGAGAAATCCCGGGCACACTCACGATGTCGTTCTCATGCCGTCGCCCCGGGTGCACGAGGCGTCTGTAGCACGCTTAGCGAAAACCACGACCGCGCGGAACGAACATCCGCCACCTTTGAGAAATCCCGGGCACACTCACGATGTCGTTCTCATGCCGTCGCCCCGGGTGCACGAGGCGTCAGTAGCACGCTTAGCGAAAACCACGACCGCGCGGAACGAACATCAGCCGCCGTTGAGAAATCCCGGGCACACTCACGATGTCGTTCTCATGCCGTCGCCCCGGGTGCACGAGGCGTCAGTAGCACGCTTAGCGAAAACCACGACCGCGCGGAATGAACATCCGCCACCTTTGAGAAATCCCGGGCACACTCACGATGTCGTTCTCATGCCGTCGCCCCGGGTGCACGAGGCGTCAGTAGCACGCTTAGCGAAAACCACGACCGCGCGGAACGAACATCCGCCACCTTTGAGAAATCCCGGGCACACTCACGATGTCGTTCTCATGCCGTCGCCCCGGGTGCACGAGGCGTCTGTAGCACGCTTAGCGAAAACCACGACCGCGCGGAACGAACATCCGCCACCTTTGAGAAATCCCGGGCACACTCACGATGTCGTTCTCATGCCGTCGCCCCGGGTGCACGATGCGTCAGTAGCACGCTTAGCGAAAACCACGACCGCGCGGAACGAACATCAGCCGCCGTTGAGAAATCCCGGGCACACTCACGATGATGTTCTCATGCTGTCGCCGCGGGTGCACGAGGCGTCAGTAGCACGCTTAGCGAAAACCACGACCGCGCGGAACGAATTTCAGCCTCCGTTGAGAAATCCCGGGCACACTCACGATGTCGTTCTCATGCCGTCGCCCCGGGTGCACGAGGCGTCAGTAGCACGCTTAGCGAAAACCACGACCGCGCGGAACGAACATCCGCCACCTTTGAGAAATCCCGGGCACACTCACGATGTCGTTCTCATGCCGTCGCCCCGGGTGCACGAGGCGTCAGTAGCACGCTTAGCGAAAACCACGACCGCGCGGAACGAACATCCGCCACCTTTGAGAAATCCCGGGCACACTCACGATGTCGTTCTCATGCCGTCGCCCCGGGTGCACGAGGCGTCAGTAGCACGCTTAGCGAAAACCACGACCGCGCGGAACGAACATCCGCCACCTTTGAGAAATCCCGGGCACACTCACGATGTCGTTCTCATGCCGTCGCCCCGGGTGCACGAGGCGTCTGTAGCACGCTTAGCGAAAACCACGACCAGGACCGCGCCGAACGAACATCAGCCGCCGTTGAGAAATCCCGGGCACACTCACGATGATGTTCTCATGCTGTCGCCGCGGGTGCAAGAGGCGTCAGTAGCACGCTTAGCGAAAACCACGACCGCGCGGAACGAACATCAGCCGCCGTTGAGAAATCCCGGGCACACTCACGATGTCGTTCTCATGCCGTCGCCGCGGGTGCACGAGGCGTCAGTAGCACGCTTAGCGAAAACCACGACCGCGCGGAACGAACATCCGCCACCTTTGAGAAATCCCGGGCACACTCGCGATGATGTTCTCATGCTGTCGCCGCGGGTGCAAGAGGCGTCAGTAGCACGCTTAGCGAAAACCACGACCGCGCGGAACGAACATCAGCCGCCGTTGAGAAATCCCGGGCACACTCACGATGTCGTTCTCATGCCGTCGCCCCAGGTGCACGAGGCGTCAGTAGCACGCTTAGCGAAAACCACGACCGCGCGGAACGAACATCCGCCACCTTTGAGAAATCCCGGGCAAACTCACGATGTCGTTCTCATGCCGTCGCCCCGGGTGCACGAGGCGTCTGTAGCACGCTTAGCGAAAACCACGACCGCGCGGAACGAACATCCGCCACCTTTGAGAAATCCCAAGCACACTCACGATGTCGTTCTCATGCCGTCGCCCCTGGTGCACGAGGCGTCAGTAGCACGCTTAGCGAAAACCACGACCGCGCGGAACGAACATCAGCCGCCGTTGAGAAATCCCGGTCACACTCACGATGTCGTTCTCATGCCGTCGCCCCGGGTGCACGAGGCGTCTGTAGCACGCTTAGCGAAAACCACGACCGCGCGGAACGAACATCAGCCGCCGTTGAGAAATCCCGGGCACACTCACGATGTCGTTCTCATGCCGTCGCCCCGGGTGCACGAGGCGTCTGTAGCACGCTTAGCGAAAACCACGACCGCGCGGAACGAACATCCGCCACCTTTGAGAAATCCCGGGCACACTCACGATGTCGTTCTCATGCCGTCGCCCCGGGTGCACGAGGCGTCAGTAGCACGCTTAGCGAAAACCACGACCGCGCGGAACGAACATCCGCCACCTTTGAGAAATCCCGGGCACACTCACGATGTCGTTCTCATGCCGTCGCCCCGGGTGCACGAGGCGTCAGTAGCACGCTTAGCGAAAACCACGACCGCGCGGAACGAACATCAGCCGCCGTTGAGAAATCCCGGGCACACTCACGATGTCGTTCTCATGCCGTCGCCCCGGGTGCACGAGGCGTCTGTAGCACGCTTAGCGAAAACCACGACCGCGCGGAACGAACATCAGCCGCCGTGTAGAAATCCCGGGCACACTCACGATGTCGTTCTCATGCCGTCGCCCCGGGTGCACGAGGCGTCTGTAGCACGCTTAGCGAAAACCACGACCGCGCGGAACGAACATCCGCCACCTTTGAGAAATCCCGGGCACACTCACGATGTCGTTCTCATGCCGTCGCCCCGGGTGCACGAGGCGTCAGTAGCACGCTTAGCGAAAACCACGACCGCGCGGAACGAACATCCGCCACCTTTGAGAAATCCCGGGCACACTCACGATGTCGTTCTCATGCCGTCGCCCCGGGTGCACGAGGCGTCAGTAGCACGCTTAGCGAAAACCACGACCGCGCGGAACGAACATCCGCCACCTTTGAGAAATCCCGGGCACACTCACGATGTCGTTCTCATGCCGTCGCCCCGGGTGCACGAGGCGTCTGTAGCACGCTTAGCGAAAACCACGACCGCGCGGAACGAACATCAGCCGCCGTTGAGAAATCCCGGGCACACTCACGATGTCGTTCTCATGCCGTCGCCCCGGGTGCACGAGGCGTCAGTAGCACGCTTAGCGAAAACCACGACCGCGCGGAACGAACATCCGCCACCTTTGAGAAATCCCGGGCACACTCACGATGTCGTTCTCATGCCGTCGCCCCGGGTGCACGAGGCGTCAGTAGCACGCTTAGCGAAAACCACGACCGCGCGGAACGAACATCAGCCGCCGTTGAGAAATCCCGGGCACACTCACGATGTCGTTCTCATGCCGTCGCCCCGGGTGCACGAGGCGTCAGTAGCACGCTTAGCGAAAACCACGACCGCGCGGAACGAACATCAGCCGCCGTTGAGAAATCCCGGGCACACTCACGATGTCGTTCTCATGCCGTCGCCCCTGGGTGCACGAGGCGTCTGTAGCACGCTTAGCGAAAACCACGACCGCGCGGAACGAATATCAGCCGCCGTTGAGAAATCCCGGGCACACTCACGATGTCGTTCTCATGCCGTCGCCCCGGGTGCACGAGGCGTCAGTAGCACGCTTAGCGAAAACCACGACCGCGCGGAACGAACATCCGCCACCTTTGAGAAATCCCGGGCACACTCACGATGTCGTTCTCATGCCGTCGCCCCGGGTGCACGAGGCGTCTGTAGCACGCTTAGCGAAAACCACGACCGCGCGGAACGAACATCCGCCACCTTTGAGAAATCCCTGGCACACTCACGATGTCGTTCTCATGCCGTCGCCCCGGGTGCACGAGGCGTCAGTAGCACGCTTAGCGAAAACCACGACCGCGCGGAACGAACATCCGCCACCTTTGAGAAATCCCGGGCACTCTCACGATGTCGTTCTCATGCCGTCGCCGCGGGTGCACGAGGCGTCAGTAGCACGCTTAGCGAAAACCACGACCGCGCGGAACGGACATCAGCCGCCGTTGAGAAATCCCGGGCACACTCACGATGTCGTTCTCATGCCGTCGCCCCGGGTGCACGAGGCGTCAGTAGCACGCTTAGCGAAAACCACGACCGCGCGGAACGAACATCAGCCGCCGTTGAGAAATCCCGGGCACACTCACGATGTCGTTCTCATGCCGTCGCCCCGGGTGCACGAGGCGTCAGTAGCACGCTTAGCGAAAACCACGACCGCGCGGAACGAACATCAGCCGCCGTTGAGAAATCCCGGGCACACTCACGATGTCGTTCTCATGCCGTCGCCCCGGGTGCACGAGGCGTCAGTAGCACGCTTAGCGAAAACCACGACCGCGCGGAACGAACATCAGCCGCCGTTGAGAAATCCCGGGCACACTCACGATGTCGTTCTCATGCCGTCGCCCCGGGTGCACGAGGCGTCAGTAGCACGCTTAGCGAAAACCACGACCGCGCGGAACGAACATCAGCCGCCGTTGAGAAATCCCGGGCACACTCACGATGTCGTTCTCATGCCGTCGCCCCGGGTGCACGAGGCGTCAGTAGCAGGCTTAGCGAAAACCACGACCGCGCGGAACGAACATCAGCCGCCGTTGAGAAATCCCGGGCACACTCACGATGTCGTTCTCATGGCGTCGCCGCGGGTGCACGAGGCGTCAGTAGCACGCTTAGCGAAAACCACGACCGCGCGGAACGAACATCAGCCGCCGTTGAGAAATCCCGGGCACACTCACGATGTCGTTCTCATGCCGTCGCCCCGGGTGCACGAGGCGTCAGTAGCACGCTTAGCGAAAACCACGACCGCGCGGAACGAACATCAGCCGCCGTTGAGAAATCCCGGGCACACTCACGATGTCGTTCTCATGCCGTCGCCCCGGGTGCACGAGGCGTCAGTAGCACGCTTAGCGAAAACCACGACCGCGCGGAACGAACATCAGCCGCCGTTGAGAAATCCCGGGCACACTCACGATGTCGTTCTCATGCCGTCGCCCCGGGTGCACGAGGCGTCAGTAGCACGCTTAGCGAAAACCACGACCGCGCGGAACGAACATCAGCCGCCGTTGAGAAATCCCGGGCACACTCACGATGTCGTTCTCATGCCGTCGCCCCGGGTGCACGAGGCGTCTGTAGCGCGCTTAGCGAAAACCGCGACCGCGCGGAACGAACATCCGCCACCTTTGAGAAATCCCGGGCACACTCACGATGTCGTTCTCATGCCGTCGCCCCGGGTGCACGAGGCGTCAGTAGCACGCTTACCGAAAACCACGACCGCGCGGAACGAACATCAGCCGCCGTTGAGAAATCCCGGGCACACTCACGATGTCGTTCTCATGCCGTCGCCCCGGGTGCACGAGGCGTCAGTAGCACGCTTAGCGAAAACCACGACCGCGCGGAACGAACATCAGCCGCCGTTGAGAAATCCCGGGCACACTCACGATGTCGTTCTCATGCCGTCGCCCCGGGTGCACGAGGCGTCAGTAGCACGCTTAGCGAAAACCGCGACCGCGCGGAACGAACATCAGCCGCCGTTGAGAAATCCCGGGCACACTCACGATGTCGTTCTCATGCCGTCGCCCCGGGTGCACGAGGCGTCAGTAGCACGCTTAGCGAAAACCACGACCGCGCGGAACGAACATCCGCCACCTTTGAGAAATCCCGGGCACACTCACGATGTCGTTCTCATGCCGTCGCCCCGGGTGCACGAGGCGTCAGTAGCACGCTTAGCGAAAACCACGACCGCGCGGAACGAACATCAGCCGCCGTTGAGAAATCCCGGGCACACTCACGATGTCGTTCTCATGCCGTCGCCCCGGGTGCACGAGGCGTCTGTAGCACGCTTAGCGAAAACCGCGACTGCGCGGAACGAACATCAGCCGCCGTTGAGAAATCCCGGGCACACTCACGATGTCGTTCTCATGCCGTCGCCCCGGGTGCACGAGGCGTCAGTAGCACGCTTAGCGAAAACCACGACCGCGCGGAACGAACATCAGCCGCCGTTGAGAAATCCCGGGCACACTCACGATGTCGTTCTCATGCCGTCGCCGCGGGTGCACGAGGCGTCAGTAGCACGCTTAGCGAAAACCACGACCGCGCGGAACGAACATCCGCCACCTTTGAGAAATCCCGGGCACACTCACGATGTCGTTCTCATGCCGTCGCCCCGGGTGCACGAGGCGTCAGTAGCACGCTTAGCGAAAACCACGACCGCGCGGAACGAACATCAGCCGCCGTTGAGAAATCCCGGGAACACTCACGATGTCGTTCTCATGCCGTCGCCCCGGGTGCACGAGGCGTCAGTAGCACGCTTAGCGAAAACCACGACCGCGCGGAACGAACATCCGCCACCTTTGAGAAATCCCGGGCACACTCACGATGTCGTTCTCATGCCGTCGCCCCGGGTGCACGAGGCGTCAGTAGCACGCTTAGCGAAAACCACGACCGCGCGGAACGAACATCAGCCGCCGTTGAGAAATCCCGGGAACACTCACGATGTCGTTCTCATGCCGTCGCCCCGGGTGCACGAGGCGTCAGTAGCACGCTTAGCGAAAACCACGACCGCGCGGAACGAACATCCGCCACCTTTGAGAAATCCCGGGCACACTCACGATGTCGTTCTCATGCCGTCGCCCCGGGTGCACGAGGCGTCAGTAGCACGCTTAGCGAAAACCACGACCGCGCGGAACGAACATCAGCCGCCGTTGAGAAATCCCGGGAACACTCACGATGTCGTTCTCATGCCGTCGCCCCGGGTGCACGAGGCGTCAGTAGCACGCTTAGCGAAAACCACGACCGCGCGGAACGAACATCCGCCACCTTTGAGAAATCCCGGGCACACTCACGATGTCGTTCTCATGCCGTCGCCCCGGGTGCACGAGGCGTCAGTAGCACGCTTACCGAAAACCGCGACCGCGCGGAACGAACATCAGCCGCCGTTGAGAAATCCCGGGAACACTCACGATGTCGTTCTCATGCCGTCGCCCCGGGTGCACGAGGCGTCAGTAGCACGCTTAGCGAAAACCACGACCGCGCGGAACGAACATCCGCCACCTTTGAGAAATCCCGGGCACACTCACGATGTCGTTCTCATGCCGTCGCCCCGGGTGCACGAGGCGTCAGTAGCACGCTTAGCGAAAACCACGACCGCGCGGAACGAACATCCGCCACCTTTGAGAAATCCCGGGCACACTCACGATGTCGTTCTCATGCCGTCGCCCCGGGTGCACGAGGCGTCAGTAGCACGCTTAGCGAAAACCACGACCGCGCGGAACGAACATCCGCCACCTTTGAGAAATCCCGGGCACACTCACGATGTCGTTCTCATGCCGTCGCCCCGGGTGCACGAGGCGTCAGTAGCACGCTTAGCGAAAACCGCGACCGCGCGGAACGAACATCAGCCGCCGTTGAGAAATCCCGGGCACACTCACGATGTCGTTCTCATGCCGTCGCCCCGGGTGCACGAGGCGTCAGTAGCACGCTTAGCGAAAACCACGACCGCGCGGAACGAACATCAGCCGCCGTTGAGAAATCCCGGGCACACTCACGATGTCGTTCTCATGCCGTCGCCCCGGGTGCACGAGGCGTCAGTAGCACGCTTAGCGAAAACCACGACCGCGCGGAACGAACATCCGCCACCTTTGAGAAATCCCGGGCACACTCACGATGTCGTTCTCATGCCGTCGCCCCGGGTGCACGAGGCGTCAGTAGCACGCTTAGCGAAAACCGCGACCGCGCGGAACGAACATCAGCCGCCGTTGAGAAATCCCGGGCACACTCACGATGTCGTTCTCATGCCGTCGCCCCGGGTGCACGAGGCGTCAGTAGCACGCTTAGCGAAAACCACGACCGCGCGGAACGAACATCCGCCACCTTTGAGAAATCCCGGGCACACTCACGATGTCGTTCTCATGCCGTCGCCCCGGGTGCACGAGGCGTCAGTAGCACGCTTAGCGAAAACCACGACCGCGCGGAACGAACATCAGCCGCCGTTGAGAAATCCCGGGAACACTCACGATGTCGTTCTCATGCCGTCGCCCCGGGTGCACGAGGCGTCAGTAGCACGCTTAGCGAAAACCACGACCGCGCGGAACGAACATCAGCCGCCGTTGAGAAATCCCGGGCACACTCACGATGTCGTTCTCATGCCGTCGCCCCGGGTGCACGAGGCGTCAGTAGCACGCTTAGCGAAAACCACGACCGCGCGGAACGAACATCAGCCGCCGTTGAGAAATCCCGGGCACACTCACGATGTCGTTCTCATGCCGTCGCCCCGGGTGCACGAGGCGTCAGTAGCACGCTTAGCGAAAACCACGACCGCGCGGAATGAACATCAGCCGCCGTTGAGAAATCCCGGGAACACTCACGATGTCGTTCTCATGCCGTCGCCCCGGGTGCACGAGGCGTCAGTAGCACGCTTAGCGAAAACCACGACCGCGCGGAACGAACATCAGCCGCCGTTGAGAAATCCCGGGCACACTCACGATGTCGTTCTCATGCCGTCGCCCCGGGTGCACGAGGCGTCAGTAGCACGCTTAGCGAAAACCACGACCGCGCGGAACGAACATCCGCCACCTTTGAGAAATCCCGGGCACACTCACGATGTCGTTCTCATGCCGTCGCCCCGGGTGCACGAGGCGTCAGTAGCACGCTTAGCGAAAACCGCGACCGCGCGGAACGAACATCAGCCGCCGTTGAGAAATCCCGGGCACACTCACGATGTCGTTCTCATGCCGTCGCCCCGGGTGCACGAGGCGTCAGTAGCACGCTTAGCGAAAACCACGACCGCGCGGAACGAACATCCGCCACCTTTGAGAAATCCCGGGCACACTCACGATGTCGTTCTCATGCCGTCGCCCCGGGTGCACGAGGCGTCAGTAGCACGCTTAGCGAAAACCACGACCGCGCGGAACGAACATCAGCCGCCGTTGAGAAATCCCGGGAACACTCACGATGTCGTTCTCATGCCGTCGCCCCGGGTGCACGAGGCGTCAGTAGCACGCTTAGCGAAAACCACGACCGCGCGGAACGAACATCAGCCGCCGTTGAGAAATCCCGGGAACACTCACGATGTCGTTCTCATGCCGTCGCCCCGGGTGCACGAGGCGTCAGTAGCACGCTTAGCGAAAACCACGACCGCGCGGAACGAACATCAGCCGCCGTTGAGAAATCCCGGGCACACTCACGATGTCGTTCTCATGCCGTCGCCCCGGGTGCACGAGGCGTCAGTAGCACGCTTAGCGAAAACCACGACCGCGCGGAACGAACATCAGCCGCCGTTGAGAAATCCCGGGCACACTCACGATGTCGTTCTCATGCCGTCGCCCCGGGTGCACGAGGCGTCAGTAGCACGCTTAGCGAAAACCACGACCGCGCGGAACGAACATCAGCCGCCGTTGAGAAATCCCGGGAACACTCACGATGTCGTTCTCATGCCGTCGCCCCGGGTGCACGAGGCGTCAGTAGCACGCTTAGCGAAAACCGCGACCGCGCGGAACGAACATCAGCCGCCGTTGAGAAATCCCGGGAACACTCACGATGTCGTTCTCATGCCGTCGCCCCGGGTGCACGAGGCGTCAGTAGCACGCTTAGCGAAAACCACGACCGCGCGGAACGAACATCAGCCGCCGTTGAGAAATCCCGGGCACACTCACGATGTCGTTCTCATGCCGTCGCCGCGGGTGCACGAGGCGTCAGTAGCACGCTTAGCGAAAACCACGACCGCGCGGAACGAACATCCGCCACCTTTGAGAAATCCCGGGCACACTCACGATGTCGTTCTCATGCCGTCGCCGCGGGTGCACGAGGCGTCAGTAGCACGCTTAGCGAAAACCACGACCGCGCGGAACGAACATCCGCCACCTTTCAGAAATCCCGGGCACACTCACGATGTCGTTCTCATGCCGTCGCCCCGGGTGCACGAGGCGTCAGTAGCACGCTTAGCGAAAACCACGACCGCGCGGAACGAACATCAGCCACCTTTGAGAAATCCCGGGCACACTCACGATGTCGTTCTCATGCCGTCGCCGCGGGTGCACGAGGCGTCAGTAGCACGCTTAGCGAAAACCACGACCGCGCGGAACGAACATCCGCCACCTTTGAAAAATCCCGGGCACACTCACGATGTCGTTCTCATGCCGTCGCCGCGGGTGCACGAGGCGTCAGTAGCACGCTTAGCGAAAACCACGACCGCGCGGAACGAACATCCGCCACCTTTGAGAAATCCCGGGCACACTCACGATGTCGTTCTCATGCCGTCGCCCCGGGTGCACGAGGCGTCAGTAGCACGCTTAGCGAAAACCACGACCGCGCGGAACGAACATCAGCCGCCGTTGAGAAATCCCGGGCACACTCACGATGTCGTTCTCATGCCGTCGCCCCGGGTGCACGAGGCGTCAGTAGCACGCTTAGCGAAAACCACGACCGCGCGGAACGAACATCCGCCACCTTTGAGAAATCCCGGGCACTCTAACGATGTCGTTCTCATGCCGTCGCCGCGGGTGCACGAGGCGTCAGAAGCACGCTTAGCGAAAACCACGACCGCGCGGAACGAACATCAGCCGCCGTTGAGAAATCCCGGGCACACTCACGATGTCGTTCTCATGCCGTCGCCGCGGGTGCACGAGGCGTCAGTAGCACGCTTAGCGAAAACCACGACCGCGCGGAACGAACATCCGCCACCTTTGAGAAATCCCGGGCACTCTCACGATGTCGTTCTCATGCCGTCGCCGCGGGTGCACGAGGCGTCAGTAGCACGCTTAGCGAAAACCACGACCGCGCGGAACGAACATCAGCCGCCGTTGAGAAATCCCGGGCACACTCACGATGTCGTTCTCATGCCGTCGCCGCGGGTGCACGAGGCGTCAGTAGCACGCTTAGCGAAAACCACGACCGCGCGGAACGAACATCAGCCGCCGTTGAGAAATCCCGGGCACACTCACGATGTCGTTCTCATGCCGTCGCCCCGGGTGCACGAGGCGTCAGTAGCACGCTTAGCGAAAAAACGAACGCGCGGAACGAACATCCGCCACCTTTGAGAAATCCCGGGCACACTCACGATGATGTTCTCATGCTGTCGCCGCGGGTGCACGAGGCGTCAGTAGCACGCTGAGCGAAAACCACGACCGCGCGGAACGAACATCCGCCACCTTTGAGAAATCCCGGGCACACTCACGATGTCGTTCTCATGCCGTCGCCCCGGGTGCACGAGGCGTCTGTAGCACGCTTAGCGAAAACCACGACCGCGCGGAACGAACATCCGCCACCTTTGAGAAATCCCGGGCACACTCACGATGTCGTTCTCATGCCGTCGCCCCGGGTGCACGAGGCGTCAGTAGCACGCTTAGCGAAAACCACGACCGCGCGGAACGAACATCCGCCACCTTTGAGAAATCCCGGGCACACTTACGATGTCGTTCTCATGCCGTCGCCGCGGGTGCATGAGGCGTCAGTAGCACGCTTAGCGAAAACCACGACCGCGCGGAACGAACATCAGCCACCTTTGAGAAATCCCGGGCACACTCACGATGATGTTCTCATGCTGTCGCCGCGGGTGCAAGAGGCGTCAGTAGCACGCTTAGCGAAAACCACGACCGCGCAGAACGAACATCAGCCGCCGTTGAGAAATCCCGGGCACACTCACGATGTCGTTCTCATGCCGTCGCCGCGGGTGCACGAGGCGTCAGTAGCACGCTTAGCGAAAACCACGACCGCGCGGAACGAACATCCGCCACCTTTGAGAAATCCCGGGCACACTCACGATGATGTTCTCATGCTGTCGCCGCGGGTGCAAGAGGCGTCAGTAGCACGCTTAGCAAAAACCACGACCGCGCGGAACGAACATCAGCCGCCGTTGAGAAATCCCGGGCACACTCACGATGTCGTTCTCATGCCGTCGCCCCGGGTGCACGAGGCGTCAGTAGCACGCTTAGCGAAAACCACGACCACGCGGAACGAACATCCGCCACCTTTGAGAAATCCCGGGCAAACTCACGATGTCGTTCTCATGCCGTCGCCCCGGGTGCACGAGGCGTCTGTAGCACGCTTAGCGAAAACCACGACCGCGCGGAACGAACATCCGCCACCTTTGAGAAATCCCGGGCAAACTCACGATGTCGTTCTCATGCTGTCGCCGCGGGTGCAAGAGGCGTCTGTAGCACGCTTAGCGAAAACCACGACCGCGCGGAACGAACATCCGCCACCTTTGAGAAATCCCGGGCAAACTCACGATGTCGTTCTCATGCCGTCGCCCCGGGTGCACGAGGCGTCAGTAGCACGCTTAGCGAAAACCACGACCGCGCGGAACGAACATCCGCCACCTTTGAGAAATCCCGGGCAAACTCACGATGTCGTTCTCATGCCGTCGCCCCGGGTGCACGAGGCGTCTGTAGCACGCTTAGCGAAAACCACGACCGCGCGGAACGAACATCCGCCACCTTTGAGAAATCCCGGGCACACTCACGATGTCGTTCTCATGCCGTCGCCCCGGGTGCACGAGGCGTCAGTAGCACGCTTAGCGAAAACCACGACCGCGCGGAACGAACATCCGCCACCTTTGAGAAATCCCGGGCAAACTCACGATGTCGTTCTCATGCCGTCGCCCCGGGTGCACGAGGCGTCTGTAGCACGCTTAGCGAAAACCACGACCGCGCGGAACGAACATCCGCCACCTTTGGGAAATCCCGGGCACACTCACGATGTCGTTCTCATGCCGTCGCCCCGGGTGCACGAGGCGTCAGTAGCACGCTTAGCGAAAACCACGACCGCGCGGAACGAACATCCGCCACATTTGAGAAATCCCGGGCAAACTCACGATGTCGTTCTCATGCCGTCGCCCCGGGTGCACGAGGCGTCTGTAGCACGCTTAGCGAAAACCACGACCGCGCGGAACGAACATCCGCCACCTTTGAGAAATCCCGGGCACACTCACGATGTCGTTCTCATGCCGTCGCCCCGGGTGCACGAGGCGTCTGTAGCACGCTTAGCGAAAACCACGACCGCGCGGAACGAACATCCGCCACCTTTGAGAAATCCCGGGCAAACTCACGATGTCGTTCTCATGCCGTCGCCCCGGGTGCACGAGGCGTCTGTAGCACGCTTAGCGAAAACCACGACCGCGCGGAACGAACATCCGCCACCTTTGAGAAATCCCGGGCACACTCACGATGTCGTTCTCATGCCGTCGCCCCGGGTGCACGAGGCGTCTGTAGCACGCTTAGCGAAAACCACGACCGCGCGGAACGAACATCCGCCACCTTTGAGAAATCCCGGGCAAACTCACGATGTCGTTCTCATGCCGTCGCCCCGGGTGCACGAGGCGTCAGTAGCACGCTTAGCGAAAACCACGACCGCGCGGAACGAACATCCGCCACCTTTGAGAAATCCCGGGCACATTCACGATGTCGTTCTCATGCCGTCGCCCCGGGTGCACGAGGCGTCTGTAGCACGCTTAGCGAAAACCACGACCGCGCGGAACGAACATCCGCCACCTTTGAGAAATCCCGGGCAAACTCACGATGTCGTTCTCATGCCGTCGCCCCGGGTGCACGAGGCGTCTGTAGCACGCTTAGCGAAAACCACGACCGCTCGGAACGAACATCCGCCACCTTTGAGAAATCCCGGGCAAACTCACGATGTCGTTCTCATGCTGTCGCCGCGGGTGCAAGAGGCGTCAGTAGCACGCTTAGCGAAAACCACGACCGCGCGGAACGAACATCCGCCACCTTTGAGAAATCCCGGGCACACTCACGATGTCGTTCTCATGCCGTCGCCCCGGGTGCACGAGGCGTCAGTAGCACGCTTAGCGAAAACCACGACCGCGCGGAACGAACATCAGCCGCCGTTGAGAAATCCCGGGCACACTCACGATGTCGTTCTCATGCCGTCGCCCCGGGTGCACGAGGCGTCTGTAGCACGCTTAGCGAAAACCACGACCGCGCGGAACGAACATCAGCCGCCGTTGAGAAATCCCGGGCACACTCACGATGTCGTTCTCATGCCGTCGCCCCGGGTGCACGAGGCGTCAGTAGCACGCTTAGCGAAAACCACGACCGCGCGGAACGAACATCAGCCGCCGTTGAGAAATCCCGGGCACACTCACGATGTCGTTCTCATGCCGTCGCCCCGGGTGCACGAGGCGTCAGTAGCACGCTTAGCGAAAACCACGACCGCGCGGAACGAACATCCGCCACCTTTGAGAAATCCCGGGCACACTCACGATGTCGTTCTCATGCCGTCGCCCCGGGTGCACGAGGCGTCAGTAGCACGCTTAGCGAAAACCACGACCGCGCGGAACGAACATCAGCCGCCGTTGAGAAATCCCGGGCACACTCACGATGTCGTTCTCATGCCGTCGCCCCGGGTGCACGAGGCGTCAGTAGCACGCTTAGCGAAAACCACGACCGCGCGGAACGAACATCAGCCGCGGTTGAGAAATCCCGGGCACACTCACGATGTCGTTCTCATGCCGTCGCCCCGGGTGCACGAGGCGTCTGTAGCACGCTTAGCGAAAACCACGACCGCGCGGAACGAACATCCGCCACCTTTGAGAAATCCCGGGCACACTCACGATGTCGTTCTCATGCCGTCGCCCCGGGTGCACGAGGCGTCAGTAGCACGCTTACCGAAAACCAGGACCGCGCGGAACGAACATCCGCCACCTTTGAGAAATCCCGGGCACACTCACGATGTCGTTCTCATGCCGTCGCCGCGGGTGCACGAGGCGTCAGTAGCACGCTTAGCGAAAAAACGAACGCGCGGAACGAACATCCGCCACCTTTGAGAAATCCCGGGCACACTCACGATGTCGTTCTCATGCCGTCGCCGCGGGTGCACGAGGCGTCAGTAGCACGCTTAGCGAAAACCACGACCGCGCGGAACGAACATCAGCCGCCGTTGAGAAATCCCGGGCACACTCACGATGTCGTCCCTTATGCCGTCGCCGCGGATGCACCAGGCGCCAGTAGCACGCTTAGCGAAAAACACGACCGCGCGGAACGAACATCAGCCGCCGTTAAGAAATCCAGGGCACACTCACGATGTCGTCCCTGATGCCGTCGCCGCGGGTGCACCAGGCGTCAGTAGCACGCTTAGCGAAAACCACGACCGCGCGGAACGAACATCAGCCGCCGTTGAGAAATCCCGGGCACACTCACGATGTCGTCCCTGATGACGTCGCCGCGGGTGCACCAGGCGTCAGTAGCACGCTTAGCGAAAACCACGATCGCGCGGTGCGAATATCAGCCGCCGTTGAGAAATCCAGGGCACACTCAGGATGTCGTCCCTGATGACGTCGCCACGGGTGCACCAGGCGTCAGTAGCACGCTTAGCGAAAACCACGACCGCGCGGAACGAACATCAGCCGCCGTTAAGAAATCCCGGGCACACTCACGATGTCGTCCTCATGTTGTCGCCGTGAGTGCACGAGGCGTCAGTAGCACGCTTAGCGAAAAAACGAACGCGCGGAACGAACATCCGCCACCTTTGAGAAAACCCGGGCACACTCACGATGTCGTCCCTGATGACGTCGCCGCGGATGCACCAGGCGTCAGTAGCACGCTTAGCGAAAACCACGACCGCGCGGAACGAACATCAGCCGCCGTTAAGAAATCCAGGGCACACTCACGATGTCGTCCCAGCTGCCGTCGCCGCGGGTGCACCAGGCGTCAGTAGCACGCTTAGCGAAAACCACGACCGCGCGGAACGAACATCAGCCGCCGTTGAGAAATCCCGGGCACACAGAGGATGTCGTCCCTGCTGCCGTCGCCGCGGGTGCACCAGGCGTCAGTAGCACGCTTAGCGAAAACCACGACCGCGCGGAACGAACATCACCCGCCGTTGAGAAATCCCGGGCACACTCACGATGTCGTTCTCATGCCGTCGCCCCGGGTGCACGAGGCGTCAGTAGCACGCTTAGCGAAAACCACGACCGCGCGGAACGAACATCCGCCACCTTTGAGAAATCCCGGGCACACTCACGATGTCGTTCTCATGCCGTCGCCCCGGGTGCACGAGGCGTCAGTAGCACGCTTAGCGAAAACCACGACCGCGCGGAACGAACATCCGCCACCTTTGAGAAATCCCGGGCACACTCTCGATGTCGTTCTCATGCCGTCGCCCCGGGTGCACGAGGCGTCAGTAGCACGCTTAGCGAAAACCACGACCGCGCGGAACGAACATCAGCCACCGTTGAGAAATCCCGGGCACACTCACGATGTCGTTCTCATGCCGTCGCCCCGGTGCACGAGGCGTCAGTAGCACGCTTAGCGAAAACCACGACCGCGCGGAACGAACATCCGCCACCTTTGAGAAATCCCGGGCACACTCACGATGTCGTTCTCATGCCGTCGCCCCGGGTGCACGAGGCGTCAGTAGCACGCTTAGCGAAAACCACGACCGCGCGGAACGAACATCCGCCACCTTTGAGAAATCCCGGGCACACTCACGATGTCGTTCTCATGCCGTCGCCGCGGGTGCACCAGGCGTCAGTAGCACGCTTAGCGAAAACCACGACCGCGCGGAACGAACATCAGCCGCCGTTGAGAAATCCCGTGCACACAGAGGATGTCGTCCCTGCTGCCGTCGCCGCGGGTGCACGAGGCGTCAGTAGCACGCTTAGCGAAAAAACGAACGCGCGGAACGAACATCCGCCACCTTTGAGAAATCCCGGGCACACTCACGATGTCGTTCTCATGCCGTCGCCGCGGGTGCACGAGGCGTCAGTAGCACGCTTAGGGAAAACCACGACCGCGCGGAACGAACATCAGCCGCCGTTGAGAAATCCCGGGCACACTCACGATGTCGTTCTCATGCCGTCGCCGCGGGTGCACCAGGCGTCAGTAGCACGCTTAGCGAAAACCACGACCGCGCGGAACGAACATCAGCCGCCGTTGAGAAATCCCGTGCACACAGAGGATGTCGTCCCTGCTGCCGTCGCCGCGGGTGCACGAGGTGTCAGTAGCACGCTTAGCGAAAAAACGAACGCGCGGAACGAACATCCGCCACCTTTGAGAAATCCCGGGCACACTCACGATGTCGTTCTCATGCCGTCGCCGCGGGTGCACGAGGCGTCAGTAGCACGCTTAGGGAAAACCACGACCGCGCGGAACGAACATCAGCCGCCGTTGAGAAATCCCGGGCACACTCACGATGTCGTTCTCATGCCGTCGCCGCGGGTGCACCAGGCGTCAGTAGCACGCTTAGCGAAAACCACGACCGCGCGGAACGAACATCAGCCGCCGTTGAGAAATCCCGTGCACACAGAGGATGTCGTCCCTGCTGCCGTCGCCGCGGGTGCACGAGGTGTCAGTAGCACGCTTAGCGAAAAAACGAACGCGCGGAACGAACATCCGCCACCTTTGAGAAATCCCGGGCACACTCACGATGTCGTTCTCATGCCGTCGCCGCGGGTGCACGAGGCGTCAGTAGCACGCTTAGCGAAAACCACGACCGCGCGGAACGAACATCAGCCGCCGTTGAGAAATCCCGGGCACACTCACGATGTCGTTCTCATGCCGTCGCCGCGGGTGCACGAGGCGTCAGGAGCACGCTTAGCGAAAACCACGACCGCGCGGAACGAACATCCGCCACCTTTGAGAAATCCCGGGCACACTCACGATGTCGTTCTCATGCCGTCGCCGCGGGTGCACGAGGCGTCAGTAGCACGCTTAGCGAAAAAACGAACGCGCGGAACGAACATCCGCCACCTTTGAGAAATCCCGGGCACACTCACGATGTCGTTCTCATGCCGTCGCCGCGGGTGCACGAGGCGTCAGTAGCACGCTTAGCGAAAACCACGACCGCGCGGAACGAACATCAGCCGCCGTTGAGAAATCCCGGGCACACTCAGGATGTCGTCCCTTATGCCGTCGCCGCGGGTGCACCAGGCGTCAGTAGCACGCTTAGCGAAAACCACGATCGCGCGGAACGAACATCAGCCGCCGTTAAGAAATCCAGGGCACACTCAGGATGTCGTCCCTGATGACGTCGCCGCGAGTGCACCAGGCGTCAGTAGCACGCTTAGCGAAAAAACGAACGCGCGGAACGAACATCCGCCACCTTTGAGAAATCCCGGGCACACTCACGATGTCGTTCTCATGCCGTCGCCGCGGGTGCACGAGGCGTCAGTAGCACGCTTAGCGAAAACCACGACCGCGCGGAACGAACATCAGCCGCCGTTGAGAAATCCCGGGCACACTCAGGATGTCGTCCCTTATGCCGTCGCCGCGGGTGCACCAGGCGTCAGTAGCACGCTTAGCGAAAACCACGATCGCGCGGAACGAACATCACCGCCGTTCAGAAATCCAGGGCACACTCAGGATGTCGTCGCTGATGACGTCGCCGCGGGTGCACCAGGCGTCAGTAGCACGCTTAGCGAAAACCACGATCGCGCGGAACGAACATCAGCCGCCGTTAAGAAATCCCGGGCACACTCACGATGTCGTTCTCATGTTGTCGCCGTGGGTGCACGAGGCGTCAGTAGCACGCTTAGCGAAAAAACGAACGCGCGGAACGAACATCCGCCACCTTTGAGAAATCCCGGGCACACAGAGGATGTCGTCCCTGCTGATGCCGCCGCGGGTGCACCAGGCGTCAGTAGCACGCTTAGCGAAAACCACGACCGCGCGGAACGAACATCAGCCGCCGTTGAGAAATCCCGGGCACACAGAGGATGTCGTCCCTGCTGCCGTCGCCGCGGGTGCACCAGGCGTCAGTAGCACGCTTAGCGAAAACCACGACCGCGCGGAACGAACATCAGCCGCCGTTGAGAAATCCCGGGCACACAGAGGATGTCGTCCCTGCTGCCGTCGCCGCGGGTGCACCAGGCGTCAGTAGCACGCTTAGCGAAAACCACGACCGCGCGGAACGAACATCAGCCGCCGTTGAGAAATCCCGGGCACACAGAGGATGTCGTCCCTGCTGCCGTCGCCGCGGGTGCACCAGGCGTCAGTAGCACGCTTAGCGAAAACCACGACCGCTCGGAACGAACATCAGCCGCCGTTGAGAAGTCCCGGGCACACAGAGGATGTCGTCCCTGCTGCCGTCGCCGCGGGTGCACCAGGCGTCAGTAGCACGCTTAGCGAAAACCACGACCGCGCGGAACGAACATCAGCCGCCGTTGAGAAATCCCGGGCACACAGAGGATGTCGTCCCTGCTGCCGTCGCCGCGGGTGCACCAGGCGTCAGTAGCACGCTTAGCGAAAGCCACGACCGCGCGGAACGAACATCAGCCGCCGTTGAGAAATCCCGGGCACACAGAGGATGTCGTCCCTGCTGCCGTCGCCGCGGGTGCACCTGGCGTCAGTAGCACGCTTAGCGAAAACCACGACCGCGCGGAACGAACATCAGCCGCCGTTGAGAAATCCCGGGCACACAGAGGATGTCGTCCCTGCTGCCGTCGCCGCGGGTGCACCTGGCGTCAGTAGCACGCTTAGCGAAAACCACGACCGCGCGGAACGAACATCAGCCGCCGTTGAGAAATCCCGGGCACACAGAGGATGTCGTCCCTGCTGCCGTCGCCGCGGGTGCACCAGGCGTCAGTAGCACGCTTAGCGAAAACCACGACCGCGCGGAACGAACATCAGCCGCCGTTGAGAAATCCCGGGCACACAGAGGATGTCGTCCCTGCTGCCGTCGCCGCGGGTGCACCAGGCGTCAGTAGCACGCTTAGCGAAAACCACGACCGCTCGGAACGAACATCAGCCGCCGTTGAGAAATCCCGGGCACACAGAGGAAGTCGTCCCTGCTGCCGTCGCCGCGGGTGCACCAGGCGTCAGTAGCACGCTTAGCGAAAACCACGACCGCGCGGAACGAACATCAGCCGCCGTTGAGAAATCCCGGGCACACAGAGGATGTCGTCCCTGCTGCCGTCGCCGCGGGTGCACCAGGCGTCAGTAGCACGCTTAGCGAAAACCACGACCGCTCGGAACGAACATCAGCCGCCGTTGAGAAATCCCGGGCACACAGAGGATGTCGTCCCTGCTGCCGTCGCCGCGGGTGCACCAGGCGTCAGTAGCACGCTTAGCGAAAGCCACGACCGCGCGGAACGAACATCAGCCGCCGTTGAGAAATCCCGGGCACACAGAGGATGTCGTCCCTGCTGCCGTCGCCGCGGGTGCACCTGGCGTCCGTAGCACGCTTAGCGAAAACCACGACCGCTCGGAACGAACATCAGCCGCCGTTGAGAAATCCCGGGCACACTCACGATGTCGTCCCTGATGCCGTCGCCGCGGGTGCACCAGGCGTCAGTAGCACGCTTAGCGAAAACCACGACCGCGCGGAACGAACATCAGCCGCCGTTGAGAAATCCCGGGCACACTCACGATGTCGTCCCTGATGCCGTCGCCGCGGGTGCACCAGGCGTCAATAGCACGCTTAGCGAAAACCACGACCGCTCGGAACGAACATCAGCCGCCGTTGAGAAATCCCGGGCACACTCACGATGTCGTCCCTGATGCCGTCGCCGCGGGTGCACCAGGCGTCAGTAGCACGCTTAGCGAAAACCACGACCGCGCGGAACGAACATCAGCCGCCGTTGAGAAATCCCGGGCACACTCACGATGTCGTCCCTGATGCCGACGCCGCGGGTGCACCAGGCGTCAGTAGCACGCTTAGCGAAAACCACGACCGCGCGGAACGAACATCAGCCGCCGTTGAGATATCCCGGGCACACTCACGATGTCGTCCCTGATGACGTCGCCGCGGGTGCACCAGGCGTCAGTAGCACGCTTAGCGAAAACCACGACCGCGCGGAACGAACATCAGCCGCCGTTGAGAAATCCCGGGCACACAGAGGATGTCGTCCCTGCTGCCGTCGCCGCGGGTGCACCAGGCGTCAGTAGCACGCTTAGCGAAAACCACGACCGCTCGGAACGAACATCAGCCGCCGTTGAGAAATCCCGGGCACACTCACGTTGTCGTCCCTGATGCCGTCGCCGCGGGTGCACGAGGCGTCAGTAGCACGCTTAGCGAAAAAACGAACGCGCGGAACGAACATCCGCCACCTTTGAGAAATCCCGGGCACACTCAGGATGTCGTTCTCATGCCGTCGCCGCGGGTGCACCAGGCGTCAGTAGCACGCTTAGCGAAAACCACGACCGCGCAGAACGAACATCAGCCGCCGTTGAGAAATCCCGGGCACACTCAGGATGTCGTCCCTTATGCCGTCGCCGCGGGTGCACCAGGCGTCAGTAGCACGCTTAGCGAAAACCACGATCGCGCGGAACGAACATCAGCCGCCGTTAAGAAATCCAGGGCACACTCAGGATGTCGTCCCTGATGACGTCGCCGCGGGTGCACCAGGCGTCAGTAGCACGCTTAGCGAAAAAACGAACGCGCGGAACGAACATCCGCCACCTTTGAGAAATCCCGGGCACACTCACGATGTCGTTCTCATGCCGTCGCCGCGGGTGCACGAGGCGTCAGTAGCACGCTTAGCGAAAACCACGACCGCGCGGAACGAACATCAGCCGCCGTTGAGAAATCCCGGGCACACTCAGGATGTCGTCCCTTATGCCGTCGCCGCGGGTGCACCAGGCGTCAGTAGCACGCTTAGCGAAAACCACGATCGCGCGGAACGAACATCAGCCGCCGTTCAGAAATCCAGGGCACACTCAGGATGTCGTCGCTGATGACGTCGCCGCGGGTGCACCAGGCGTCAGTAGCACGCTTAGCGAAAACCACGATCGCGCGGAACGAACATCAGCCGCCGTTAAGAAATCCCGGGCACACTCACGATGTCGTTCTCATGTTGTCGCCGTGGGTGCACGAGGCGTCAGTAGCACGCTTAGCGAAAAAACGAACGCGCGGAACGAACATCCGCCACCTTTGAGAAATCCCGGGCACACAGAGGATGTCGTCCCTGCTGATGTCGCCGCGGGTGCACCAGGCGTCAGTAGCACGCTTAGCGAAAACCACGACCGCGCGGAACGAACATCAGCCGCCGTTGAGAAATCCCGGGCACACAGAGGATGTCGTCCCTGCTGCCGTCGCCGCGGGTGCACCAGGCGTCAGTAGCACGCTTAGCGAAAACCACGACCGCGCGGAACGAACATCAGCCGCCGTTGAGAAATCCCGGGCACACAGAGGATGTCGTCCCTGCTGCCGTCGCCGCGGGTGCACCAGGCGTCAGTAGCACGCTTAGCGAAAACCACGACCGCGCGGAACGAACATCAGCCGCCGTTGAGAAATCCCGGGCACACAGAGGATGTCGTCCCTGCTGCCGTCGCCGCGGGTGCACCAGGCGTCAGTAGCACGCTTAGCGAAAACCACGACCGCTCGGAACGAACATCAGCCGCCGTTGAGAAGTCCCGGGCACACAGAGGATGTCGTCCCTGCTGCCGTCGCCGCGGGTGCACCAGGCGTCAGTAGCACGCTTAGCGAAAACCACGACCGCGCGGAACGAACATCAGCCGCCGTTGAGAAATCCCGGGCACACAGAGGATGTCGTCCCTGCTGCCGTCGCCGCGGGTGCACCAGGCGTCAGTAGCACGCTTAGCGAAAGCCACGACCGCGCGGAACGAACATCAGCCGCCGTTGAGAAATCCCGGGCACACAGAGGATGTCGTCCCTGCTGCCGTCGCCGCGGGTGCACCTGGCGTCAGTAGCACGCTTAGCGAAAACCACGACCGCGCGGAACAAACATCAGCCGCCGTTGAGAAATCCCGGGCACACAGAGGATGTCGTCCCTGCTGCCGTCGCCGCGGGTGCACCTGGCGTCAGTAGCACGCTTAGCGAAAACCACGACCGCGCGGAACGAACATCAGCCGCCGTTGAGAAATCCCGGGCACACAGAGGATGTCGTCCCTGCTGCCGTCGCCGCGGGTGCACCAGGCGTCAGTAGCACGCTTAGCGAAAACCACGACCGCGCGGAACGAACATCAGCCGCCGTTGAGAAATCCCGGGCACACAGAGGATGTCGTCCCTGCTGCCGTCGCCGCGGGTGCACCAGGCGTCAGTAGCACGCTTAGCGAAAACCACGACCGCTCGGAACGAACATCAGCCGCCGTTGAGAAATCCCGGGCACACAGAGGAAGTCGTCCCTGCTGCCGTCGCCGCGGGTGCACCAGGCGTCAGTAGCACGCTTAGCGAAAACCACGACCGCGCGGAACGAACATCAGCCGCCGTTGAGAAATCCCGGGCACACAGAGGATGTCGTCCCTGCTTTTGTCGCCGCGGGTGCACCAGGCGTCAGTAGCACGCTTAGCGAAAACCACGACCGCTCGGAACGAACATCAGCCGCCGTTGAGAAATCCCGGGCACACAGAGGATGTCGTCCCTGCTGCCGTCGCCGCGGGTGCACCAGGCGTCAGTAGCACGCTTAGCGAAAGCCACGACCCCGCGGAACGAACATCAGCCGCCGTTGAGAAATCCCGGGCACACAGAGGATGTCGTCCCTGCTGCCGTCGCCGCGGGTGCACCAGGCGTCAGTAGCACGCTTAGCGAAAGCCACGACCGCTCGGAACGAACATCAGCCGCCGTTGAGAAATCCCGGGCACACAGAGGATGTCGTCCCTGCTGCCGTCGCCGCGGGTGCACCAGGCGTCAGTAGCACGCTTAGCGAAAGCCACGACCCCGCGGAACGAACATCAGCCGCCGTTGAGAAATCCCGGGCACACAGAGGATGTCGTCCCTGCTGCCGTCGCCGCGGGTGCACCTGGCGTCCGTAGCACGCTTAGCGAAAACCACGACCGCTCGGAACGAACATCAGCCGCCGTTGAGAAATCCCGGGCACACTCACGATGTCGTCCCTGATGCCGTCGCCGCGGGTGCACCAGGCGTCAGGAGCACGCTTAGCGAAAACCACGACCGCGCGGAACGAACATCAGCCGCCGTTGAGAAATCCCGGGCACACTCACGATGTCGTCCCTGATGCCGTCGCCGCGGGTGCACCAGGCGTCAATAGCACGCTTAGCGAAAACCACGACCGCTCGGAACGAACATCAGCCGCCGTTGAGAAATCCCGGGCACACTCACGATGTCGTCCCTGATGCCGTCGCCGCGGGTGCACCAGGCGTCAGTAGCACGCTTAGCGAAAACCACGACCGCGCGGAACGAACATCAGCCGCCGTTGAGAAATCCCGGGCACACTCACGATGTCGTCCCTGATGACGTCGCCGCGGGTGCACCAGGCGTCAGTAGCACGCTTAGCGAAAACCACGACCGCGCGGAACGAACATCAGCCGCCGTTGAGAAATCCCGGGCACACAGAGGATGTCGTCCCTGCTGCCGTCGCCGCGGGTGCACCAGGCGTCAGTAGCACGCTTAGCGAAAACCACGACCGCTCGGAACGAACATCAGCCGCCGTTGAGAAATCCCGGGCACACTCACGTTGTCGTCCCTGATGCCGTCGCCGCGGGTGCACGAGGCGTCAGTAGCACGCTTAGCGAAAAAACGAACGCGCGGAACGAACATCCGCCACCTTTGAGAAATCCCGGGCACACTCATGATGTCGTTCTCATGCCGTCGCCGCGGGTGCACGAGGCGTCAGTAGCACGCTTAGCGAAAAAACGAACGCGCGGGACGAACATCCGCCACCTTTGAGAAATCCCGGGCACACTCAGGATGTCGTTCTCATGCCGTCGGCGCGGGTGCACCAGGCGTCAGTAGCACGCTTAGCGAAAACCACGATCGCGCGGAACGAACGTCAGCCGCCGTTGAGATATCCCGGGCACACAGAGGATGTCGTCCCTGCTGCCGTCGCCGCGGGTGCACGAGGCGTCAGTAGCACGCTTAGCGAAAAAACGAACGCGCGGAACGAACATCCGCCACCTTTGAGAAATCCCGGGCACACTCACGATGTCGTTCTCATGCCGTCGCCGCGGGTGCACCAGGCGTCAGTAGCACGCTTAGCGAAAAAACGAACGCGCGG
Organism: Ixodes scapularis; assembly: GCF_016920785.2. Classification (NCBI taxonomy): domain Eukaryota; kingdom Metazoa; phylum Arthropoda; class Arachnida; order Ixodida; family Ixodidae; genus Ixodes; species Ixodes scapularis. Next base: position 270,512 of record NW_024610053.1, read on the forward strand.
AACGAACGTCAGCCGCCGTTGAGAAATCCCGTGCACACAGAGGATGTCGTCCCTGCTGCCGTCGCCGCGGGTGCACGAGGCGTCAGTAGCACGCTTAGCGAGAAAACGAACTCGCGGAACGAACATCCGCCACCTTTGAGAAATCCCGGGCACATTCAGGATGTCGTTCTCATGCCGTCGCCGCGGGTGCACGAGGCGTCAGTAGCACGCTTAGCGAAAACCACGACCGCGCGGAACGAATATCAGCCGCCGTTGAGAAATCCCGGGCACACAGAGGATGTCGTCCCTGCTGCCGTCGCCGCGGGTGCACGAGGCGTCAGTAGCACGCTTAGCGAAAACCACGACCGCGCGGAACGAACATCAGCCGCCGTTTAGAAATCCCGGGCACACTCACGATGTCGTTCTCATGCCGTCGCCGCGGGTGCACCTGGCGTCAGTAGCACGCTTAGCGAAAACCACGATCGCGCGGAACGAACGTCAGCCGCCGTTGAGATATCCCGGGCACACAGAGGATGTCGTCCCTGCAGCCGTCGCCGCGGGTGCACGAGGCGTCAGTAGCACGCTTAGCGAAAACCCAGACCGCGCGGAACGAACATCAGCCGCCGTTGAGAAAACCCGTGCACACAGAGGATGTCGTCCCTGCTGCCGTCGCCGCGGGTGCACGAGGCGTCAGTAGCACGCTTAGCGAAAAAACGAACGCGCGGAACGAACATCCGCCACCTTTGAGAAATCCCGGGCACACTCACGATGTCGTTCTTATGCCGTCGCCGCGGGTGCACCAGGCGTCAGTAGCACGCTTAGCGAAAACCACGACCGCGCGGAACGAACATCAGCCGCCGTTGAGAAATCCCGTGCACACAGAGGATGTCGTCCCTGCTGCCGTCACCGCGGGTGCACGAGGCGTCAGTAGCACGCTTAGCGAAAAAACGAACGCGCGGAACGAACATCCGCCACCTTTGAGAAATCCCGGGCACACTCACGATGTCGTTCTCATGCCGTCGCCGCAGGTGCACCAGGCGTCAGTAGCACGCTTAGCGAAAACCACGACCGTGCGGAACGAACATCAGCCGCCGTTGAGAAATCCCGTGCACACAGAGGATGTCGTCCCTGCTGCCGTCACCGCGGGTGCACGAGGCGTCAGTAGCACGCTTAGCGAAAAAACGAACGCGCGGAACGAACATCCGCCACCTTTGAGAAATCCCGGGCACACTCACGATGTCATTCTCATGCCGTCGCCGCGGGTGCACCAGGCGTCAGTAGCACACTTAGCGAAAACCACGACCGCGCGGAACGAACATCAGCCGCCGTTGAGAAATCCCGTGCACACAGAGGATGTCGTCCCTGCTGCCGTCACCGCGGGTGCACGAGTCGTCAGTAGCACGCTTACCGAAAAAACGAACGCGCGGAACGAACATCCGCAACCTTTGAGAAATCCCGGGCACACTCACGATGTCGTTCTCATGCCGTCGCCGCGGGTGCACCAGGCGTCAGTAGCACGCTTAGCGAAAACCACGACCGCGCGGAACGAACATCAGCCGCCGTTGAGAAATCCCGTGCACACAGAGGATGTCGTCCCTGCTGCCGTCACCGCGGGTGCACGAGGCGTCAGTAGCACGCTTAGCGAAAAAACGAACGCGCGGAACGAACATAAGCCACCTTTGAGAAATCCCGGGCACACTCACGATGTCGCTCTCATGCCGTCGCCGCGGGTGCACCAGGCGTCAGTAGCACGCTTAGCGAAAACCACGACCGCGCGGAACGAACATCAGCCGCCGTTGAGATATCCCGGGCACACAGAGGATGTCGTCCCTGCTGCCGTCGCCGCGGGTGCACGAGGCGTCAGTAGCACGCTTAGCGAAAAAACGAACGCGCCGAACGAACATCCGCCACCTTTGAGAAATCCCGGGCACACTCAGGATGTCGTTCTCATGCCGTCGCCGCGGGTGCACGAGGCGTCAGTAGCACGCTTAGCGAAAACCACGACCGCGCGGAACGAACATCAGCCGCCGTTGAGATATCCCGGGCACACAGAGGATGTCGTCCCTGCTGCCGTCGCCGCGGGTGCACGAGGCGTCAGTAGCACGCTTAGCGAAAAAACGAACGCGCGGAACGAACATCCGCCACCTTTGAGAAATCCCGGGCACACTCAGGATGTCGTTCTCATGCCGTCGCCGCGGGTGCACGAGGCGTCAGTAGCACGCTTAGCGAAAACCACGACCGCGCGGAACGAACATCAGCCGCCGTTGAGAAATCCCGGGCACACTCACGATGTCGTTCTCATGCCGTCGCCGCGGGTGCACCAGGCGTCAGTAGCACGCTTAGCGAAAACCACGATCGCGCGGAACGAACGTCAGCCGCCGTTGAGATATCCCGGGCACACAGAGGATGTCGTCCCTGCTGCCGTCGCCGCGGGTGCACGAGGCGTCAGTAGCACGCTTAGCGAAAACCACGACCGCGCGGAACGAACATCAGCCGCCGTTGAGAAATCCCGTGCACACAGAGGATGTCGTCCCTGCTGCCGTCGCCGCGGGTGCACGAGGCGTCAGTAGCACGCTTAGCGAAAAAACGAACGCGCGGAACGAACATCCGCCACCTTTGAGAAATCCCGGGCACACTCACGATGTCGTTCTCATGCCGTCGCCGCGGGTGCACCAGGCGTCAGTAGCACGCTTAGCGAAAACCACGACCGAGCGGAACGAACATCAGCCGCCGTTGAGAAATCCCGTGCACACAGATGATGACGTCCCTGCTGCCGTCACCGCGGGTGCACGAGGCGTCAGTAGCACGCTTAGCGAAAAAACGAACGCGCGGAACGAACATCCGCCACCTTTGAGAAATCCCGGGCACACTCACGATGTCGTTCTCATGCCGTCGCCGCGGGTGCACCAGGCGTCAGTAGCACGCTTAGCGAAAACCACGACCGCGCGGAACGAACATCAGCCGCCGTTGAGAAATCCCGTGCACACAGAGGATGTCGTCCCTGCTGCCGTCGCCGCGGGTGCACGAGGCGTCAGTAGCACGCTTAGCGAAAAAACGAACGCGCGGAACGAACATCCGCCACCTTTGAGAAATCCCGGGCACACTCACGATGTCGTTCTCATGCCGTCGCCGCGGGTGCACCAGGCGTCAGTAGCACGCTTAGCGAAAACCACGACCGCGCGGAATGAACATCAGCCGTCGTTGAGAAATCCCGTGCACACAGAGGATGTCGTCCCTGCTGCCGTCACCGCGGGTGCACGAGGCGTCAGTAGCACGCTTAGCGAAAAAACGCACGCGCGGAACGAACATCCGCCACCTTTGAGAAATCCCGGGCACACTCACGATGTCGTTCTCATGCCGTCGCCGCGGGTGCACCAGGCGTCAGTAGCACGCTTAGCGAAAACCACGACCGCGCGGAACGAACATCAGCCGCCGTTGAGAAATCCCGTGCACACAGAGGATGTCGTCCCTGCTGCCGTCACCGCGGGTGCACGAGGCGTCAGTAGCACGCTTAGCGAAAAAACGAACGCGCGGAACGAACATCCGCCACCTTTGAGAAATCCCGGGCACACTCACGATGTCGTTCTCATGCCGTCGCCGCGGGTGCACCAGGCGTCAGTAGCACGCTTAGCGAAAACCACGACCGCGCGGAACGAACATCCGCCACCTTTGAGAAATCCCGGGCACACTCACGATGTCGTTCTCATGCCGTCGCCGCGGGTGCACCAGGCGTCAGTAGCACGCTTAGCGAAAACCACGACCGCGCGGAACGAACATCAGCCGCCGTTGAGAAATCCCGTGCACACAGAGGATGTCGTCCCTGCTGCCGTCGCCGCGGGTGCACGAGGCGTCAGTAGCACGCTTAGCGAAAAAACGAACGCGCGGAACGACCATCCGCCACCTTTGAGATATCCCGGGCACACTCACGATGTCGTTCTCATGCCGTCGCCGCGGGTGCACCAGGCGTCAGTAGCACGCTTAGCGAAAACCACGACCGCGCGGAACGAACATCAGCCGCCGTTGAGAAATCCCGTGCACACAGAGGATGTCGTCCCTGCTGCCGTCGCCGCGGGTGCACGAGGCGTCAGTAGCACGCTTAGCGAAAAAACGAACGCGCGGAACGAACATCCGCCACCTTTGAGAAATCCCGGGCACACTCACGATGTCGTTCTCATGCCGTCGCCGCGGGTGCACGAGGCGTCAGTAGCACGCTTAGCGAAAACCACGACCGCGCGGAACGAACATCAGCCGCCGTTGAGAAATCCCGGGCACACTCACGATGTCGTTCTCATGCCGTCGCCCCGGGTGCACGAGGCGTCAGTAGCACGCTTAGCGAAAACCACGACCGCGCGGAACGAACATCCGCCACCTTTGAGAAATCCAAGGCACACTCACGATGTCGTTCTCATGCCGTCGCCGCGGGTGCACCAGGCGTCAGTAGCACGCTTAGCGAAAACCACGACCGCGCGGAACGAACATCAGCCGCCGTTGAGAAATCTCGGGCACACTCACGATGTCGTTCTCATGCCGTCGCCGCGGGTGCACCAGGCGTCAGTAGCACGCTTACCGAAAACCACGACCGCGCAAAACGAACATCAGCCGCCGTTGAGAAATCCCGTGCACACAGAGGATGTCGTCCCTGCTGCCGTCGCCGCGGGTGCAAGAGGCGTCAGTAGCACGCTTAGCGAAAAAACGAACGCGCGGAACGAACATCCGCCACCTTTGAGAAATCCCGGGAACACTCACGATGATGTTCTCATGCTGTCGCCGCGGGTGCACGAGGCGTCAGTAGCACGCTTAGCGAAATCCACGACCGCGCGGAACGAACATCAGCCGCCGTTGAGAAATCCCGGGCACACTCACGATGTCGTTCTCATGCCGTCGCCCCGGGTGCACGAGGCGTCAGTAGCACGCTTAGCGAAAACCACGACCGCGCGGAACGAACATCCGCCACCTTTGAGAAATCCCGGGCACACTCACGATGTCGTTCTCATGCCGTCGCCCCGGGTGCACGAGGCGTCTGTAGCACGCTTAGCGAAAACCACGACCGCGCGGAACGAACATCAGCCGCCGTTGAGAAATCCCGGGCACACTCACGATGTCGTTCTCATGCCGTCGCCCCGGGTGCACGAGGCGTCAGTAGCACGCTTAGCGAAAACCACGACCGCGCGGAACGAACATCCGCCACCTTTGAGAAATCCCGGGCACACTCACGATGTCGTTCTCATGCCGTCGCCCCGGGTGCACGAGGCGTCAGTAGCACGCTTAGCGAAAACCACGACCGCGCGGAACGAACATCAGCCGCCGTTGAGAAATCCCGGGCACACTCACGATGTCGTTCTCATGCCGTCACCCCGGGTGCACGAGGCGTCAGTAGCACGCTTAGCGAAAACCACGACCGCGCGGAACGAACATCCGCCACCTTTGAGAAATCCCGGGCACACTCACGATGTCGTTCTCATGCCGTCACCCCGGGTGCACGAGGCGTCAGTAGCACGCTTAGCGAAAACCACGACCGCGCGGAACGAACATCCGCCACCTTTGAGAAATCCCGGGCACTCTCACGATGTCGTTCTCATGCCGTCGCCGCGGGTGCACGAGGCGTCAGTAGCACGCTTAGCGAAAACCACGACCGCGCGGAACGAACATCAGCCGCCGTTGAGAAATCCCGGGCACACTCACGATGTCGTTCTCATGCCGTCGCCGCGGGTGCACGAGGCGTCAGTAGCACGCTTAGCGAAAACCACGACCGCGCGGAACGAACATCAGCCGCCGTTGAGAAATCCCGGGCACACTCACGATGTCGTTCTCATGCCGTCGCCCCGGGTGCACGAGGCGTCAGTAGCACGCTTAGCGAAAACCACGACCGCGCGGAACGAACATCAGCCGCCGTTGAGAAATCCCGGGCACACTCACGATGTCGTTCTCATGCCGTCGCCCCGGGTGCACGAGGCGTCAGTAGCACGCTTAGCGAAAACCACGACCGCGCGGAACGAACATCCGCCACCTTTCAGAAATCCCGGGCACTCTCACGATGTCGTTCTCATGCCGTCGCCGCGGGTGCACGAGGCGTCAGTAGCACGCTTAGCGAAAACCACGACCGCGCGGAACGAACATCAGCCGCCGTTGAGAAATCCCGGGCACACTCACGATGTCGTTCTCATGCCGTCGCAGCGGGTGCACGAGGCGTCAGTAGCACGCTTAGCGAAAACCACGACCGCGCGGAACGAACATCAGCCGCCGTTGAGAAATCCCGGGCACACTCACGATGTCGTTCTCATGCCGTCGCCGCGGGTGCACCAGGCGTCAGTAGCACGCTTAGCGAAAACCACGACCGCGCGGAACGAACATCCGCCACCTTTGAGAAATCCCGGGCACACTCACGATGTCGTTCTCATGCCGTCGCCGCGGGTGCACCAGGCGTCAGTAGCACGCTTAGCGAAAACCACGACCGCGCGGAACGAACATCCGCCACCTTTGAGAAATCCCGGGCACACTCACGATGTCGTTCTCATGCCGTCGACGCGGGTGCACCAGGCGTCAGTACCACGCTTACCGAAAACCACGACCGCGCAAAACGAACATCAGCCGCCGTTGAGAAATCCCGTGCACACAGAGGATGTCGTCCCTGCTGCCGTCGCCGCGGGTGCAATAGGCGTCAGTAGCACGCTTAGCGAAAAAACGAACGCGCGGAACGAACATCCGCCACCTTTCAGAAATCCCGGGCACACTCACGATGTCGTTCTCATGCCGTCGCCCCGGGTGCACGAGGCGTCAGTAGCACGCTTAGCGAAAACCACGACCGCGCGGAACGAACATCCGCCACCTTTGAGAAATCCCGGGCACACTCACGATGTCGTTCTCATGCCGTCGCCCCGGGTGCACGAGGCGTCTGTAGCACGCTTAGCGAAAACCACGACCGCGCGGAACGAACATCAGCCGCCGTTGAGAAATCCCGGGCACACTCACGATGTCGTTCTCATGCCGTCGCCCCGGGTGCACGAGGCGTCTGTAGCACGCTTAGCGAAAACCACGACCGCGCGGAACGAACATCCGCCACCTTTGAGAAATCCCGGGCACACTCACGATGTCGTTCTCATGCCGTCGCCCCGGGTGCACGAGGCGTCTGTAGCACGCTTAGCGAAAACCACGACCGCGCGGAACGAACATCAGCCGCCGTTGAGAAATCCCGGGCACACTCACGATGTCGTTCTCATGCCGTCGCCGCGGGTGCAATAGGCGTCTGTAGCACGCTTAGCGAAAACCACGACCGCGCGGAACGAACATCCGCCACCTTTGAGAAATCCCGGGCACACTCACGATGTCGTTCTCATGCCGTCGCCCCGGGTGCACGAGGCGTCTGTAGCACGCTTAGCGAAAACCACGACCGCGCGGAATGAACATCAGCCGCCGTTGAGAAATCCCGGGCACACTCACGATGTCGTTCTCATGCCGTCGCCCCGGGTGCACGAGGCGTCAGTAGCACGCTTAGCGAAAACCACGACCGCGCGGAACGAACATCCGCCACCTTTGAGAAATCCCGGGCACACTCACGATGTCGTTCTCATGCCGTCGCCCCGGGTGCACGAGGCGTCTGTAGCACGCTTAGCGAAAACCACGACCGCGCGGAACGAACATCAGCCGCCGTTGAGAAATCCCGGGCACACTCACGATGTCGTTCTCATGCCGTCGCCCCGGGTGCACGAGGCGTCAGTAGCACGCTTAGCGAAAACCACGACCGCGCGGAACGAACATCCGCCACCTTTGAGAAATCCCGGGCACACTCACGATGTCGTTCTCATGCCGTCGCCCCGGGTGCACGAGGCGTCAGTAGCACGCTTAGCGAAAACCACGACCGCGCGGAACGAACATCAGCCGCCGTTGAGAAATCCCGGGCACACTCACGATGTCGTTCTCATGCCGTCGCCGCGGGTGCACGAGGCGTCAGTAGCACGCTTAGCGAAAACCACGACCGCGCGGAACGAACATCAGCCGCCGTTGAGAAATCCCGGGCACACTCACGATGTCGTTCTCATGCCGTCGCAGCGGGTGCACGAGGCGTCAGTAGCACGCTTAGCGAAAACCACGACCGCGCGGAACGAACATCAGCCGCCGTTGAGAAATCCCGGGCACACTCACGATGTCGTTCTCATGCCGTCGCCGCGGGTGCACCAGGCGTCAGTAGCACGCTTAGCGAAAACCACGACCGCGCGGAACGAACATCCGCCACCTTTGAGAAATCCCGGGCACACTCACGATGTCGTTCTCATGCCGTCGCCGCGGGTGCACCAGGCGTCAGTAGCACGCTTAGCGAAAACCACGACCGCGCGGAACGAACATCAGCCGCCGTTGAGAAATCTCGGGCACACTCACCATGTCGTTCTCATGCCGTCGACGCGGGTGCACCAGGCGTCAGTACCACGCTTACCGAAAACCACGACCGCGCAAAACGAACATCAGCCGCCGTTCAGAAATCCCGTGCACACAGAGGATGTCGTCCCTGCTGCCGTCGCCGCGGGTGCAATAGGCGTCAGTAGCACGCTTAGCGAAAAAACGAACGCGCGGAACGAACATCCGCCACCTTTCAGAAATCCCGGGCACACTCACGATGTCGTTCTCATGCCGTCGCCCCGGGTGCACGAGGCGTCAGTAGCACGCTTAGCGAAAACCACGACCGCGCGGAACGAACATCCGCCACCTTTGAGAAATCCCGGGCACACTCACGATGTCGTTCTCATGCCGTCGCCCCGGGTGCACGAGGCGTCTGTAGCACGCTTAGCGAAAACCACGACCGCGCGGAACGAACATCAGCCGCCGTTGAGAAATCCCGGGCACACTCACGATGTCGTTCTCATGCCGTCGCCCCGGGTGCACGAGGCGTCTGTAGCACGCTTAGCGAAAACCACGACCGCGCGGAACGAACATCCGCCACCTTTGAGAAATCCCGGGCACACTCACGATGTCGTTCTCATGCCGTCGCCCCGGGTGCACGAGGCGTCTGTAGCACGCTTAGCGAAAACCACGACCGCGCGGAACGAACATCAGCCGCCGTTGAGAAATCCCGGGCACACTCACGATGTCGTTCTCATGCCGTCGCCGCGGGTGCAATAGGCGTCTGTAGCACGCTTAGCGAAAACCACGACCGCGCGGAACGAACATCCGCCACCTTTGAGAAATCCCGGGCACACTCACGATGTCGTTCTCATGCCGTCGCCCCGGGTGCACGAGGCGTCTGTAGCACGCTTAGCGAAAACCACGACCGCGCGGAACGAACATCAGCCGCCGTTGAGAAATCCCGGGCACACTCACGATGTCGTTCTCATGCCGTCGCCCCGGGTGCACGAGGCGTCAGTAGCACGCTTAGCGAAAACCACGACCGCGCGGAACGAACATCCGCCACCTTTGAGAAATCCCGGGCACACTCACGATGTCGTTCTCATGCCGTCGCCCCGGGTGCACGAGGCGTCTGTAGCACGCTTAGCGAAAACCACGACCGCGCGGAACGAACATCAGCCGCCGTTGAGAAATCCCGGGCACACTCACGATGTCGTTCTCATGCCGTCGCCGCGGGTGCACGAGGCGTCAGTAGCACGCTTAGCGAAAACCACGACCGCGCGGAACGAACATCAGCCGCCGTTGAGAAATCCCGGGCACACTCACGATGTCGTTCTCATGCCGTCGCCCCGGGTGCACGAGGCGTCAGTAGCACGCTTAGCGAAAACCACGACCTCGCGGAACGAACATCAGCCGCCGTTGAGAAATCCCGGGCACACTCACGATGTCGTTCTCATGCCGTCGCCCCGGGTGCACGAGGCGTCAGTAGCACGCTTAGCGAAAACCACGACCGCGCGGAACGAACATCAGCCGCCGTTGAGAAATCTCGGGCACACTCACGATGTCGTTCTCATGCCGTCGACGCGGGTGCACCAGGCGTCAGTAGCACGCTTACCGAAAACCACGACCGCGCGGAACGAACATCCGCCACCTTTGAGAAATCCCGGGCACACTCACGATGTCGTTCTCATGCCGTCGCCCCGGGTGCACGAGGCGTCTGTAGCACGCTTAGCGAAAACCACGACCGCGCGGAACGAACATCAGCCGCCGTTGAGAAATCCCGGGCACACTCACGATGTCGTTCTCATGCCGTCGCCCCGGGTGCACGAGGCGTCAGTAGCACGCTTAGCGAAAACCACGACCGCGCGGAACGAACATCAGCCGCCGTTGAGAAATCTCGGGCACACACACGATGTCGTTCTCATGCCGTCGCCCCGGGTGCACGAGGCGTCAGTAGCACGCTTAGCGAAAACCACGACCGCGCGGAACGAACATCACCCGCCGTTGAGAAATCCCGGGCACACTCACGATGTCGTTCTCATGCCGTCGCCCCGGGTGCACGAGGCGTCAGTAGCACGCTTAGCGAAAACCACGACCGCGCGGAACGAACATCAGCCGCCGTTGAGAAATCCCGGGCACACTCACGATGTCGTTCTCATGCCGTCGCCCCGGGTGCACCAGGCGTCAGTAGCACGCTTACCGAAAACCACGACCGCGCGGAACGAACATCAGCCGCCGTTGAGAAATCCCGGGCACACTCACGATGTCGTTCTCATGCCGTCGCCCCGGGTGCACGAGGCGTCAGTAGCACGCTTACCGAAAACCACGACCGCGCGGAACGAACATCAGCCGCCGTTGAGAAATCCCGGGCACACACACGATGTCGTTCTCATGCCGTCGCCCCGGGTGCACGAGGCGTCAGTAGCACGCTTACCGAAAACCACGACCGCGCGGAACGAACATCAGCCGCCGTTGAGAAATCCCGGGCACACTCACGATGTCGTTCTCATGCCGTCGCCCCGGGTGCACGAGGCGTCAGTAGCACGCTTACCGAAAACCACGACCGCGCGGAACGAACATCAGCCGCCGTTGAGAAATCCCGGGCACACACACGATGTCGTTCTCATGCCGTCGCCCCGGGTGCACGAGGCGTCAGTAGCACGCTTACCGAAAACCACGACCGCGCGGAACGAACATCAGCCGCCGTTGAGAAATCCCGGGCACACTCACGATGTCGTTCTCATGCCGTCGCCCCGGGTGCACCAGGCGTCAGTAGCACGCTTACCGAAAACCACGACCGCGCGGAACGAACATCAGCCGCCGTTGAGAAATCCCGGGCACACACACGATGTCGTTCTCATGCCGTCGCCCCGGGTGCACGAGGCGTCAGTAGCACGCTTACCGAAAACCACGACCGCGCGGAACGAACATCACCCGCCGTTGAGAAATCCCGGGCACACTCACGATGTCGTTCTCATGCCGTCGCCCCGGGTGCACCAGGCGTCAGTAGCACGCTTACCGAAAACCACGACCGCGCGGAACGAACATCACCCGCCGTTGAGAAATCCCGGGCACACTCACGATGTCGTTCTCATGCCGTCGCCCCGGGTGCACGAGGCGTCAGTAGCACGCTTAGCGAAAACCACGACCGCGCGGAACGAACATCAGCCGCCGTTGAGAAATCCCGGGCACACTCACGATGTCGTTCTCATGCCGTCGACGCGGGTGCACCAGGCGTCAGTAGCACGCTTACCGAAAACCACGACCGCGCGGAACGAACATCACCCGCCGTTGAGAAATCCCGGGCACACTCACGATGTCGTTCTCATGCCGTCGCCCCGGGTGCACCAGGCGTCAGTAGCACGCTTACCGAAAACCACGACCGCGCGGAACGAACATCACCCGCCGTTGAGAAATCCCGGGCACACTCACGATGTCGTTCTCATGCCGTCGCCCCGGGTGCACGAGGCGTCAGTAGCACGCTTAGCGAAAACCACGACCGCGCGGAACGAACATCAGCCGCCGTTGAGAAATCCCGGGCACACTCACGATGTCGTTCTCATGCCGTCGACGCGGGTGCACCAGGCGTCAGTAGCACGCTTACCGAAAACCACGACCGCGCGGAACGAACATCAGCCGCCGTTGAGAAATCTCGGGCACACACACGATGTCGTTCTCATGCCGTCGCCCCGGGTGCACGAGGCGTCAGTAGCACGCTTAGCGAAAACCACGACCGCGCGGAACGAACATCACCCGCCGTTGAGAAATCCCGGGCACACTCACGATGTCGTTCTCATGCCGTCGCCCCGGGTGCACGAGGCGTCAGTAGCACGCTTAGCGAAAACCACGACCGCGCGGAACGAACATCACCCGCTGTTGAGAAATCCCGGGCACACTCACGATGTCGTTCTCATGCCGTCGCCCCGGGTGCACGAGGCGTCAGTAGCACGCTTAGCGAAAACCACGACCGCGCGGAACGAACATCAGCCGCCGTTGAGAAATCTCGGGCACACTCACGATGTCGTTCTCATGCCGTCGCCCCGGGTGCACGAGGCGTCAGTAGCACGCTTAGCGAAAACCACGACCGCGCGGAACGAACATCAGCCGCCGTTGAGAAATCCCGGGCACACTCACGATGTCGTTCTCATGCCGTCGCCCCGGGTGCACGAGGCGTCAGTAGCACGCTTAGCGAAAACCACGACCGCGCGGAACGAACATCAGCCGCCGTTGAGAAATCTCGGGCACACTCACGATGTCGTTCTCATGCCGTCGCCCCGGGTGCACGAGGCGTCAGTAGCACGCTTAGCGAAAACCACGACCGCGCGGAACGAACATCAGCCGCCGTTGAGAAATCCCGGGCACACTCACGATGTCGTTCTCATGCCGTCGCCCCGGGTGCACGAGGCGTCAGTAGCACGCTTAGCGAAAACCACGACCGCGCGGAACGAACATCAGCCGCCGTTGAGAAATCTCGGGCACACTCACGATGTCGTTCTCATGCCGTCGCCCCGGGTGCACGAGGCGTCAGTAGCACGCTTAGCGAAAACCACGACCGCGCGGAACGAACATCAGCCGCCGTTGAGAAATCCCGGGCACACTCACGATGTCGTTCTCATGCCGTCGCCCCGGGTGCACGAGGCGTCAGTAGCACGCTTAGCGAAAACCACGACCGCGCGGAACGAACATCAGCCGCCGTTGAGAAATCTCGGGCACACTCACGATGTCGTTCTCATGCCGTCGCCCCGGGTGCACGAGGCGTCAGTAGCACGCTTAGCGAAAACCACGACCGCGCGGAACGAACATCAGCCGCCGTTGAGAAATCCCGGGCACACTCACGATGTCGTTCTCATGCCGTCGCCCCGGGTGCACGAGGCGTCAGTAGCACGCTTAGCGAAAACCACGACCGCGCGGAACGAACATCACCCGCTGTTGAGAAATCCCGGGCACACTCACGATGTCGTTCTCATGCCGTCGCCCCGGGTGCACGAGGCGTCAGTAGCACGCTTAGCGAAAACCACGACCGCGCGGAACGAACATCAGCCGCCGTTGAGAAATCTCGGGCACACTCACGATGTCGTTCTCATGCCGTCGCCCCGGGTGCACGAGGCGTCAGTAGCACGCTTAGCGAAAACCACGACCGCGCGGAACGAACATCAGCCGCCGTTGAGAAATCCCGGGCACACTCACGATGTCGTTCTCATGCCGTCGCCCCGGGTGCACGAGGCGTCAGTAGCACGCTTAGCGAAAACCACGACCGCGCGGAACGAACATCAGCCGCCGTTGAGAAATCTCGGGCACACTCACGATGTCGTTCTCATGCCGTCGCCCCGGGTGCACGAGGCGTCAGTAGCACGCTTAGCGAAAACCACGACCGCGCGGAACGAACATCAGCCGCCGTTGAGAAATCCCGGGCACACTCACGATGTCGTTCTCATGCCGTCGCCCCGGGTGCACGAGGCGTCAGTAGCACGCTTAGCGAAAACCACGACCGCGCGGAACGAACATCACCCGCTGTTGAGAAATCCCGGGCACACTCACGATGTCGTTCTCATGCCGTCGCCCCGGGTGCACGAGGCGTCAGTAGCACGCTTAGCGAAAACCACGACCGCGCGGAACGAACATCAGCCGCCGTTGAGAAATCTCGGGCACACTCACGATGTCGTTCTCATGCCGTCGCCCCGGGTGCACGAGGCGTCAGTAGCACGCTTAGCGAAAACCACGACCGCGCGGAACGAACATCACCCGCCGTTGAGAAATCTCGGGCACACTCACGATGTCGTTCTCATGCCGTCGCCCCGGGTGCACGAGGCGTCAGTAGCACGCTTAGCGAAAACCACGACCGCGCGGAACGAACATCAGCCGCCGTTGAGAAATCTCGGGCACACTCACGATGTCGTTCTCATGCCGTCGCCCCGGGTGCACGAGGCGTCAGTAGCACGCTTAGCGAAAACCACGACCGCGCGGAACGAACATCACCCGCCGTTGAGAAATCTCGGGCACACTCACGATGTCGTTCTCATGCCGTCGCCCCGGGTGCACGAGGCGTCAGTAGCACGCTTAGCGAAAACCACGACCGCGCGGAACGAACATCACCCGCCGTTGAGAAATCTCGGGCACACTCACGATGTCGTTCTCATGCCGTCGCCCCGGGTGCACCAGGCGTCAGTAGCACGCTTAGCGAAAACCACGACCGCGCGGAACGAACATCAGCCGCCGTTGAGAAATCCCGGGCACACTCACGATGTCGTTCTCATGCCGTCGCCCCGGGTGCACGAGGCGTCAGTAGCACGCTTAGCGAAAACCACGACCGCGCGGAACGAACATCAGCCGCCGTTGAGAAATCTCGGGCACACTCACGATGTCGTTCTCATGCCGTCGCCCCGGGTGCACGAGGCGTCAGTAGCACGCTTAGCGAAAACCACGACCGCGCGGAACGAACATCAGCCGCCGTTGAGAAATCTCGGGCACACTCACGATGTCGTTCTCATGCCGTCGCCCCGGGTGCACGAGGCGTCAGTAGCACGCTTAGCGAAAACCACGACCGCGCGGAACGAACATCCGCCACCTTTGAGAAATCCCGGGCACACTCACGATGTCGTTCTCATGCCGTCGCCCCGGGTGCACGAGGCGTCAGTAGCACGCTTAGCGAAAACCACGACCGCGCGGAACGAACATCACCCGCCGTTGAGAAATCCCGGGCACACTCACGATGTCGTTCTCATGCCGCCGCCCCGGGTGCACGAGGCGTCAGTAGCACGCTTAGCGAAAACCACGACCGCGCGGAACGAACATCCGCCACCTTTGAGAAATCCCGGGCACACTCACGATGTCGTTCTCATGCCGTCGCCCCGGGTGCACGAGGCGTCAGTAGCACGCTTAGCGAAAACCACGACCGCGCGGAACGAACATCACCCGCCGTTGAGAAATCCCGGGCACACTCACGATGTCGTTCTCATGCCGCCGCCCCGGGTGCACGAGGCGTCAGTAGCACGCTTAGCGAAAACCACGACCGCGCGGAACGAACATCCGCCACCTTTGAGAAATCCCGGGCACACTCACGATGTCGTTCTCATGCCGTCGCCCCGGGTGCACGAGGCGTCAGTAGCACGCTTAGCGAAAACCACGACCGCGCGGAACGAACATCCGCCACCTTTGAGAAATCCCGGGCACACTCACGATGTCGTTCTCATGCCGCCGCCCCGGGTGCACGAGGCGTCAGTAGCACGCTTAGCGAAAACCACGACCGCGCGGAACGAACATCCGCCACCTTTGAGAAATCCCGGGCACACTCACGATGTCGTTCTCATGCCGTCGCCCCGGGTGCACGAGGCGTCAGTAGCACGCTTAGCGAAAACCACGACCGCGCGGAACGAACATCACCCGCCGTTGAGAAATCCCGGGCACACTCACGATGTCGTTCTCATGCCGCCGCCCCGGGTGCACGAGGCGTCAGTAGCACGCTTAGCGAAAACCACGACCGCGCGGAACGAACATCACCCGCTGTTGAGAAATCCCGGGCACACTCACGATGTCGTTCTCATGCCGTCGCCCCGGGTGCACCAGGCGTCAGTAGCACGCTTAGCGAAAACCACGACCGCGCGGAACGAACATCAGCCGCCGTTGAGAAATCCCGGGCACACTCACGATGTCGTTCTCATGCCGTCGCCCCGGGTGCACGAGGCGTCAGTAGCACGCTTAGCGAAAACCACGACCGCGCGGAACGAACATCAGCCGCCGTTGAGAAATCTCGGGCACACTCACGATGTCGTTCTCATGCCGTCGCCCCGGGTGCACCAGGCGTCAGTAGCACGCTTAGCGAAAACCACGACCGCGCGGAACGAACATCAGCCGCCGTTGAGAAATCTCGGGCACACTCACGATGTCGTTCTCATGCCGTCGCCCCGGGTGCACGAGGCGTCAGTAGCACGCTTAGCGAAAACCACGACCGCGCGGAACGAACATCACCCGCTGTTGAGAAATCCCGGGCACACTCACGATGTCGTTCTCATGCCGTCGCCCCGGGTGCACGAGGCGTCAGTAGCACGCTTAGCGAAAACCACGACCGCGCGGAACGAACATCAGCCGCCGTTGAGAAATCCCGGGCACACTCACGATGTCGTTCTCATGCCGTCGCCCCGGGTGCACGAGGCGTCAGTAGCACGCTTAGCGAAAACCACGACCGCGCGGAACGAACATCAGCCGCCGTTGAGAAATCCCGGGCACACTCACGATGTCGTTCTCATGCCGTCGCCCCGGGTGCACCAGGCGTCAGTAGCACGCTTAGCGAAAACCACGACCGCGCGGAACGAACATCCGCCACCTTTGAGAAATCCCGGGCACACTCACGATGTCGTTCTCATGCCGTCGCCCCGGGTGCACGAGGCGTCAGTAGCACGCTTAGCGAAAACCACGACCGCGCGGAATGAACATCAGCCGCCGTTGAGAAATCCCGGGCACACTCACGATGTCGTTCTCATGCCGTCGCCCCGGGTGCACGAGGCGTCAGTAGCACGCTTAGCGAAAACCACGACCGCGCGGAACGAACATCCGCCACCTTTGAGAAATCCCGGGCACACTCACGATGTCGTTCTCATGCCGTCGCCCCGGGTGCACGAGGCGTCTGTAGCACGCTTAGCGAAAACCACGACCGCGCGGAACGAACATCAGCCGCCGTTGAGAAATCCCGGGCACACTCACGATGTCGTTCTCATGCCGTCGCCCCGGGTGCACGAGGCGTCAGTAGCACGCTTAGCGAAAACCACGACCGCGCGGAACGAACATCCGCCACCTTTGAGAAATCCCGGGCACACTCACGATGTCGTTCTCATGCCGTCGCCCCGGGTGCACGAGGCGTCAGTAGCACGCTTAGCGAAAACCACGACCGCGCGGAACGAACATCAGCCGCCGTTGAGAAATCCCGGGCACACTCACGATGTCGTTCTCATGCCGTCGCCGCGGGTGCACGAGGCGTCAGTAGCACGCTTAGCGAAAACCACGACCGCGCGGAACGAACATCAGCCGCCGTTGAGAAATCCCGGGCACACTCACGATGTCGTTCTCATGCCGTCGCAGCGGGTGCACGAGGCGTCAGTAGCACGCTTAGCGAAAACCACGACCGCGCGGAACGAACATCAGCCGCCGTTGAGAAATCCCGGGCACACTCACGATGTCGTTCTCATGCCGTCGCCGCGGGTGCACCAGGCGTCAGTAGCACGCTTAGCGAAAACCACGACCGCGCGGAACGAACATCCGCCACCTTTGAGAAATCCCGGGCACACTCACGATGTCGTTCTCATGCCGTCGCCGCGGGTGCACCAGGCGTCAGTAGCACGCTTAGCGAAAACCACGACCGCGCGGAACGAACATCAGCCGCCGTTGAGAAATCTCGGGCACACTCACCATGTCGTTCTCATGCCGTCGACGCGGGTGCACCAGGCGTCAGTACCACGCTTACCGAAAACCACGACCGCGCAAAACGAACATCAGCCGCCGTTCAGAAATCCCGTGCACACAGAGGATGTCGTCCCTGCTGCCGTCGCCGCGGGTGCAATAGGCGTCAGTAGCACGCTTAGCGAAAAAACGAACGCGCGGAACGAACATCCGCCACCTTTCAGAAATCCCGGGCACACTCACGATGTCGTTCTCATGCCGTCGCCCCGGGTGCACGAGGCGTCAGTAGCACGCTTAGCGAAAACCACGACCGCGCGGAACGAACATCCGCCACCTTTGAGAAATCCCGGGCACACTCACGATGTCGTTCTCATGCCGTCGCCCCGGGTGCACGAGGCGTCTGTAGCACGCTTAGCGAAAACCACGACCGCGCGGAACGAACATCAGCCGCCGTTGAGAAATCCCGGGCACACTCACGATGTCGTTCTCATGCCGTCGCCCCGGGTGCACGAGGCGTCTGTAGCACGCTTAGCGAAAACCACGACCGCGCGGAACGAACATCCGCCACCTTTGAGAAATCCCGGGCACACTCACGATGTCGTTCTCATGCCGTCGCCCCGGGTGCACGAGGCGTCTGTAGCACGCTTAGCGAAAACCACGACCGCGCGGAACGAACATCAGCCGCCGTTGAGAAATCCCGGGCACACTCACGATGTCGTTCTCATGCCGTCGCCGCGGGTGCAATAGGCGTCTGTAGCACGCTTAGCGAAAACCACGACCGCGCGGAACGAACATCCGCCACCTTTGAGAAATCCCGGGCACACTCACGATGTCGTTCTCATGCCGTCGCCCCGGGTGCACGAGGCGTCTGTAGCACGCTTAGCGAAAACCACGACCGCGCGGAACGAACATCAGCCGCCGTTGAGAAATCCCGGGCACACTCACGATGTCGTTCTCATGCCGTCGCCCCGGGTGCACGAGGCGTCAGTAGCACGCTTAGCGAAAACCACGACCGCGCGGAACGAACATCCGCCACCTTTGAGAAATCCCGGGCACACTCACGATGTCGTTCTCATGCCGTCGCCCCGGGTGCACGAGGCGTCTGTAGCACGCTTAGCGAAAACCACGACCGCGCGGAACGAACATCAGCCGCCGTTGAGAAATCCCGGGCACACTCACGATGTCGTTCTCATGCCGTCGCCGCGGGTGCACGAGGCGTCAGTAGCACGCTTAGCGAAAACCACGACCGCGCGGAACGAACATCAGCCGCCGTTGAGAAATCCCGGGCACACTCACGATGTCGTTCTCATGCCGTCGCCCCGGGTGCACGAGGCGTCAGTAGCACGCTTAGCGAAAACCACGACCTCGCGGAACGAACATCAGCCGCCGTTGAGAAATCCCGGGCACACTCACGATGTCGTTCTCATGCCGTCGCCCCGGGTGCACGAGGCGTCAGTAGCACGCTTAGCGAAAACCACGACCGCGCGGAACGAACATCAGCCGCCGTTGAGAAATCTCGGGCACACTCACGATGTCGTTCTCATGCCGTCGACGCGGGTGCACCAGGCGTCAGTAGCACGCTTACCGAAAACCACGACCGCGCGGAACGAACATCCGCCACCTTTGAGAAATCCCGGGCACACTCACGATGTCGTTCTCATGCCGTCGCCCCGGGTGCACGAGGCGTCTGTAGCACGCTTAGCGAAAACCACGACCGCGCGGAACGAACATCAGCCGCCGTTGAGAAATCCCGGGCACACTCACGATGTCGTTCTCATGCCGTCGCCCCGGGTGCACGAGGCGTCAGTAGCACGCTTAGCGAAAACCACGACCGCGCGGAACGAACATCAGCCGCCGTTGAGAAATCTCGGGCACACACACGATGTCGTTCTCATGCCGTCGCCCCGGGTGCACGAGGCGTCAGTAGCACGCTTAGCGAAAACCACGACCGCGCGGAACGAACATCACCCGCCGTTGAGAAATCCCGGGCACACTCACGATGTCGTTCTCATGCCGTCGCCCCGGGTGCACGAGGCGTCAGTAGCACGCTTAGCGAAAACCACGACCGCGCGGAACGAACATCAGCCGCCGTTGAGAAATCCCGGGCACACTCACGATGTCGTTCTCATGCCGTCGCCCCGGGTGCACCAGGCGTCAGTAGCACGCTTACCGAAAACCACGACCGCGCGGAACGAACATCAGCCGCCGTTGAGAAATCTCGGGCACACACACGATGTCGTTCTCATGCCGTCGCCCCGGGTGCACGAGGCGTCAGTAGCACGCTTACCGAAAACCACGACCGCGCGGAACGAACATCAGCCGCCGTTGAGAAATCCCGGGCACACTCACGATGTCGTTCTCATGCCGTCGCCCCGGGTGCACCAGGCGTCAGTAGCACGCTTACCGAAAACCACGACCGCGCGGAACGAACATCACCCGCCGTTGAGAAATCCCGGGCACACTCACGATGTCGTTCTCATGCCGTCGCCCCGGGTGCACGAGGCGTCAGTAGCACGCTTAGCGAAAACCACGACCGCGCGGAACGAACATCAGCCGCCGTTGAGAAATCCCGGGCACACTCACGATGTCGTTCTCATGCCGTCGACGCGGGTGCACCAGGCGTCAGTAGCACGCTTACCGAAAACCACGACCGCGCGGAACGAACATCACCCGCCGTTGAGAAATCCCGGGCACACTCACGATGTCGTTCTCATGCCGTCGCCCCGGGTGCACCAGGCGTCAGTAGCACGCTTACCGAAAACCACGACCGCGCGGAACGAACATCACCCGCCGTTGAGAAATCCCGGGCACACTCACGATGTCGTTCTCATGCCGTCGCCCCGGGTGCACGAGGCGTCAGTAGCAC
The DNA here is from genome assembly GCF_016920785.2 of Ixodes scapularis. Taxonomy (NCBI): domain Eukaryota; kingdom Metazoa; phylum Arthropoda; class Arachnida; order Ixodida; family Ixodidae; genus Ixodes; species Ixodes scapularis. Next base: position 291,081 of record NW_024610053.1, read on the forward strand.
GCTTAGCGAAAACCACGACCGCGCGGAACGAACATCAGCCGCCGTTGAGAAATCCCGGGCACACTCACGATGTCGTTCTCATGCCGTCGACGCGGGTGCACCAGGCGTCAGTAGCACGCTTACCGAAAACCACGACCGCGCGGAACGAACATCAGCCGCCGTTGAGAAATCTCGGGCACACACACGATGTCGTTCTCATGCCGTCGCCCCGGGTGCACGAGGCGTCAGTAGCACGCTTAGCGAAAACCACGACCGCGCGGAACGAACATCACCCGCCGTTGAGAAATCCCGGGCACACTCACGATGTCGTTCTCATGCCGTCGCCCCGGGTGCACGAGGCGTCAGTAGCACGCTTAGCGAAAACCACGACCGCGCGGAACGAACATCACCCGCTGTTGAGAAATCCCGGGCACACTCACGATGTCGTTCTCATGCCGTCGCCCCGGGTGCACGAGGCGTCAGTAGCACGCTTAGCGAAAACCACGACCGCGCGGAACGAACATCAGCCGCCGTTGAGAAATCTCGGGCACACTCACGATGTCGTTCTCATGCCGTCGCCCCGGGTGCACGAGGCGTCAGTAGCACGCTTAGCGAAAACCACGACCGCGCGGAACGAACATCAGCCGCCGTTGAGAAATCCCGGGCACACTCACGATGTCGTTCTCATGCCGTCGCCCCGGGTGCACGAGGCGTCAGTAGCACGCTTAGCGAAAACCACGACCGCGCGGAACGAACATCAGCCGCCGTTGAGAAATCCCGGGCACACTCACGATGTCGTTCTCATGCCGTCGCCCCGGGTGCACGAGGCGTCAGTAGCACGCTTAGCGAAAACCACGACCGCGCGGAACGAACATCAGCCGCCGTTGAGAAATCCCGGGCACACACACGATGTCGTTCTCATGCCGTCGCCCCGGGTGCACGAGGCGTCAGTAGCACGCTTAGCGAAAACCACGACCGCGCGGAACGAACATCACCCGCCGTTGAGAAATCCCGGGCACACTCACGATGTCGTTCTCATGCCGTCGCCCCGGGTGCACGAGGCGTCAGTAGCACGCTTAGCGAAAACCACGACCGCGCGGAACGAACATCACCCGCTGTTGAGAAATCCCGGGCACACTCACGATGTCGTTCTCATGCCGTCGCCCCGGGTGCACGAGGCGTCAGTAGCACGCTTAGCGAAAACCACGACCGCGCGGAACGAACATCAGCCGCCGTTGAGAAATCTCGGGCACACTCACGATGTCGTTCTCATGCCGTCGCCCCGGGTGCACGAGGCGTCAGTAGCACGCTTAGCGAAAACCACGACCGCGCGGAACGAACATCAGCCGCCGTTGAGAAATCCCGGGCACACTCACGATGTCGTTCTCATGCCGTCGCCCCGGGTGCACGAGGCGTCAGTAGCACGCTTAGCGAAAACCACGACCGCGCGGAACGAACATCAGCCGCCGTTGAGAAATCTCGGGCACACTCACGATGTCGTTCTCATGCCGTCGCCCCGGGTGCACGAGGCGTCAGTAGCACGCTTAGCGAAAACCACGACCGCGCGGAACGAACATCAGCCGCCGTTGAGAAATCCCGGGCACACTCACGATGTCGTTCTCATGCCGTCGCCCCGGGTGCACGAGGCGTCAGTAGCACGCTTAGCGAAAACCACGACCGCGCGGAACGAACATCACCCGCTGTTGAGAAATCCCGGGCACACTCACGATGTCGTTCTCATGCCGTCGCCCCGGGTGCACGAGGCGTCAGTAGCACGCTTAGCGAAAACCACGACCGCGCGGAACGAACATCAGCCGCCGTTGAGAAATCTCGGGCACACTCACGATGTCGTTCTCATGCCGTCGCCCCGGGTGCACGAGGCGTCAGTAGCACGCTTAGCGAAAACCACGACCGCGCGGAACGAACATCACCCGCCGTTGAGAAATCTCGGGCACACTCACGATGTCGTTCTCATGCCGTCGCCCCGGGTGCACGAGGCGTCAGTAGCACGCTTAGCGAAAACCACGACCGCGCGGAACGAACATCAGCCGCCGTTGAGAAATCTCGGGCACACTCACGATGTCGTTCTCATGCCGTCGCCCCGGGTGCACGAGGCGTCAGTAGCACGCTTAGCGAAAACCACGACCGCGCGGAACGAACATCACCCGCCGTTGAGAAATCTCGGGCACACTCACGATGTCGTTCTCATGCCGTCGCCCCGGGTGCACGAGGCGTCAGTAGCACGCTTAGCGAAAACCACGACCGCGCGGAACGAACATCACCCGCCGTTGAGAAATCTCGGGCACACTCACGATGTCGTTCTCATGCCGTCGCCCCGGGTGCACCAGGCGTCAGTAGCACGCTTAGCGAAAACCACGACCGCGCGGAACGAACATCAGCCGCCGTTGAGAAATCCCGGGCACACTCACGATGTCGTTCTCATGCCGTCGCCCCGGGTGCACGAGGCGTCAGTAGCACGCTTAGCGAAAACCACGACCGCGCGGAACGAACATCAGCCGCCGTTGAGAAATCTCGGGCACACTCACGATGTCGTTCTCATGCCGTCGCCCCGGGTGCACGAGGCGTCAGTAGCACGCTTAGCGAAAACCACGACCGCGCGGAACGAACATCAGCCGCCGTTGAGAAATCTCGGGCACACTCACGATGTCGTTCTCATGCCGTCGCCCCGGGTGCACGAGGCGTCAGTAGCACGCTTAGCGAAAACCACGACCGCGCGGAACGAACATCACCCGCCGTTGAGAAATCCCGGGCACACTCACGATGTCGTTCTCATGCCGCCGCCCCGGGTGCACGAGGCGTCAGTAGCACGCTTAGCGAAAACCACGACCGCGCGGAACGAACATCACCCGCTGTTGAGAAATCCCGGGCACACTCACGATGTCGTTCTCATGCCGTCGCCCCGGGTGCACCAGGCGTCAGTAGCACGCTTAGCGAAAACCACGACCGCGCGGAACGAACATCAGCCGCCGTTGAGAAATCCCGGGCACACTCACGATGTCGTTCTCATGCCGTCGCCCCGGGTGCACGAGGCGTCAGTAGCACGCTTAGCGAAAACCACGACCGCGCGGAACGAACATCAGCCGCCGTTGAGAAATCTCGGGCACACTCACGATGTCGTTCTCATGCCGTCGCCCCGGGTGCACCAGGCGTCAGTAGCACGCTTAGCGAAAACCACGACCGCGCGGAACGAACATCAGCCGCCGTTGAGAAATCTCGGGCACACTCACGATGTCGTTCTCATGCCGTCGCCCCGGGTGCACGAGGCGTCAGTAGCACGCTTAGCGAAAACCACGACCGCGCGGAACGAACATCACCCGCTGTTGAGAAATCCCGGGCACACTCACGATGTCGTTCTCATGCCGTCGCCCCGGGTGCACGAGGCGTCAGTAGCACGCTTAGCGAAAACCACGACCGCGCGGAACGAACATCAGCCGCCGTTGAGAAATCCCGGGCACACTCACGATGTCGTTCTCATGCCGTCGCCCCGGGTGCACGAGGCGTCAGTAGCACGCTTAGCGAAAACCACGACCGCGCGGAACGAACATCAGCCGCCGTTGAGAAATCCCGGGCACACTCACGATGTCGTTCTCATGCCGTCGCCCCGGGTGCACCAGGCGTCAGTAGCACGCTTAGCGAAAACCACGACCGCGCGGAACGAACATCAGCCGCCGTTGAGAAATCCCGGGCACACTCACGATGTCGTTCTCATGCCGTCGCCCCGGGTGCACGAGGCGTCAGTAGCACGCTTAGCGAAAACCACGACCGCGCGGAACGAACATCAGCCGCCGTTGAGAAATCTCGGGCACACTCACGATGTCGTTCTCATGCCGTCGCCCCGGGTGCACCAGGCGTCAGTAGCACGCTTAGCGAAAACCACGACCGCGCGGAACGAACATCAGCCGCCGTTGAGAAATCTCGGGCACACTCACGATGTCGTTCTCATGCCGTCGCCCCGGGTGCACGAGGCGTCAGTAGCACGCTTAGCGAAAACCACGACCGCGCGGAACGAACATCACCCGCTGTTGAGAAATCCCGGGCACACTCACGATGTCGTTCTCATGCCGTCGCCCCGGGTGCACCAGGCGTCAGTAGCACGCTTAGCGAAAACCACGACCGCGCGGAACGAACATCAGCCGCCGTTGAGAAATCCCGGGCACACTCACGATGTCGTTCTCATGCCGTCGCCCCGGGTGCACGAGGCGTCAGTAGCACGCTTAGCGAAAACCACGACCGCGCGGAACGAACATCAGCCGCCGTTGAGAAATCTCGGGCACACTCACGATGTCGTTCTCATGCCGTCGCCCCGGGTGCACGAGGCGTCAGTAGCACGCTTAGCGAAAACCACGACCGCGCGGAACGAACATCAGCCGCCGTTGAGAAATCTCGGGCACACTCACGATGTCGTTCTCATGCCGTCGCCCCGGGTGCACGAGGCGTCAGTAGCACGCTTAGCGAAAACCACGACCGCGCGGAACGAACATCAGCCGCCGTTGAGAAATCTCGGGCACACTCACGATGTCGTTCTCATGCCGTCGCCCCGGGTGCACGAGGCGTCAGTAGCACGCTTAGCGAAAACCACGACCGCGCGGAACGAACATCACCCGCCGTTGAGAAATCCCGGGCACACTCACGATGTCGTTCTCATGCCGTCGCCCCGGGTGCACGAGGCGTCAGTAGCACGCTTAGCGAAAACCACGACCGCGCGGAACGAACATCAGCCGCCGTTGAGAAATCCCGGGCACACTCACGATGTCGTTCTCATGCCGTCGCCCCGGGTGCACGAGGCGTCAGTAGCACGCTTAGCGAAAACCACGACCGCGCGGAACGAACATCAGCCGCCGTTGAGAAATCTCGGGCACACTCACGATGTCGTTCTCATGCCGTCGCCCCGGGTGCACGAGGCGTCAGTAGCACGCTTAGCGAAAACCACGACCGCGCGGAACGAACATCAGCCGCCGTTGAGAAATCTCGGGCACACTCACGATGTCGTTCTCATGCCGTCGCCCCGGGTGCACGAGGCGTCAGTAGCACGCTTAGCGAAAACCACGACCGCGCGGAACGAACATCAGCCGCCGTTGAGAAATCCCGGGCACACTCACGATGTCGTTCTCATGCCGTCGCCCCGGGTGCACGAGGCGTCAGTAGCACGCTTAGCGAAAACCACGACCGCGCGGAACGAACATCAGCCGCCGTTGAGAAATCTCGGGCACACTCACGATGTCGTTCTCATGCCGTCGCCCCGGGTGCACGAGGCGTCAGTAGCACGCTTAGCGAAAACCACGACCGCGCGGAACGAACATCAGCCGCCGTTGAGAAATCTCGGGCACACTCACGATGTCGTTCTCATGCCGTCGCCCCGGGCGCACCAGGCGTCAGTAGCACGCTTAGCGAAAACCACGACCGCGCGGAACGAACATCACCCGCTGTTGAGAAATCCCGGGCACACTCACGATGTCGTTCTCATGCCGTCGCCCCGGGTGCACGAGGCGTCAGTAGCACGCTTAGCGAAAACCACGACCGCGCGGAACGAACATCACCCGCTGTTGAGAAATCCCGGGCACACTCACGATGTCGTTCTCATGCCGTCGCCCCGGGTGCACGAGGCGTCAGTAGCACGCTTAGCGAAAACCACGACCGCGCGGAACGAACATCCGCCACCTTTGAGAAATCCCGGGCACACTCACGATGTCGTTCTCATGCCGTCGCCCCGGGTGCACGAGGCGTCAGTAGCACGCTTAGCGAAAACCACGACCGCGCGGAACGAACATCAGCCGCCGTTGAGAAATCCCGGGCACACTCACGATGTCGTTCTCATGCCGTCGCCCCGGGTGCACGAGGCGTCAGTAGCACGCTTAGCGAAAACCACGACCGCGCGGAACGAACATCACCCGCTGTTGAGAAATCCCGGGCACACTCACGATGTCGTTCTCATGCCGTCGCCCCGGGTGCACGAGGCGTCAGTAGCACGCTTAGCGAAAACCACGACCGCGCGGAACGAACATCCGCCACCTTTGAGAAATCCCGGGCACACTCACGATGTCGTTCTCATGCCGTCGCCCCGGGTGCACGAGGCGTCAGTAGCACGCTTAGCGAAAACCACGACCGCGCGGAACGAACATCAGCCGCCGTTGAGAAATCTCGGGCACACTCACGATGTCGTTCTCATGCCGTCGCCCCGGGTGCACGAGGCGTCAGTAGCACGCTTAGCGAAAACCACGACCGCGCGGAACGAACATCACCCGCTGTTGAGAAATCCCGGGCACACTCACGATGTCGTTCTCATGCCGTCGCCCCGGGTGCACGAGGCGTCAGTAGCACGCTTAGCGAAAACCACGACCGCGCGGAACGAACATCCGCCACCTTTGAGAAATCCCGGGCACACTCACGATGTCGTTCTCATGCCGTCGCCCCGGGTGCACGAGGCGTCAGTAGCACGCTTAGCGAAAACCACGACCGCGCGGAACGAACATCACCCGCTGTTGAGAAATCCCGGGCACACTCACGATGTCGTTCTCATGCCGTCGCCCCGGGTGCACGAGGCGTCAGTAGCACGCTTAGCGAAAACCACGACCGCGCGGAACGAACATCACCCGCTGTTGAGAAATCCCGGGCACACTCACGATGTCGTTCTCATGCCGTCGCCCCGGGTGCACGAGGCGTCAGTAGCACGCTTAGCGAAAACCACGACCGCGCGGAACGAACATCCGCCACCTTTGAGAAATCCCGGGCACACTCACGATGTCGTTCTCATGCCGTCGCCCCGGGTGCACGAGGCGTCAGTAGCACGCTTAGCGAAAACCACGACCGCGCGGAACGAACATCACCCGCCGTTGAGAAATCTCGGGCACACTCACGATGTCGTTCTCATGCCGTCGCCCCGGGTGCACGAGGCGTCAGTAGCACGCTTAGCGAAAACCACGACCGCGCGGAACGAACATCCGCCACCTTTGAGAAATCCCGGGCACACTCACGATGTCGTTCTCATGCCGTCGCCCCGGGTGCACGAGGCGTCAGTAGCACGCTTAGCGAAAACCACGACCGCGCGGAACGAACATCAGCCGCCGTTGAGAAATCTCGGGCACACTCACGATGTCGTTCTCATGCCGTCGCCCCGGGTGCACGAGGCGTCAGTAGCACGCTTAGCGAAAACCACGACCGCGCGGAACGAACATCAGCCGCCGTTGAGAAATCTCGGGCACACTCACGATGTCGTTCTCATGCCGTCGCCCCGGGCGCACCAGGCGTCAGTAGCACGCTTAGCGAAAACCACGACCGCGCGGAACGAACATCACCCGCTGTTGAGAAATCCCGGGCACACTCACGATGTCGTTCTCATGCCGTCGCCCCGGGTGCACGAGGCGTCAGTAGCACGCTTAGCGAAAACCACGACCGCGCGGAACGAACATCACCCGCTGTTGAGAAATCCCGGGCACACTCACGATGTCGTTCTCATGCCGTCGCCCCGGGTGCACGAGGCGTCAGTAGCACGCTTAGCGAAAACCACGACCGCGCGGAACGAACATCCGCCACCTTTGAGAAATCCCGGGCACACTCACGATGTCGTTCTCATGCCGTCGCCCCGGGTGCACGAGGCGTCAGTAGCACGCTTAGCGAAAACCACGACCGCGCGGAACGAACATCACCCGCCGTTGAGAAATCCCGGGCACACTCACGATGTCGTTCTCATGCCGTCGCCCCGGGTGCACGAGGCGTCAGTAGCACGCTTAGCGAAAACCACGACCGCGCGGAACGAACATCAGCCGCCGTTGAGAAATCCCGGGCACACTCACGATGTCGTTCTCATGCCGTCGCCCCGGGTGCACGAGGCGTCAGTAGCACGCTTAGCGAAAACCACGACCGCGCGGAACGAACATCACCCGCTGTTGAGAAATCCCGGGCACACTCACGATGTCGTTCTCATGCCGTCGCCCCGGGTGCACGAGGCGTCAGTAGCACGCTTAGCGAAAACCACGACCGCGCGGAACGAACATCCGCCACCTTTGAGAAATCCCGGGCACACTCACGATGTCGTTCTCATGCCGTCGCCCCGGGTGCACGAGGCGTCAGTAGCACGCTTAGCGAAAACCACGACCGCGCGGAACGAACATCAGCCGCCGTTGAGAAATCTCGGGCACACTCACGATGTCGTTCTCATGCCGTCGCCCCGGGTGCACGAGGCGTCAGTAGCACGCTTAGCGAAAACCACGACCGCGCGGAACGAACATCACCCGCTGTTGAGAAATCCCGGGCACACTCACGATGTCGTTCTCATGCCGTCGCCCCGGGTGCACGAGGCGTCAGTAGCACGCTTAGCGAAAACCACGACCGCGCGGAACGAACATCCGCCACCTTTGAGAAATCCCGGGCACACTCACGATGTCGTTCTCATGCCGTCGCCCCGGGTGCACGAGGCGTCAGTAGCACGCTTAGCGAAAACCACGACCGCGCGGAACGAACATCACCCGCTGTTGAGAAATCCCGGGCACACTCACGATGTCGTTCTCATGCCGTCGCCCCGGGTGCACGAGGCGTCAGTAGCACGCTTAGCGAAAACCACGACCGCGCGGAACGAACATCACCCGCTGTTGAGAAATCCCGGGCACACTCACGATGTCGTTCTCATGCCGTCGCCCCGGGTGCACGAGGCGTCAGTAGCACGCTTAGCGAAAACCACGACCGCGCGGAACGAACATCACCCGCTGTTGAGAAATCCCGGGCACACTCACGATGTCGTTCTCATGCCGTCGCCCCGGGTGCACGAGGCGTCAGTAGCACGCTTAGCGAAAACCACGACCGCGCGGAACGAACATCCGCCACCTTTGAGAAATCCCGGGCACACTCACGATGTCGTTCTCATGCCGTCGCCCCGGGTGCACGAGGCGTCAGTAGCACGCTTAGCGAAAACCACGACCGCGCGGAACGAACATCACCCGCTGTTGAGAAATCCCGGGCACACTCACGATGTCGTTCTCATGCCGTCGCCCCGGGTGCACGAGGCGTCAGTAGCACGCTTAGCGAAAACCACGACCGCGCGGAACGAACATCACCCGCTGTTGAGAAATCCCGGGCACACTCACGATGTCGTTCTCATGCCGTCGCCCCGGGTGCACGAGGCGTCAGTAGCACGCTTAGCGAAAACCACGACCGCGCGGAACGAACATCCGCCACCTTTGAGAAATCCCGGGCACACTCACGATGTCGTTCTCATGCCGTCGCCCCGGGTGCACGAGGCGTCAGTAGCACGCTTAGCGAAAACCACGACCGCGCGGAACGAACATCAGCCGCCGTTGAGAAATCCCGGGCACACTCACGATGTCGTTCTCATGCCGTCGCCCCGGGTGCACGAGGCGTCAGTAGCACGCTTAGCGAAAACCACGACCGCGCGGAACGAACATCAGCCGCCGTTGAGAAATCCCGGGCACACTCACGATGTCGTTCTCATGCCGTCGCCCCGGGTGCACGAGGCGTCAGTAGCACGCTTAGCGAAAACCACGACCGCGCGGAACGAACATCAGCCGCCGTTGAGAAATCTCGGGCACACTCACGATGTCGTTCTCATGCCGTCGCCCCGGGTGCACGAGGCGTCAGTAGCACGCTTAGCGAAAACCACGACCGCGCGGAACGAACATCACCCGCCGTTGAGAAATCCCGGGCACACTCACGATGTCGTTCTCATGCCGTCGCCCCGGGTGCACGAGGCGTCAGTAGCACGCTTAGCGAAAACCACGACCGCGCGGAACGAACATCAGCCGCCGTTGAGAAATCTCGGGCACACTCACGATGTCGTTCTCATGCCGTCGCCCCGGGTGCACGAGGCGTCAGTAGCACGCTTAGCGAAAACCACGACCGCGCGGAACGAACATCAGCCGCCGTTGAGAAATCCCGGGCACACTCACGATGTCGTTCTCATGCCGTCGCCCCGGGTGCACGAGGCGTCAGTAGCACGCTTAGCGAAAACCACGACCGCGCGGAACGAACATCAGCCGCCGTTGAGAAATCCCGGGCACACTCACGATGTCGTTCTCATGCCGTCGCCCCGGGTGCACGAGGCGTCAGTAGCACGCTTAGCGAAAACCACGACCGCGCGGAACGAACATCCGCCACCTTTGAGAAATCCCGGGCACACTCACGATGTCGTTCTCATGCCGTCGCCCCGGGTGCACGAGGCGTCAGTAGCACGCTTAGCGAAAACCACGACCGCGCGGAACGAACATCAGCCGCCGTTGAGAAATCCCGGGCACACTCACGATGTCGTTCTCATGCCGTCGCCCCGGGTGCACGAGGCGTCAGTAGCACGCTTAGCGAAAACCACGACCGCGCGGAACGAACATCAGCCGCCGTTGAGAAATCCCGGGCACACTCACGATGTCGTTCTCATGCCGTCGCCCCGGGTGCACGAGGCGTCAGTAGCACGCTTAGCGAAAACCACGACCGCGCGGAACGAACATCCGCCACCTTTGAGAAATCCCGGGCACACTCACGATGTCGTTCTCATGCCGTCGCCCCGGGTGCACGAGGCGTCAGTAGCACGCTTAGCGAAAACCACGACCGCGCGGAACGAACATCAGCCGCCGTTGAGAAATCCCGGGCACACTCACGATGTCGTTCTCATGCCGTCGCCCCGGGTGCACGAGGCGTCAGTAGCACGCTTAGCGAAAACCACGACCGCGCGGAACGAACATCAGCCGCCGTTGAGAAATCCCGGGCACACTCACGATGTCGTTCTCATGCCGTCGCCCCGGGTGCACGAGGCGTCAGTAGCACGCTTAGCGAAAACCACGACCGCGCGGAACGAACATCAGCCGCCGTTGAGAAATCCCGGGCACACTCACGATGTCGTTCTCATGCCGTCGCCCCGGGTGCACGAGGCGTCAGTAGCACGCTTAGCGAAAACCACGACCGCGCGGAACGAACATCCGCCACCTTTGAGAAATCCCGGGCACACTCACGATGTCGTTCTCATGCCGTCGCCCCGGGTGCACGAGGCGTCAGTAGCACGCTTAGCGAAAACCACGACCGCGCGGAACGAACATCAGCCGCCGTTGAGAAATCTCGGGCACACTCACGATGTCGTTCTCATGCCGTCGCCCCGGGTGCACGAGGCGTCAGTAGCACGCTTAGCGAAAACCACGACCGCGCGGAACGAACATCAGCCGCCGTTGAGAAATCCCGGGCACACTCACGATGTCGTTCTCATGCCGTCGCCCCGGGTGCACGAGGCGTCAGTAGCACGCTTAGCGAAAACCACGACCGCGCGGAACGAACATCACCCGCCGTTGAGAAATCCCGGGCACACTCACGATGTCGTTCTCATGCCGTCGCCCCGGGTGCACGAGGCGTCAGTAACACGCTTAGCGAAAACCACGACCGCGCGGAACGAACATCACCCGCTGTTGAGAAATCCCGGGCACACTCACGATGTCGTTCTCATGCCGTCGCCCCGGGTGCACGAGGCGTCAGTAGCACGCTTAGCGAAAACCACGACCGCGCGGAACGAACATCACCCGCCGTTGAGAAATCCCGGGCACACTCACGATGTCGTTCTCATGCCGTCGCCCCGGGTGCACGAGGCGTCAGTAGCACGCTTAGCGAAAACCACGACCGCGCGGAACGAACATCAGCCGCCGTTGAGAAATCTCGGGCACACTCACGATGTCGTTCTCATGCCGTCGACGCGGGTGCACCAGGCGTCAGTAGCACGCTTAGCGAAAACCACGACCGCGCGGAACGAACATCAGCCGCCGTTGAGAAATCTCGGGCACACTCACGATGTCGTTCTCATGCCGTCGACGCGGGTGCACCAGGCGTCAGTAGCACGCTTAGCGAAAACCACGACCGCGCGGAACGAACATCAGCCGCCGTTGAGAAATCTCGGGCACACTCACGATGTCGTTCTCATGCCGTCGACGCGGGTGCACCAGGCGTCAGTAGCACGCTTAGCGAAAACCACGACCGCGCGGAACGAACATCACCCGCCGTTGAGAAATCTCGGGCACACTCACGATGTCGTTCTCATGCCGTCGACGCGGGTGCACCAGGCGTCAGTAGCACGCTTAGCGAAAACCACGACCGCGCGGAACGAACATCAGCCGCCGTTGAGAAATCTCGGGCACACTCACGATGTCGTTCTCATGCCGTCGCCCCGGGTGCACGAGGCGTCAGTAGCACGCTTAGCGAAAACCACGACCGCGCGGAACGAACATCCGCCACCTTTGAGAAATCCTGGGCACACTCACGATGTCGTTCTCATGCCGTCGCCCCGGGTGCACGAGGCGTCTGTAGCACGCTTAGCGAAAGCCACGACCGCGCGGAACGAACATCAGCCGCTGTTGAGAAATCCCGGGCACACTCACGATGTCGTTCTCATGCCGTCGCCCCGGGTGCACGAGGCGTCAGTAGCACGCTTAGCGAAAACCACGACCGCGCGGAACGAACATCACCCGCTGTTGAGAAATCTCGGGCACACTCACGATGTCGTTCTCATGCCGTCGCCCCGGGTGCACGAGGCGTCAGTAGCACGCTTAGCGAAAACCACGACCGCGCGGAACGAACATCACCCGCTGTTGAGAAATCTCGGGCACACTCACGATGTCGTTCTCATGCCGTCGACGCGGGTGCACCAGGCGTCAGTAGCACGCTTAGCGAAAGCCACGACCGCGCGGAACGAACATCAGCCGCCGTTGAGAAATCTCGGGCACACTCACGATGTCGTTCTCATGCCGTCGACGCGGGTGCACCAGGCGTCAGTAGCACGCTTAGCGAAAACCACGACCGCGCGGAACGAACATCACCCGCCGTTGAGAAATCTCGGGCACACTCACGATGTCGTTCTCATGCCGTCGACGCGGGTGCACCAGGCGTCAGTAGCACGCTTAGCGAAAACCACGACCGCGCGGAACGAACATCAGCCGCCGTTGAGAAATCTCGGGCACACTCACGATGTCGTTCTCATGCCGTCGCCCCGGGTGCACGAGGCGTCAGTAGCACGCTTAGCGAAAACCACGACCGCGCGGAACGAACATCCGCCACCTTTGAGAAATCCTGGGCACACTCACGATGTCGTTCTCATGCCGTCGCCCCGGGTGCACGAGGCGTCTGTAGCACGCTTAGCGAAAGCCACGACCGCGCGGAACGAACATCAGCCGCTGTTGAGAAATCCCGGGCACACTCACGATGTCGTTCTCATGCCGTCGCCCCGGGTGCACGAGGCGTCAGTAGCACGCTTAGCGAAAACCACGACCGCGCGGAACGAACATCACCCGCTGTTGAGAAATCTCGGGCACACTCACGATGTCGTTCTCATGCCGTCGCCCCGGGTGCACGAGGCGTCAGTAGCACGCTTAGCGAAAACCACGACCGCGCGGAACGAACATCACCCGCTGTTGAGAAATCTCGGGCACACTCACGATGTCGTTCTCATGCCGTCGACGCGGGTGCACCAGGCGTCAGTAGCACGCTTAGCGAAAGCCACGACCGCGCGGAACGAACATCAGCCGCTGTTGAGAAATCTCGGGCACACTCACGATGTCGTTCTCATGCCGTCGCCCCGGGTGCACGAGGCGTCAGTAGCACGCTTAGCGAAAGCCACGACCGCGCGGAACGAACATCACCCGCTGTTGAGAAATCTCGGGCACACTCACGATGTCGTTCTCATGCCGTCGCCCCGGGTGCACGAGGCGTCAGTAGCACGCTTAGCGAAAGCCACGACCGCGCGGAACGAACATCAGCCGCTGTTGAGAAATCTCGGGCACACTCACGATGTCGTTCTCATGCCGTCGACGCGGGTGCACCAGGCGTCAGTAGCACGCTTAGCGAAAACCACGACCGCGCGGAACGAACATCCGCCACCTTTGAGAAATCCTGGGCACACTCACGATGTCGTTCTCATGCCGTCGCCCCGGGTGCACGAGGCGTCTGTAGCACGCTTAGCGAAAGCCACGACCGCGCGGAACGAACATCAGCCGCTGTTGAGAAATCCCGGGCACACTCACGATGTCGTTCTCATGCCGTCGCCCCGGGTGCACGAGGCGTCAGTAGCACGCTTAGCGAAAACCACGACCGCGCGGAACGAACATCACCCGCTGTTGAGAAATCTCGGGCACACTCACGATGTCGTTCTCATGCCGTCGCCCCGGGTGCACGAGGCGTCAGTAGCACGCTTAGCGAAAACCACGACCGCGCGGAACGAACATCACCCGCTGTTGAGAAATCTCGGGCACACTCACGATGTCGTTCTCATGCCGTCGCCCCGGGTGCACGAGGCGTCAGTAGCACGCTTAGCGAAAACCACGACCGCGCGGAACGAACATCACCCGCTGTTGAGAAATCTCGGGCACACTCACGATGTCGTTCTCATGCCGTCGCCCCGGGTGCACGAGGCGTCTGTAGCACGCTTAGCGAAAGCCACGACCGCGCGGAACGAACATCAGCCGCTGTTGAGAAATCCCGGGCACACTCACGATGTCGTTCTCATGCCGTCGCCCCGGGTGCACGAGGCGTCAGTAGCACGCTTAGCGAAAACCACGACCGCGCGGAACGAACATCACCCGCTGTTGAGAAATCCCGGGCACACTCACGATGTCGTTCTCATGCCGTCGCCCCGGGTGCACGAGGCGTCAGTAGCACGCTTAGCGAAAACCACGACCGCGCGGAACGAACATCACCCGCTGTTGAGAAATCCCGGGCACACTCACGATGTCGTTCTCATGCCGTCGCCCCGGGTGCACGAGGCGTCAGTAGCACGCTTAGCGAAAACCACGACCGCGCGGAACGAACATCACCCGCTGTTGAGAAATCTCGGGCACACTCACGATGTCGTTCTCATGCCGTCGCCCCGGGTGCACGAGGCGTCAGTAGCACGCTTAGCGAAAACCACGACCGCGCGGAACGAACATCACCCGCTGTTGAGAAATCTCGGGCACACTCACGATGTCGTTCTCATGCCGTCGCCCCGGGTGCACGAGGCGTCTGTAGCACGCTTAGCGAAAGCCACGACCGCGCGGAACGAACATCACCCGCTGTTGAGAAATCCCGGGCACACTCACGATGTCGTTCTCATGCCGTCGCCCCGGGTGCACGAGGCGTCTGTAGCACGCTTAGCGAAAACCACGACCGCGCGGAACGAACATCACCCGCTGTTGAGAAATCCCGGGCACACTCACGATGTCGTTCTCATGCCGTCGCCCCGGGTGCACGAGGCGTCTGTAGCACGCTTAGCGAAAGCCACGACCGCGCGGAACGAACATCACCCGCTGTTGAGAAATCCCGGGCACACTCACGATGTCGTTCTCATGCCGTCGCCCCGGGTGCACGAGGCGTCTGTAGCACGCTTAGCGAAAACCACGACCGCGCGGAACGAACATCACCCGCTGTTGAGAAATCCCGGGCACACTCACGATGTCGTTCTCATGCCGTCGCCCCGGGTGCACGAGGCGTCAGTAGCACGCTTAGCGAAAGCCACGACCGCGCGGAACGAACATCACCCGCTGTTGAGAAATCCCGGGCACACTCACGATGTCGTTCTCATGCCGTCGCCCCGGGTGCACGAGGCGTCTGTAGCACGCTTAGCGAAAGCCACGACCGCGCGGAACGAACATCACCCGCTGTTGAGAAATCCCGGGCACACTCACGATGTCGTTCTCATGCCGTCGCCCCGGGTGCACGAGGCGTCTGTAGCACGCTTAGCGAAAGCCACGACCGCGCGGAACGAACATCACCCGCTGTTGAGAAATCCCGGGCACACTCACGATGTCGTTCTCATGCCGTCGCCCCGGGTGCACGAGGCGTCTGTAGCACGCTTAGCGAAAACCACGACCGCGCGGAACGAACATCACCCGCTGTTGAGAAATCCCGGGCACACTCACGATGTCGTTCTCATGCCGTCGCCCCGGGTGCACGAGGCGTCTGTAGCACGCTTAGCGAAAGCCACGACCGCGCGGAACGAACATCACCCGCTGTTGAGAAATCCCGGGCACACTCACGATGTCGTTCTCATGCCGTCGCCCCGGGTGCACGAGGCGTCTGTAGCACGCTTAGCGAAAACCACGACCGCGCGGAACGAACATCACCCGCTGTTGAGAAATCCCGGGCACACTCACGATGTCGTTCTCATGCCGTCGCCCCGGGTGCACGAGGCGTCTGTAGCACGCTTAGCGAAAGCCACGACCGCGCGGAACGAACATCACCCGCTGTTGAGAAATCCCGGGCACACTCACGATGTCGTTCTCATGCCGTCGCCCCGGGTGCACGAGGCGTCAGTAGCACGCTTAGCGAAAACCACGACCGCGCGGAACGAACATCACCCGCTGTTGAGAAATCCCGGGCACACTCACGATGTCGTTCTCATGCCGTCGCCCCGGGTGCACGAGGCGTCAGTAGCACGCTTAGCGAAAGCCACGACCGCGCGGAACGAACATCACCCGCTGTTGAGAAATCCCGGGCACACTCACGATGTCGTTCTCATGCCGTCGCCCCGGGTGCACGAGGCGTCTGTAGCACGCTTAGCGAAAGCCACGACCGCGCGGAACGAACATCACCCGCTGTTGAGAAATCCCGGGCACACTCACGATGTCGTTCTCATGCCGTCGCCCCGGGTGCACGAGGCGTCTGTAGCACGCTTAGCGAAAGCCACGACCGCGCGGAACGAACATCACCCGCTGTTGAGAAATCCCGGGCACACTCACGATGTCGTTCTCATGCCGTCGCCCCGGGTGCACGAGGCGTCTGTAGCACGCTTAGCGAAAACCACGACCGCGCGGAACGAACATCACCCGCTGTTGAGAAATCCCGGGCACACTCACGATGTCGTTCTCATGCCGTCGCCCCGGGTGCACGAGGCGTCAGTAGCACGCTTAGCGAAAACCACGACCGCGCGGAACGAACATCACCCGCTGTTGAGAAATCCCGGGCACACTCACGATGTCGTTCTCATGCCGTCGCCCCGGGTGCACGAGGCGTCTGTAGCACGCTTAGCGAAAGCCACGACCGCGCGGAACGAACATCACCCGCTGTTGAGAAATCCCGGGCACACTCACGATGTCGTTCTCATGCCGTCGCCCCGGGTGCACGAGGCGTCTGTAGCACGCTTAGCGAAAGCCACGACCGCGCGGAACGAACATCACCCGCTGTTGAGAAATCCCGGGCACACTCACGATGTCGTTCTCATGCCGTCGCCCCGGGTGCACGAGGCGTCTGTAGCACGCTTAGCGAAAACCACGACCGCGCGGAACGAACATCACCCGCTGTTGAGAAATCCCGGGCACACTCACGATGTCGTTCTCATGCCGTCGCCCCGGGTGCACGAGGCGTCAGTAGCACGCTTAGCGAAAGCCACGACCGCGCGGAACGAACATCAGCCGCTGTTGAGAAATCCCGGGCACACTCACGATGTCGTTCTCATGCCGTCGCCCCGGGTGCACGAGGCGTCAGTAGCACGCTTAGCGAAAACCACGACCGCGCGGAACGAACATCACCCGCTGTTGAGAAATCCCGGGCACACTCACGATGTCGTTCTCATGCCGTCGCCCCGGGTGCACGAGGCGTCTGTAGCACGCTTAGCGAAAGCCACGACCGCGCGGAACGAACATCACCCGCTGTTGAGAAATCCCGGGCACACTCACGATGTCGTTCTCATGCCGTCGCCCCGGGTGCACGAGGCGTCAGTAGCACGCTTAGCGAAAACCACGACCGCGCGGAACGAACATCACCCGCTGTTGAGAAATCCCGGGCACACTCACGATGTCGTTCTCATGCCGTCGCCCCGGGTGCACGAGGCGTCAGTAGCACGCTTAGCGAAAACCACGACCGCGCGGAACGAACATCACCCGCTGTTGAGAAATCTCGGGCACACTCACGATGTCGTTCTCATGCCGTCGCCCCGGGTGCACGAGGCGTCAGTAGCACGCTTAGCGAAAACCACGACCGCGCGGAACGAACATCACCCGCTGTTGAGAAATCTCGGGCACACTCACGATGTCGTTCTCATGCCGTCGCCCCGGGTGCACGAGGCGTCTGTAGCACGCTTAGCGAAAGCCACGACCGCGCGGAACGAACATCAGCCGCTGTTGAGAAATCCCGGGCACACTCACGATGTCGTTCTCATGCCGTCGCCCCGGGTGCACGAGGCGTCTGTAGCACGCTTAGCGAAAGCCACGACCGCGCGGAACGAACATCAGCCGCTGTTGAGAAATCCCGGGCACACTCACGATGTCGTTCTCATGCCGTCGCCCCGGGTGCACGAGGCGTCAGTAGCACGCTTAGCGAAAACCACGACCGCGCGGAACGAACATCACCCGCTGTTGAGAAATCCCGGGCACACTCACGATGTCCTTCTCATGCCGTCGCCCCGGGTGCACGAGGCGTCAGTAGCACGCTTAGCGAAAACCACGACCGCGCGGAACGAACATCACCCGCTGTTGAGAAATCTCGGGCACACTCACGATGTCGTTCTCATGCCGTCGCCCCGGGTGCACGAGGCGTCTGTAGCACGCTTAGCGAAAGCCACGACCGCGCGGAACGAACATCAGCCGCTGTTGAGAAATCCCGGGCACACTCACGATGTCGTTCTCATGCCGTCGCCCCGGGTGCACGAGGCGTCTGTAGCACGCTTAGCGAAAGCCACGACCGCGCGGAACGAACATCAGCCGCTGTTGAGAAATCCCGGGCACACTCACGATGTCGTTCTCATGCCGTCGCCCCGGGTGCACGAGGCGTCAGTAGCACGCTTAGCGAAAACCACGACCGCGCGGAACGAACATCACCCGCTGTTGAGAAATCCCGGGCACACTCACGATGTCGTTCTCATGCCGTCGCCCCGGGTGCACGAGGCGTCAGTAGCACGCTTAGCGAAAACCACGACCGCGCGGAACGAACATCACCCGCTGTTGAGAAATCCCGGGCACACTCACGATGTCGTTCTCATGCCGTCGCCCCGGGTGCACGAGGCGTCTGTAGCACGCTTAGCGAAAGCCACGACCGCGCGGAACGAACATCACCCGCTGTTGAGAAATCCCGGGCACACTCACGATGTCGTTCTCATGCCGTCGCCCCGGGTGCACGAGGCGTCTGTAGCACGCTTAGCGAAAGCCACGACCGCGCGGAACGAACATCAGCCGCTGTTGAGAAATCCCGGGCACACTCACGATGTCGTTCTCATGCCGTCGCCCCGGGTGCACGAGGCGTCAGTAGCACGCTTAGCGAAAGCCACGACCGCGCGGAACGAACATCACCCGCTGTTGAGAAATCTCGGGCACACTCACGATGTCGTTCTCATGCCGTCGCCCCGGGTGCACGAGGCGTCTGTAGCACGCTTAGCGAAAGCCACGACCGCGCGGAACGAACATCACCCGCTGTTGAGAAATCCCGGGCACACTCACGATGTCGTTCTCATGCCGTCGCCCCGGGTGCACGAGGCGTCTGTAGCACGCTTAGCGAAAGCCACGACCGCGCGGAACGAACATCACCCGCTGTTGAGAAATCCCGGGCACACTCACGATGTCGTTCTCATGCCGTCGCCCCGGGTGCACGAGGCGTCAGTAGCACGCTTAGCGAAAGCCACGACCGCGCGGAACGAACATCACCCGCTGTTGAGAAATCTCGGGCACACTCACGATGTCGTTCTCATGCCGTCGCCCCGGGTGCACGAGGCGTCAGTAGCACGCTTAGCGAAAACCACGACCGCGCGGAACGAACATCACCCGCTGTTGAGAAATCTCGGGCACACTCACGATGTCGTTCTCATGCCGTCGCCCCGGGTGCACGAGGCGTCAGTAGCACGCTTAGCGAAAGCCACGACCGCGCGGAACGAACATCACCCGCTGTTGAGAAATCTCGGGCACACTCACGATGTCGTTCTCATGCCGTCGCCCCGGGTGCACGAGGCGTCAGTAGCACGCTTAGCGAAAACCACGACCGCGCGGAACGAACATCACCCGCTGTTGAGAAATCTCGGGCACACTCACGATGTCGTTCTCATGCCGTCGCCCCGGGTGCACGAGGCGTCAGTAGCACGCTTAGCGAAAACCACGACCGCGCGGAACGAACATCACCCGCTGTTGAGAAATCTCGGGCACACTCACGATGTCGTTCTCATGCCGTCGCCCCGGGTGCACGAGGCGTCAGTAGCACGCTTAGCGAAAGCCACGACCGCGCGGAACGAACATCACCCGCTGTTGAGAAATCTCGGGCACACTCACGATGTCGTTCTCATGCCGTCGCCCCGGGTGCACGAGGCGTCAGTAGCACGCTTAGCGAAAGCCACGACCGCGCGGAACGAACATCACCCGCTGTTGAGAAATCTCGGGCACACTCACGATGTCGTTCTCATGCCGTCGCCCCGGGTGCACGAGGCGTCAGTAGCACGCTTAGCGAAAACCACGACCGCGCGGAACGAACATCACCCGCTGTTGAGAAATCTCGGGCACACTCACGATGTCGTTCTCATGCCGTCGCCCCGGGTGCACGAGGCGTCAGTAGCACGCTTAGCGAAAACCACGACCGCGCGGAACGAACATCACCCGCTGTTGAGAAATCTCGGGCACACTCACGATGTCGTTCTCATGCCGTCGCCCCGGGTGCACGAGGCGTCAGTAGCACGCTTAGCGAAAGCCACGACCGCGCGGAACGAACATCACCCGCTGTTGAGAAATCCCGGGCACACTCACGATGTCGTTCTCATGCCGTCGCCCCGGGTGCACGAGGCGTCAGTAGCACGCTTAGCGAAAGCCACGACCGCGCGGAACGAACATCACCCGCTGTTGAGAAATCTCGGGCACACTCACGATGTCGTTCTCATGCCGTCGCCCCGGGTGCACGAGGCGTCAGTAGCACGCTTAGCGAAAACCACGACCGCGCGGAACGAACATCACCCGCTGTTGAGAAATCCCGGGCACACTCACGATGTCGTTCTCATGCCGTCGCCCCGGGTGCACGAGGCGTCAGTAGCACGCTTAGCGAAAGCCACGACCGCGCGGAACGAACATCACCCGCTGTTGAGAAATCTCGGGCACACTCACGATGTCGTTCTCATGCCGTCGCCCCGGGTGCACGAGGCGTCAGTAGCACGCTTAGCGAAAACCACGACCGCGCGGAACGAACATCAGCCGCTGTTGAGAAATCCCGGGCACACTCACGATGTCGTTCTCATGCCGTCGCCCCGGGTGCACGAGGCGTCAGTAGCACGCTTAGCGAAAACCACGACCGCGCGGAACGAACATCACCCGCTGTTGAGAAATCTCGGGCACACTCACGATGTCGTTCTCATGCCGTCGCCCCGGGTGCACGAGGCGTCAGTAGCACGCTTAGCGAAAACCACGACCGCGCGGAACGAACATCACCCGCTGTTGAGAAATCCCGGGCACACTCACGATGTCGTTCTCATGCCGTCGCCCCGGGTGCACGAGGCGTCAGTAGCACGCTTAGCGAAAGCCACGACCGCGCGGAACGAACATCAGCCGCTGTTGAGAAATCCCGGGCACACTCACGATGTCGTTCTCATGCCGTCGCCCCGGGTGCACGAGGCGTCAGTAGCACGCTTAGCGAAAGCCACGACCGCGCGGAACGAACATCACCCGCTGTTGAGAAATCTCGGGCACACTCACGATGTCGTTCTCATGCCGTCGCCCCGGGTGCACGAGGCGTCAGTAGCACGCTTAGCGAAAACCACGACCGCGCGGAACGAACATCACCCGCTGTTGAGAAATCTCGGGCACACTCACGATGTCGTTCTCATGCCGTCGCCCCGGGTGCACGAGGCGTCAGTAGCACGCTTAGCGAAAGCCACGACCGCGCGGAACGAACATCAGCCGCTGTTGAGAAATCCCGGGCACACTCACGATGTCGTTCTCATGCCGTCGCCCCGGGTGCACGAGGCGTCAGTAGCACGCTTAGCGAAAACCACGACCGCGCGGAACGAACATCACCCGCTGTTGAGAAATCTCGGGCACACTCACGATGTCGTTCTCATGCCGTCGCCCCGGGTGCACGAGGCGTCAGTAGCACGCTTAGCGAAAGCCACGACCGCGCGGAACGAACATCAGCCGCTGTTGAGAAATCCCGGGCACACTCACGATGTCGTTCTCATGCCGTCGCCCCGGGTGCACGAGGCGTCAGTAGCACGCTTAGCGAAAACCACGACCGCGCGGAACGAACATCACCCGCTGTTGAGAAATCTCGGGCACACTCACGATGTCGTTCTCATGCCGTCGCCCCGGGTGCACGAGGCGTCAGTAGCACGCTTAGCGAAAACCACGACCGCGCGGAACGAACATCACCCGCTGTTGAGAAATCCCGGGCACACTCACGATGTCGTTCTCATGCCGTCGCCCCGGGTGCACGAGGCGTCAGTAGCACGCTTAGCGAAAGCCACGACCGCGCGGAACGAACATCACCCGCTGTTGAGAAATCTCGGGCACACTCACGATGTCGTTCTCATGCCGTCGCCCCGGGTGCACGAGGCGTCAGTAGCACGCTTAGCGAAAGCCACGACCGCGCGGAACGAACATCAGCCGCTGTTGAGAAATCCCGGGCACACTCACGATGTCGTTCTCATGCCGTCGCCCCGGGTGCACGAGGCGTCAGTAGCACGCTTAGCGAAAACCACGACCGCGCGGAACGAACATCACCCGCTGTTGAGAAATCTCGGGCACACTCACGATGTCGTTCTCATGCCGTCGCCCCGGGTGCACGAGGCGTCAGTAGCACGCTTAGCGAAAACCACGACCGCGCGGAACGAACATCACCCGCTGTTGAGAAATCTCGGGCACACTCACGATGTCGTTCTCATGCCGTCGCCCCGGGTGCACGAGGCGTCAGTAGCACGCTTAGCGAAAACCACGACCGCGCGGAACGAACATCACCCGCTGTTGAGAAATCCCGGGCACACTCACGATGTCGTTCTCATGCCGTCGCCCCGGGTGCACGAGGCGTCAGTAGCACGCTTAGCGAAAGCCACGACCGCGCGGAACGAACATCACCCGCTGTTGAGAAATCTCGGGCACACTCACGATGTCGTTCTCATGCCGTCGCCCCGGGTGCACGAGGCGTCAGTAGCACGCTTAGCGAAAGCCACGACCGCGCGGAACGAACATCAGCCGCTGTTGAGAAATCCCGGGCACACTCACGATGTCGTTCTCATGCCGTCGCCCCGGGTGCACGAGGCGTCAGTAGCACGCTTAGCGAAAACCACGACCGCGCGGAACGAACATCACCCGCTGTTGAGAAATCTCGGGCACACTCACGATGTCGTTCTCATGCCGTCGCCCCGGGTGCACGAGGCGTCAGTAGCACGCTTAGCGAAAACCACGACCGCGCGGAACGAACATCACCCGCTGTTGAGAAATCCCGGGCACACTCACGATGTCGTTCTCATGCCGTCGCCCCGGGTGCACGAGGCGTCAGTAGCACGCTTAGCGAAAGCCACGACCGCGCGGAACGAACATCACCCGCTGTTGAGAAATCTCGGGCACACTCACGATGTCGTTCTCATGCCGTCGCCCCGGGTGCACGAGGCGTCAGTAGCACGCTTAGCGAAAACCACGACCGCGCGGAACGAACATCACCCGCTGTTGAGAAATCTCGGGCACACTCACGATGTCGTTCTCATGCCGTCGCCCCGGGTGCACGAGGCGTCAGTAGCACGCTTAGCGAAAGCCACGACCGCGCGGAACGAACATCACCCGCTGTTGAGAAATCTCGGGCACACTCACGATGTCGTTCTCATGCCGTCGCCCCGGGTGCACGAGGCGTCAGTAGCACGCTTAGCGAAAACCACGACCGCGCGGAACGAACATCACCCGCTGTTGAGAAATCTCGGGCACACTCACGATGTCGTTCTCATGCCGTCGCCCCGGGTGCACGAGGCGTCAGTAGCACGCTTAGCGAAAACCACGACCGCGCGGAACGAACATCACCCGCTGTTGAGAAATCTCGGGCACACTCACGATGTCGTTCTCATGCCGTCGCCCCGGGTGCACGAGGCGTCAGTAGCACGCTTAGCGAAAGCCACGACCGCGCGGAACGAACATCACCCGCTGTTGAGAAATCTCGGGCACACTCACGATGTCGTTCTCATGCCGTCGCCCCGGGTGCACGAGGCGTCAGTAGCACGCTTAGCGAAAGCCACGACCGCGCGGAACGAACATCACCCGCTGTTGAGAAATCTCGGGCACACTCACGATGTCGTTCTCATGCCGTCGCCCCGGGTGCACGAGGCGTCAGTAGCACGCTTAGCGAAAACCACGACCGCGCGGAACGAACATCACCCGCTGTTGAGAAATCTCGGGCACACTCACGATGTCGTTCTCATGCCGTCGCCCCGGGTGCACGAGGCGTCAGTAGCACGCTTAGCGAAAACCACGACCGCGCGGAACGAACATCACCCGCTGTTGAGAAATCTCGGGCACACTCACGATGTCGTTCTCATGCCGTCGCCCCGGGTGCACGAGGCGTCAGTAGCACGCTTAGCGAAAGCCACGACCGCGCGGAACGAACATCACCCGCTGTTGAGAAATCCCGGGCACACTCACGATGTCGTTCTCATGCCGTCGCCCCGGGTGCACGAGGCGTCAGTAGCACGCTTAGCGAAAGCCACGACCGCGCGGAACGAACATCACCCGCTGTTGAGAAATCTCGGGCACACTCACGATGTCGTTCTCATGCCGTCGCCCCGGGTGCACGAGGCGTCAGTAGCACGCTTAGCGAAAGCCACGACCGCGCGGAACGAACATCACCCGCTGTTGAGAAATCCCGGGCACACTCACGATGTCGTTCTCATGCCGTCGCCCCGGGTGCACGAGGCGTCAGTAGCACGCTTAGCGAAAGCCACGACCGCGCGGAACGAACATCACCCGCTGTTGAGAAATCTCGGGCACACTCACGATGTCGTTCTCATGCCGTCGCCCCGGGTGCACGAGGCGTCAGTAGCACGCTTAGCGAAAACCACGACCGCGCGGAACGAACATCACCCGCTGTTGAGAAATCTCGGGCACACTCACGATGTCGTTCTCATGCCGTCGCCCCGGGTGCACGAGGCGTCAGTAGCACGCTTAGCGAAAACCACGACCGCGCGGAACGAACATCACCCGCTGTTGAGAAATCTCGGGCACACTCACGATGTCGTTCTCATGCCGTCGCCCCGGGTGCACGAGGCGTCAGTAGCACGCTTAGCGAAAGCCACGACCGCGCGGAACGAACATCACCCGCTGTTGAGAAATCCCGGGCACACTCACGATGTCGTTCTCATGCCGTCGCCCCGGGTGCACGAGGCGTCAGTAGCACGCTTAGCGAAAGCCACGACCGCGCGGAACGAACATCACCCGCTGTTGAGAAATCTCGGGCACACTCACGATGTCGTTCTCATGCCGTCGCCCCGGGTGCACGAGGCGTCAGTAGCACGCTTAGCGAAAGCCACGACCGCGCGGAACGAACATCACCCGCTGTTGAGAAATCTCGGGCACACTCACGATGTCGTTCTCATGCCGTCGCCCCGGGTGCACGAGGCGTCAGTAGCACGCTTAGCGAAAACCACGACCGCGCGGAACGAACATCACCCGCTGTTGAGAAATCCCGGGCACACTCACGATGTCGTTCTCATGCCGTCGCCCCGGGTGCACGAGGCGTCAGTAGCACGCTTAGCGAAAACCACGACCGCGCGGAACGAACATCACCCGCTGTTGAGAAATCTCGGGCACACTCACGATGTCGTTCTCATGCCGTCGCCCCGGGTGCACGAGGCGTCAGTAGCACGCTTAGCGAAAGCCACGACCGCGCGGAACGAACATCACCCGCTGTTGAGAAATCTCGGGCACACTCACGATGTCGTTCTCATGCCGTCGCCCCGGGTGCACGAGGCGTCAGTAGCACGCTTAGCGAAAACCACGACCGCGCGGAACGAACATCACCCGCTGTTGAGAAATCTCGGGCACACTCACGATGTCGTTCTCATGCCGTCGCCCCGGGTGCACGAGGCGTCAGTAGCACGCTTAGCGAAAGCCACGACCGCGCGGAACGAACATCACCCGCTGTTGAGAAATCTCGGGCACACTCACGATGTCGTTCTCATGCCGTCGCCCCGGGTGCACGAGGCGTCAGTAGCACGCTTAGCGAAAACCACGACCGCGCGGAACGAACATCACCCGCTGTTGAGAAATCCCGGGCACACTCACGATGTCGTTCTCATGCCGTCGCCCCGGGTGCACGAGGCGTCAGTAGCACGCTTAGCGAAAACCACGACCGCGCGGAACGAACATCACCCGCTGTTGAGAAATCTCGGGCACACTCACGATGTCGTTCTCATGCCGTCGCCCCGGGTGCACGAGGCGTCAGTAGCACGCTTAGCGAAAACCACGACCGCGCGGAACGAACATCACCCGCTGTTGAGAAATCCCGGGCACACTCACGATGTCGTTCTCATGCCGTCGCCCCGGGTGCACGAGGCGTCAGTAGCACGCTTAGCGAAAACCACGACCGCGCGGAACGAACATCACCCGCTGTTGAGAAATCTCGGGCACACTCACGATGTCGTTCTCATGCCGTCGCCCCGGGTGCACGAGGCGTCAGTAGCACGCTTAGCGAAAACCACGACCGCGCGGAACGAACATCACCCGCTGTTGAGAAATCTCGGGCACACTCACGATGTCGTTCTCATGCCGTCGCCCCGGGTGCACGAGGCGTCAGTAGCACGCTTAGCGAAAACCACGACCGCGCGGAACGAACATCACCCGCTGTTGAGAAATCTCGGGCACACTCACGATGTCGTTCTCATGCCGTCGCCCCGGGTGCACGAGGCGTCAGTAGCACGCTTAGCGAAAACCACGACCGCGCGGAACGAACATCACCCGCTGTTGAGAAATCTCGGGCACACTCACGATGTCGTTCTCATGCCGTCGCCCCGGGTGCACGAGGCGTCAGTAGCACGCTTAGCGAAAACCACGACCGCGCGGAACGAACATCACCCGCTGTTGAGAAATCTCGGGCACACTCACGATGTCGTTCTCATGCCGTCGCCCCGGGTGCACGAGGCGTCAGTAGCACGCTTAGCGAAAACCACGACCGCGCGGAACGAACATCACCCGCTGTTGAGAAATCTCGGGCACACTCACGATGTCGTTCTCATGCCGTCGCCCCGGGTGCACGAGGCGTCAGTAGCACGCTTAGCGAAAACCACGACCGCGCGGAACGAACATCACCCGCTGTTGAGAAATCTCGGGCACACTCACGATGTCGTTCTCATGCCGTCGCCCCGGGTGCACGAGGCGTCAGTAGCACGCTTAGCGAAAGCCACGACCGCGCGGAACGAACATCACCCGCTGTTAAGAAATCTCGGGCACACTCACGATGTCGTTCTCATGCCGTCGCCCCGGGTGCACGAGGCGTCAGTAGCACGCTTAGCGAAAACCACGACCGCGCGGAACGAACATCACCCGCTGTTGAGAAATCTCGGGCACACTCACGATGTCGTTCTCATGCCGTCGCCCCGGGTGCACGAGGCGTCAGTAGCACGCTTAGCGAAAACCACGACCGCGCGGAACGAACATCACCCGCTGTTGAGAAATCTCGGGCACACTCACGATGTCGTTCTCATGCCGTCGCCCCGGGTGCACGAGGCGTCAGTAGCACGCTTAGCGAAAACCACGACCGCGCGGAACGAACATCACCCGCTGTTGAGAAATCTCGGGCACACTCACGATGTCGTTCTCATGCCGTCGCCCCGGGTGCACGAGGCGTCAGTAGCACGCTTAGCGAAAACCACGACCGCGCGGAACGAACATCACCCGCTGTTGAGAAATCTCGGGCACACTCACGATGTCGTTCTCATGCCGTCGCCCCGGGTGCACGAGGCGTCAGTAGCACGCTTAGCGAAAACCACGACCGCGCGGAACGAACATCACCCGCTGTTGAGAAATCTCGGGCACACTCACGATGTCGTTCTCATGCCGTCGCCCCGGGTGCACGAGGCGTCAGTAGCACGCTTAGCGAAAACCACGACCGCGCGGAACGAACATCACCCGCTGTTGAGAAATCTCGGGCACACTCACGATGTCGTTCTCATGCCGTCGCCCCGGGTGCACGAGGCGTCAGTAGCACGCTTAGCGAAAACCACGACCGCGCGGAACGAACATCACCCGCTGTTGAGAAATCTCGGGCACACTCACGATGTCGTTCTCATGCCGTCGCCCCGGGTGCTCGAGGCGTCAGTAGCACGCTTAGCGAAAGCCACGACCGCGCGGAACGAACATCACCCGCTGTTGAGAAATCCCGGGCACACTCACGATGTCGTTCTCATGCCGTCGCCCCGGGTGCTCGAGGCGTCAGTAGCACGCTTAGCGAAAACCACGACCGCGCGGAACGAACATCACCCGCTGTTGAGAAATCTCGGGCACACTCACGATGTCGTTCTCATGCCGTCGCCCCGGGTGCACGAGGCGTCAGTAGCACGCTTAGCGAAAACCACGACCGCGCGGAACGAACATCACCCGCTGTTGAGAAATCTCGGGCACACTCACGATGTCGTTCTCATGCCGTCGCCCCGGGTGCACGAGGCGTCAGTAGCACGCTTAGCGAAAACCACGACCGCGCGGAACGAACATCAGCCGCCGTTGAGAAATCTCGGGCACACTCACGATGTCGTTCTCATGCCGTCGCCCCGGGTGCACGAGGCGTCAGTAGCACGCTTAGCGAAAACCACGACCGCGCGGAACGAACATCACCCGCTGTTGAGAAATCCCGGGCACACTCACGATGTCGTTCTCATGCCGTCGCCCCGGGTGCACGAGGCGTCAGTAGCACGCTTAGCGAAAGCCACGACCGCGCGGAACGAACATCACCCGCTGTTGAGAAATCCCGGGCACACTCACGATGTCGTTCTCATGCCGTCGCCCCGGGTGCACGAGGCGTCAGTAGCACGCTTAGCGAAAACCACGACCGCGCGGAACGAACATCAGCCGCCGTTGAGAAATCCCGGGCACACTCACGATGTCGTTCTCATGCCGTCGCCCCGGGTGCTCGAGGCGTCAGTAGCACGCTTAGCGAAAACCACGACCGCGCGGAACGAACATCACCCGCTGTTGAGAAATCCCGGGCACACTCACGATGTCGTTCTCATGCCGTCGCCCCGGGTGCACGAGGCGTCAGTAGCACGCTTAGCGAAAGCCACGACCGCGCGGAACGAACATCACCCGCTGTTGAGAAATCCCGGGCACACTCACGATGTCGTTCTCATGCCGTCGCCCCGGGTGCTCGAGGCGTCAGTAGCACGCTTAGCGAAAACCACGACCGCGCGGAACGAACATCAGCCGCTGTTGAGAAATCCCGGGCACACTCACGATGTCGTTCTCATGCCGTCGCCCCGGGTGCTCGAGGCGTCAGTAGCACGCTTAGCGAAAACCACGACCGCGCGGAACGAACATCACCCGCTGTTGAGAAATCTCGGGCACACTCACGATGTCGTTCTCATGCCGTCGCCCCGGGTGCACGAGGCGTCAGTAGCACGCTTAGCGAAAACCACGACCGCGCGGAACGAACATCACCCGCTGTTGAGAAATCTCGGGCACACTCACGATGTCGTTCTCATGCCGTCGCCCCGGGTGCACGAGGCGTCAGTAGCACGCTTAGCGAAAACCACGACCGCGCGGAACGAACATCACCCGCTGTTGAGAAATCTCGGGCACACTCACGATGTCGTTCTCATGCCGTCGCCCCGGGTGCACGAGGCGTCAGTAGCACGCTTAGCGAAAACCACGACCGCGCGGAACGAACATCAGCCGCCGTTGAGAAATCTCGGGCACACTCACGATGTCGTTCTCATGCCGTCGCCCCGGGTGCACGAGGCGTCAGTAGCACGCTTAGCGAAAACCACGACCGCGCGGAACGAACATCACCCGCTGTTGAGAAATCCCGGGCACACTCACGATGTCGTTCTCATGCCGTCGCCCCGGGTGCACGAGGCGTCAGTAGCACGCTTAGCGAAAGCCACGACCGCGCGGAACGAACATCACCCGCTGTTGAGAAATCCCGGGCACACTCACGATGTCGTTCTCATGCCGTCGCCCCGGGTGCACGAGGCGTCAGTAGCACGCTTAGCGAAAACCACGACCGCGCGGAACGAACATCAGCCGCCGTTGAGAAATCCCGGGCACACTCACGATGTCGTTCTCATGCCGTCGCCCCGGGTGCTCGAGGCGTCAGTAGCACGCTTAGCGAAAACCACGACCGCGCGGAACGAACATCACCCGCTGTTGAGAAATCCCGGGCACACTCACGATGTCGTTCTCATGCCGTCGCCCCGGGTGCACGAGGCGTCAGTAGCACGCTTAGCGAAAGCCACGACCGCGCGGAACGAACATCACCCGCTGTTGAGAAATCCCGGGCACACTCACGATGTCGTTCTCATGCCGTCGCCCCGGGTGCTCGAGGCGTCAGTAGCACGCTTAGCGAAAACCACGACCGCGCGGAACGAACATCAGCCGCTGTTGAGAAATCCCGGGCACACTCACGATGTCGTTCTCATGCCGTCGCCCCGGGTGCTCGAGGCGTCAGTAGCACGCTTAGCGAAAACCACGACCGCGCGGAACGAACATCACCCGCTGTTGAGAAATCTCGGGCACACTCACGATGTCGTTCTCATGCCGTCGCCCCGGGTGCACGAGGCGTCAGTAGCACGCTTAGCGAAAACCACGACCGCGCGGAACGAACATCACCCGCTGTTGAGAAATCCCGGGCACACTCACGATGTCGTTCTCATGCCGTCGCCGCGGGTGCACGAGGCGTCAGTAGCACGCTTAGCGAAAACCACGACCGCGCGGAACGAACATCACCCGCTGTTGAGAAATCTCGGGCACACTCACGATGTCGTTCTCATGCCGTCGCCGCGGGTGCACGAGGCGTCAGTAGCACGCTTAGCGAAAACCACGACCGCGCGGAACGAACATCACCCGCTGTTGAGAAATCCCGGGCACACTCACGATGTCGTTCTCATGCCGTCGCCCCGGGTGCACGAGGCGTCAGTAGCACGCTTAGCGAAAACCACGACCGCGCGGAACGAACATCACCCGCTGTTGAGAAATCTCGGGCACACTCACGATGTCGTTCTCATGCCGTCGCCCCGGGTGCACGAGGCGTCAGTAGCACGCTTAGCGAAAACCACGACCGCGCGGAACGAACATCACCCGCTGTTGAGAAATCCCGGGCACACTCACGATGTCGTTCTCATGCCGTCGCCCCGGGTGCACGAGGCGTCAGTAGCACGCTTAGCGAAAACCACGACCGCGCGGAACGAACATCACCCGCTGTTGAGAAATCCCGGGCACACTCACGATGTCGTTCTCATGCCGTCGCCGCGGGTGCACGAGGCGTCAGTAGCACGCTTAGCGAAAGCCACGACCGCGCGGAACGAACATCAGCCGCTGTTGAGAAATCCCGGGCACACTCACGATGTCGTTCTCATGCCGTCGCCCCGGGTGCACGAGGCGTCAGTAGCACGCTTAGCGAAAACCACGACCGCGCGGAACGAACATCACCCGCTGTTGAGAAATCCCGGGCACACTCACGATGTCGTTCTCATGCCGTCGCCCCGGGTGCACGAGGCGTCAGTAGCACGCTTAGCGAAAACCACGACCGCGCGGAACGAACATCAGCCGCTGTTGAGAAATCCCGGGCACACTCACGATGTCGTTCTCATGCCGTCGCCCCGGGTGCACGAGGCGTCAGTAGCACGCTTAGCGAAAACCACGACCGCGCGGAACGAACATCACCCGCTGTTGAGAAATCCCGGGCACACTCACGATGTCGTTCTCATGCCGTCGCCCCGGGTGCACGAGGCGTCAGTAGCACGCTTAGCGAAAACCACGACCGCGCGGAACGAACATCACCCGCTGTTGAGAAATCTCGGGCACACTCACGATGTCGTTCTCATGCCGTCGCCCCGGGTGCACGAGGCGTCAGTAGCACGCTTAGCGAAAACCACGACCGCGCGGAACGAACATCACCCGCTGTTGAGAAATCTCGGGCACACTCACGATGTCGTTCTCATGCCGTCGCCCCGGGTGCTCGAGGCGTCAGTAGCACGCTTAGCGAAAACCACGACCGCGCGGAACGAACATCACCCGCTGTTGAGAAATCTCGGGCACACTCACGATGTCGTTCTCATGCCGTCGCCCCGGGTGCACGAGGCGTCAGTAGCACGCTTAGCGAAAACCACGACCGCGCGGAACGAACATCACCCGCTGTTGAGAAATCCCGGGCACACTCACGATGTCGTTCTCATGCCGTCGCCCCGGGTGCACGAGGCGTCAGTAGCACGCTTAGCGAAAACCACGACCGCGCGGAACGAACATCACCCGCTGTTGAGAAATCTCGGGCACACTCACGATGTTGTTCTCATGCCGTCGCCCCGGGTGCACGAGGCGTCAGTAGCACGCTTAGCGAAAACCACGACCGCGCGGAACGAACATCACCCGCTGTTGAGAAATCCCGGGCACACTCACGATGTCGTTCTCATGCCGTCGCCCCGGGTGCACGAGGCGTCAGTAGCACGCTTAGCGAAAACCACGACCGCGCGGAACGAACATCACCCGCTGTTGAGAAATCCCGGGCACACTCACGATGTCGTTCTCATGCCGTCGCCGCGGGTGCACGAGGCGTCAGTAGCACGCTTAGCGAAAGCCACGACCGCGCGGAACGAACATCAGCCGCTGTTGAGAAATCCCGGGCACACTCACGATGTCGTTCTCATGCCGTCGCCCCGGGTGCACGAGGCGTCAGTAGCACGCTTAGCGAAAACCACGACCGCGCGGAACGAACATCACCCGCTGTTGAGAAATCCCGGGCACACTCACGATGTCGTTCTCATGCCGTCGCCCCGGGTGCACGAGGCGTCAGTAGCACGCTTAGCGAAAACCACGACCGCGCGGAACGAACATCAGCCGCTGTTGAGAAATCCCGGGCACACTCACGATGTCGTTCTCATGCCGTCGCCCCGGGTGCACGAGGCGTCAGTAGCACGCTTAGCGAAAACCACGACCGCGCGGAACGAACATCACCCGCTGTTGAGAAATCCCGGGCACACTCACGATGTCGTTCTCATGCCGTCGCCCCGGGTGCACGAGGCGTCAGTAGCACGCTTAGCGAAAACCACGACCGCGCGGAACGAACATCACCCGCTGTTGAGAAATCCCGGGCACACTCACGATGTCGTTCTCATGCCGTCGCCCCGGGTGCACGAGGCGTCAGTAGCACGCTTAGCGAAAACCACGACCGCGCGGAACGAACATCAGCCGCTGTTGAGAAATCCCGGGCACACTCACGATGTCGTTCTCATGCCGTCGCCCCGGGTGCACGAGGCGTCAGTAGCACGCTTAGCGAAAACCACGACCGCGCGGAACGAACATCAGCCGCTGTTGAGAAATCCCGGGCACACTCACGATGTCGTTCTCATGCCGTCGCCCCGGGTGCACGAGGCGTCAGTAGCACGCTTAGCGAAAACCACGACCGCGCGGAACGAACATCAGCCGCTGTTGAGAAATCCCGGGCACACTCACGATGTCGTTCTCATGCCGTCGCCCCGGGTGCACGAGGCGTCAGTAGCACGCTTAGCGAAAACCACGACCGCGCGGAACGAACATCAGCCGCTGTTGAGAAATCCCGGGCACACTCACGATGTCGTTCTCATGCCGTCGCCCCGGGTGCACGAGGCGTCAGTAGCACGCTTAGCGAAAACCACGACCGCGCGGAACGAACATCAGCCGCTGTTGAGAAATCCCGGGCACACTCACGATGTCGTTCTCATGCCGTCGCCCCGGGTGCACGAGGCGTCAGTAGCACGCTTAGCGAAAACCACGACCGCGCGGAACGAACATCAGCCGCTGTTGAGAAATCCCGGGCACACTCACGATGTCGTTCTCATGCCGTCGCCCCGGGTGCACGAGGCGTCAGTAGCACGCTTAGCGAAAACCACGACCGCGCGGAACGAACATCAGCCGCTGTTGAGAAATCCCGGGCACACTCACGATGTCGTTCTCATGCCGTCGCCCCGGGTGCACGAGGCGTCAGTAGCACGCTTAGCGAAAACCACGACCGCGCGGAACGAACATCACCCGCTGTTGAGAAATCCCGGGCACACTCACGATGTCGTTCTCATGCCGTCGCCCCGGGTGCACGAGGCGTCAGTAGCACGCTTAGCGAAAACCACGACCGCGCGGAACGAACATCACCCGCTGTTGAGAAATCCCGGGCACACTCACGATGTCGTTCTCATGCCGTCGCCCCGGGTGCACGAGGCGTCAGTAGCACGCTTAGCGAAAACCACGACCGCGCGGAACGAACATCACCCGCTGTTGAGAAATCCCGGGCACACTCACGATGTCGTTCTCATGCCGTCGCCCCGGGTGCACGAGGCGTCAGTAGCACGCTTAGCGAAAACCACGACCGCGCGGAACGAACATCACCCGCTGTTGAGAAATCCCGGGCACACTCACGATGTCGTTCTCATGCCGTCGCCCCGGGTGCTCGAGGCGTCAGTAGCACGCTTAGCGAAAACCACGACCGCGCGGAACGAACATCACCCGCTGTTGAGAAATCCCGGGCACACTCACGATGTCGTTCTCATGCCGTCGCCCCGGGTGCACGAGGCGTCAGTAGCACGCTTAGCGAAAACCACGACCGCGCGGAACGAACATCACCCGCCGTTGAGAAATCCCGGGCACACTCACGATGTCGTTCTCATGCCGTCGCCCCGGGTGCTCGAGGCGTCAGTAGCACGCTTAGCGAAAACCACGACCGCGCGGAACGAACATCACCCGCTGTTGAGAAATCCCGGGCACACTCACGATGTCGTTCTCATGCCGTCGCCCCGGGTGCACGAGGCGTCAGTAGCACGCTTAGCGAAAGCCACGACCGCGCGGAACGAACATCACCCGCTGTTGAGAAATCCCGGGCACACTCACGATGTCGTTCTCATGCCGTCGCCCCGGGTGCTCGAGGCGTCAGTAGCACGCTTAGCGAAAACCACGACCGCGCGGAACGAACATCACCCGCCGTTGAGAAATCCCGGGCACACTCACGATGTCGTTCTCATGCCGTCGCCCCGGGTGCACGAGGCGTCAGTAGCACGCTTAGCGAAAGCCACGACCGCGCGGAACGAACATCACCCGCTGTTGAGAAATCCCGGGCACACTCACGATGTCGTTCTCATGCCGTCGCCCCGGGTGCACGAGGCGTCAGTAGCACGCTTAGCGAAAGCCACGACCGCGCGGAACGAACATCACCCGCTGTTGAGAAATCCCGGGCACACTCACGATGTCGTTCTCATGCCGTCGCCCCGGGTGCTCGAGGCGTCAGTAGCACGCTTAGCGAAAACCACGACCGCGCGGAACGAACATCACCCGCCGTTGAGAAATCCCGGGCACACTCACGATGTCGTTCTCATGCCGTCGCCCCGGGTGCTCGAGGCGTCAGTAGCACGCTTAGCGAAAACCACGACCGCGCGGAACGAACATCACCCGCTGTTGAGAAATCTCGGGCACACTCACGATGTCGTTCTCATGCCGTCGCCCCGGGTGCACGAGGCGTCAGTAGCACGCTTAGCGAAAGCCACGACCGCGCGGAACGAACATCACCCGCTGTTGAGAAATCCCGGGCACACTCACGATGTCGTTCTCATGCCGTCGCCCCGGGTGCTCGAGGCGTCAGTAGCACGCTTAGCGAAAACCACGACCGCGCGGAACGAACATCACCCGCTGTTGAGAAATCTCGGGCACACTCGCGATGTCGTTCTCATGCCGTCGCCCCGGGTGCTCGAGGCGTCAGTAGCACGCTTAGCGAAAACCACGACCGCGCGGAACGAACATCACCCGCTGTTGAGAAATCTCGGGCACACTCGCGATGTCGTTCTCATGCCGTCGCCCCGGGTGCTCGAGGCGTCAGTAGCACGCTTAGCGAAAACCACGACCGCGCGGAACGAACATCACCCGCTGTTGAGAAATCTCGGGCACACTCACGATGTCGTTCTCATGCCGTCGCCCCGGGTGCTCGAGGCGTCAGGAGCACGCTTAGCGAAAACCACGACCGCGCGGAACGAACATCACCCGCTGTTGAGAAATCCCGGGCACACTCACGATGTCGTTCTCATGCCGTCGCCCCGGGTGCACGAGGCGTCAGTAGCACGCTTAGCGAAAGCCACGACCGCGCGGAACGAACATCACCCGCTGTTGAGAAATCCCGGGCACACTCACGATGTCGTTCTCATGCCGTCGCCCCGGGTGCTCGAGGCGTCAGTAGCACGCTTAGCGAAAACCACGACCGCGCGGAACGAACATCACCCGCCGTTGAGAAATCCCGGGCACACTCACGATGTCGTTCTCATGCCGTCGCCCCGGGTGCTCGAGGCGTCAGTAGCACGCTTAGCGAAAACCACGACCGCGCGGAACGAACATCACCCGCTGTTGAGAAATCTCGGGCACACTCACGATGTCGTTCTCATGCCGTCGCCCCGGGTGCACGAGGCGTCAGTAGCACGCTTAGCGAAAGCCACGACCGCGCGGAACGAACATCACCCGCTGTTGAGAAATCCCGGGCACACTCACGATGTCGTTCTCATGCCGTCGCCCCGGGTGCTCGAGGCGTCAGTAGCACGCTTAGCGAAAACCACGACCGCGCGGAACGAACATCACCCGCTGTTGAGAAATCTCGGGCACACTCGCGATGTCGTTCTCATGCCGTCGCCCCGGGTGCTCGAGGCGTCAGTAGCACGCTTAGCGAAAACCACGACCGCGCGGAACGAACATCACCCGCTGTTGAGAAATCCCGGGCACACTCACGATGTCGTTCTCATGCCGTCGCCCCGGGTGCTCGAGGCGTCAGTAGCACGCTTAGCGAAAACCACGACCGCGCGGAACGAACATCACCCGCTGTTGAGAAATCTCGGGCACACTCACGATGTCGTTCTCATGCCGTCGCCCCGGGTGCTCGAGGCGTCAGGAGCACGCTTAGCGAAAACCACGACCGCGCGGAACGAACATCACCCGCTGTTGAGAAATCCCGGGCACACTCACGATGTCGTTCTCATGCCGTCGCCCCGGGTGCTCGAGGCGTCAGTAGCACGCTTAGCGAAAACCACGACCGCGCGGAACGAACATCACCCGCTGTTGAGAAATCTCGGGCACACTCACGATGTCGTTCTCATGCCGTCGCCCCGGGTGCTCGAGGCGTCAGTAGCACGCTTAGCGAAAGCCACGACCGAGCGGAACGAACATCACCCGCTGTTGAGAAATCTCGGGCACACTCACGATGTCGTTCTCATGCCGTCGCCCCGGGTGCTCGAGGCGTCAGTAGCACGCTTAGCGAAAGCCACGACCGCGCGGAACGAACATCACCCGCTGTTGAGAAATCCCGGGCACACTCACGATGTCGTTCTCATGCCGTCGCCCCGGGTGCTCGAGGCGTCAGTAGCACGCTTAGCGAAAGCCACGACCGCGCGGAACGAACATCACCCGCTGTTGAGAAATCTCGGGCACACTCACGATGTCGTTCTCATGCCGTCGCCCCGGGTGCACGAGGCGTCAGTAGCACGCTTAGCGAAAACCACGACCGCGCGGAACGAACATCACCCGCTGTTGAGAAATCCCGGGCACACTCACGATGTCGTTCTCATGCCGTCGCCCCGGGTGCTCGAGGCGTCAGTAGCACGCTTAGCGAAAACCACGACCGCGCGGAACGAACATCACCCGCTGTTGAGAAATCCCGGGCACACTCACGATGTCGTTCTCATGCCGTCGCCCCGGGTGCACGAGGCGTCAGTAGCACGCTTAGCGAAAGCCACGACCGCGCGGAACGAACATCACCCGCTGTTGAGAAATCTCGGGCACACTCACGATGTCGTTCTCATGCCGTCGCCCCGGGTGCTCGAGGCGTCAGTAGCACGCTTAGCGAAAACCACGACCGCGCGGAACGAACATCACCCGCTGTTGAGAAATCCCGGGCACACTCACGATGTCGTTCTCATGCCGTCGCCCCGGGTGCACGAGGCGTCAGTAGCACGCTTAGCGAAAGCCACGACCGCGCGGAACGAACATCACCCGCTGTTGAGAAATCTCGGGCACACTCACGATGTCGTTCT
Source organism: Ixodes scapularis (assembly GCF_016920785.2). Lineage (NCBI taxonomy): Eukaryota > Metazoa > Arthropoda > Arachnida > Ixodida > Ixodidae > Ixodes > Ixodes scapularis. The sequence continues at coordinate 329,185 of NW_024610053.1, forward strand.
CATGCCGTCGCCCCGGGTGCACGAGGTGTCAGTAGCACGCTTAGCGAAAGCCACGACCGCGCGGAACGAACATCACCCGCTGTTGAGAAATCCCGGGCACACTCACGATGTCGTTCTCATGCCGTCGCCCCGGGTGCTCGAGGCGTCAGTAGCACGCTTAGCGAAAACCACGACCGCGCGGAACGAACATCACCCGCTGTTGAGAAATCTCGGGCACACTCACGATGTCGTTCTCATGCCGTCGCCCCGGGTGCACGAGGCGTCAGTAGCACGCTTAGCGAAAACCACGACCGCGCGGAACGAACATCACCCGCTGTTGAGAAATCCCGGGCACACTCACGATGTCGTTCTCATGCCGTCGCCCCGGGTGCTCGAGGCGTCAGTAGCACGCTTAGCGAAAGCCACGACCGCGCGGAACGAACATCACCCGCTGTTGAGAAATCTCGGGCACACTCACGATGTCGTTCTCATGCCGTCGCCCCGGGTGCACGAGGCGTCAGTAGCACGCTTAGCGAAAACCACGACCGCGCGGAACGAACATCACCCGCTGTTGAGAAATCTCGGGCACACTCACGATGTCGTTCTCATGCCGTCGCCCCGGGTGCACGAGGCGTCAGTAGCACGCTTAGCGAAAGCCACGACCGCGCGGAACGAACATCACCCGCTGTTGAGAAATCCCGGGCACACTCACGATGTCGTTCTCATGCCGTCGCCCCGGGTGCTCGAGGCGTCAGTAGCACGCTTAGCGAAAACCACGACCGCGCGGAACGAACATCACCCGCTGTTGAGAAATCCCGGGCACACTCACGATGTCGTTCTCATGCCGTCGCCCCGGGTGCTCGAGGCGTCAGTAGCACGCTTAGCGAAAGCCACGACCGCGCGGAACGAACATCACCCGCTGTTGAGAAATCTCGGGCACACTCACGATGTCGTTCTCATGCCGTCGCCCCGGGTGCACGAGGCGTCAGTAGCACGCTTAGCGAAAACCACGACCGCGCGGAACGAACATCACCCGCTGTTGAGAAATCCCGGGCACACTCACGATGTCGTTCTCATGCCGTCGCCCCGGGTGCACGAGGCGTCAGTAGCACGCTTAGCGAAAACCACGACCGCGCGGAACGAACATCACCCGCTGTTGAGAAATCTCGGGCACACTCACGATGTCGTTCTCATGCCGTCGCCCCGGGTGCACGAGGCGTCAGTAGCACGCTTAGCGAAAACCACGACCGCGCGGAACGAACATCACCCGCTGTTGAGAAATCCCGGGCACACTCACGATGTCGTTCTCATGCCGTCGCCCCGGGTGCACGAGGCGTCAGTAGCACGCTTAGCGAAAACCACGACCGCGCGGAACGAACATCACCCGCTGTTGAGAAATCTCGGGCACACTCACGATGTCGTTCTCATGCCGTCGCCCCGGGTGCACGAGGCGTCAGTAGCACGCTTAGCGAAAACCACGACCGCGCGGAACGAACATCACCCGCTGTTGAGAAATCCCGGGCACACTCACGATGTCGTTCTCATGCCGTCGCCCCGGGTGCTCGAGGCGTCAGTAGCACGCTTAGCGAAAACCACGACCGTGCGGAACGAACATCACCCGCTGTTGAGAAATCCCGGGCACACTCACGATGTCGTTCTCATGCCGTCGCCCCGGGTGCTCGAGGCGTCAGTAGCACGCTTAGCGAAAGCCACGACCGCGCGGAACGAACATCACCCGCTGTTGAGAAATCTCGGGCACACTCACGATGTCGTTCTCATGCCGTCGCCCCGGGTGCACGAGGCGTCAGTAGCACGCTTAGCGAAAACCACGACCGCGCGGAACGAACATCACCCGCTGTTGAGAAATCCCGGGCACACTCACGATGTCGTTCTCATGCCGTCGCCCCGGGTGCACGAGGCGTCAGTAGCACGCTTAGCGAAAACCACGACCGCGCGGAACGAACATCACCCGCTGTTGAGAAATCCCGGGCACACTCACGATGTCGTTCTCATGCCGTCGCCCCGGGTGCACGAGGCGTCAGTAGCACGCTTAGCGAAAACCACGACCGCGCGGAACGAACATCACCCGCTGTTGAGAAATCTCGGGCACACTCACGATGTCGTTCTCATGCCGTCGCCCCGGGTGCACGAGGCGTCAGTAGCACGCTTAGCGAAAACCACGACCGCGCGGAACGAACATCACCCGCTGTTGAGAAATCCCGGGCACACTCACGATGTCGTTCTCATGCCGTCGCCCCGGGTGCTCGAGGCGTCAGTAGCACGCTTAGCGAAAACCACGACCGCGCGGAACGAACATCACCCGCTGTTGAGAAATCCCGGGCACACTCACGATGTCGTTCTCATGCCGTCGCCCCGGGTGCTCGAGGCGTCAGTAGCACGCTTAGCGAAAACCACGACCGCGCGGAACGAACATCACCCGCTGTTGAGAAATCTCGGGCACACTCACGATGTCGTTCTCATGCCGTCGCCCCGGGTGCTCGAGGCGTCAGTAGCACGCTTAGCGAAAGCCACGACCGCGCGGAACGAACATCACCCGCTGTTGAGAAATCCCGGGCACACTCACGATGTCGTTCTCATGCCGTCGCCCCGGGTGCTCGAGGCGTCAGTAGCACGCTTAGCGAAAGCCACGACCGCGCGGAACGAACATCACCCGCTGTTGAGAAATCTCGGGCACACTCACGATGTCGTTCTCATGCCGTCGCCCCGGGTGCACGAGGCGTCAGTAGCACGCTTAGCGAAAACCACGACCGCGCGGAACGAACATCACCCGCTGTTGAGAAATCCCGGGCACACTCACGATGTCGTTCTCATGCCGTCGCCCCGGGTGCTCGAGGCGTCAGTAGCACGCTTAGCGAAAGCCACGACCGCGCGGAACGAACATCACCCGCTGTTGAGAAATCTCGGGCACACTCACGATGTCGTTCTCATGCCGTCGCCCCGGGTGCACGAGGCGTCAGTAGCACGCTTAGCGAAAACCACGACCGCGCGGAACGAACATCACCCGCTGTTGAGAAATCCCGGGCACACTCACGATGTCGTTCTCATGCCGTCGCCCCGGGTGCTCGAGGCGTCAGTAGCACGCTTAGCGAAAACCACGACCGCGCGGAACGAACATCACCCGCTGTTGAGAAATCCCGGGCACACTCACGATGTCGTTCTCATGCCGTCGCCCCGGGTGCTCGAGGCGTCAGTAGCACGCTTAGCGAAAACCACGACCGCGCGGAACGAACATCACCCGCTGTTGAGAAATCCCGGGCACACTCACGATGTCGTTCTCATGCCGTCGCCCCGGGTGCTCGAGGCGTCAGTAGCACGCTTAGCGAAAACCACGACCGCGCGGAACGAACATCACCCGCTGTTGAGAAATCTCGGGCACACTCACGATGTCGTTCTCATGCCGTCGCCCCGGGTGCTCGAGGCGTCAGTAGCACGCTTAGCGAAAGCCACGACCGCGCGGAACGAACATCACCCGCTGTTGAGAAATCCCGGGCACACTCACGATGTCGTTCTCATGCCGTCGCCCCGGGTGTACGAGGCGTCAGTAGCACGCTTAGCGAAAACCACGACCGCGCGGAACGAACATCACCCGCTGTTGAGAAATCCCGGGCACACTCACGATGTCGTTCTCATGCCGTCGCCCCGGGTGTACGAGGCGTCAGTAGCACGCTTAGCGAAAGCCACGACCGCGCGGAACGAACATCACCCGCTGTTGAGAAATCTCGGGCACACTCACGATGTCGTTCTCATGCCGTCGCCCCGGGTGCTCGAGGCGTCAGTAGCACGCTTAGCGAAAGCCACGACCGCGCGGAACGAACATCACCCGCTGTTGAGAAATCCCGGGCACACTCACGATGTCGTTCTCATGCCGTCGCCCCGGGTGCACGAGGCGTCAGTAGCACGCTTAGCGAAAGCCACGACCGCGTGGAACGAACATCACCCGCTGTTGAGAAATCTCGGGCACACTCACGATGTCGTTCTCATGCCGTCGCCCCGGGTGCACGAGGCGTCAGTAGCACGCTTAGCGAAAGCCACGACCGCGCGGAACGAACATCACCCGCTGTTGAGAAATCCCGGGCACACTCACGATGTCGTTCTCATGCCGTCGCCCCGGGTGCACGAGGCGTCAGTAGCACGCTTAGCGAAAGCCACGACCGCGCGGAACGAACATCACCCGCTGTTGAGAAATCCCGGGCACACTCACGATGTCGTTCTCATGCCGTCGCCCCGGGTGCTCGAGGCGTCAGTAGCACGCTTAGCGAAAACCACGACCGCGCGGAACGAACATCACCCGCTGTTGAGAAATCTCGGGCACACTCACGATGTCGTTCTCATGCCGTCGCCCCGGGTGCTCGAGGCGTCAGTAGCACGCTTAGCGAAAGCCACGACCGCGCGGAACGAACATCACCCGCTGTTGAGAAATCCCGGGCACACTCACGATGTCGTTCTCATGCCGTCGCCCCGGGTGTACGAGGCGTCAGTAGCACGCTTAGCGAAAGCCACGACCGCGTGGAACGAACATCACCCGCTGTTGAGAAATCCCGGGCACACTCACGATGTCGTTCTCATGCCGTCGCCCCGGGTGCACGAGGCGTCAGTAGCACGCTTAGCGAAAGCCACGACCGCGTGGAACGAACATCACCCGCTGTTGAGAAATCTCGGGCACACTCACGATGTCGTTCTCATGCCGTCGCCCCGGGTGCACGAGGCGTCAGTAGCACGCTTAGCGAAAGCCACGACCGCGCGGAACGAACATCACCCGCTGTTGAGAAATCCCGGGCACACTCACGATGTCGTTCTCATGCCGTCGCCCCGGGTGTACGAGGCGTCAGTAGCACGCTTAGCGAAAGCCACGACCGCGCGGAACGAACATCACCCGCTGTTGAGAAATCCCGGGCACACTCACGATGTCGTTCTCATGCCGTCGCCCCGGGTGCACGAGGCGTCAGTAGCACGCTTAGCGAAAGCCACGACCGCGTGGAACGAACATCACCCGCTGTTGAGAAATCTCGGGCACACTCACGATGTCGTTCTCATGCCGTCGCCCCGGGTGCACGAGGCGTCAGTAGCACGCTTAGCGAAAGCCACGACCGCGCGGAACGAACATCACCCGCTGTTGAGAAATCCCGGGCACACTCACGATGTCGTTCTCATGCCGTCGCCCCGGGTGCACGAGGCGTCAGTAGCACGCTTAGCGAAAGCCACGACCGCGCGGAACGAACATCACCCGCTGTTGAGAAATCTCGGGCACACTCACGATGTCGTTCTCATGCCGTCGCCCCGGGTGCACGAGGCGTCAGTAGCACGCTTAGCGAAAACCACGACCGCGCGGAACGAACATCACCCGCTGTTGAGAAATCTCGGGCACACTCACGATGTCGTTCTCATGCCGTCGCCCCGGGTGCACGAGGCGTCAGTAGCACGCTTAGCGAAAGCCACGACCGCGCGGAACGAACATCACCCGCTGTTGAGAAATCCCGGGCACACTCACGATGTCGTTCTCATGCCGTCGCCCCGGGTGCACGAGGCGTCAGTAGCACGCTTAGCGAAAGCCACGACCGCGCGGAACGAACATCACCCGCTGTTGAGAAATCCCGGGCACACTCACGATGTCGTTCTCATGCCGTCGCCCCGGGTGCTCGAGGCGTCAGTAGCACGCTTAGCGAAAACCACGACCGCGCGGAACGAACATCACCCGCTGTTGAGAAATCTCGGGCACACTCACGATGTCGTTCTCATGCCGTCGCCCCGGGTGCTCGAGGCGTCAGTAGCACGCTTAGCGAAAACCACGACCGCGCGGAACGAACATCACCCGCTGTTGAGAAATCCCGGGCACACTCACGATGTCGTTCTCATGCCGTCGCCCCGGGTGCTCGAGGCGTCAGTAGCACGCTTAGCGAAAACCACGACCGCGCGGAACGAACATCACCCGCTGTTGAGAAATCCCGGGCACACTCACGATGTCGTTCTCATGCCGTCGCCCCGGGTGCTCGAGGCGTCAGTAGCACGCTTAGCGAAAGCCACGACCGCGCGGAACGAACATCACCCGCTGTTGAGAAATCCCGGGCACACTCACGATGTCGTTCTCATGCCGTCGCCCCGGGTGCACGAGGCGTCAGTAGCACGCTTAGCGAAAACCACGACCGCGCGGAACGAACATCACCCGCTGTTGAGAAATCTCGGGCACACTCACGATGTCGTTCTCATGCCGTCGCCCCGGGTGCTCGAGGCGTCAGTAGCACGCTTAGCGAAAACCACGACCGCGCGGAACGAACATCACCCGCTGTTGAGAAATCCCGGGCACACTCACGATGTCGTTCTCATGCCGTCGCCCCGGGTGCTCGAGGCGTCAGTAGCACGCTTAGCGAAAACCACGACCGCGCGGAACGAACATCACCCGCTGTTGAGAAATCCCGGGCACACTCACGATGTCGTTCTCATGCCGTCGCCCCGGGTGCTCGAGGCGTCAGTAGCACGCTTAGCGAAAACCACGACCGCGCGGAACGAACATCACCCGCTGTTGAGAAATCCCGGGCACACTCACGATGTCGTTCTCATGCCGTCGCCCCGGGTGCTCGAGGCGTCAGTAGCACGCTTAGCGAAAGCCACGACCGCGCGGAACGAACATCACCCGCTGTTGAGAAATCCCGGGCACACTCACGATGTCGTTCTCATGCCGTCGCCCCGGGTGCTCGAGGCGTCAGTAGCACGCTTAGCGAAAGCCACGACCGCGCGGAACGAACATCACCCGCTGTTGAGAAATCCCGGGCACACTCACGATGTCGTTCTCATGCCGTCGCCCCGGGTGCTCGAGGCGTCAGTAGCACGCTTAGCGAAAGCCACGACCGCGCGGAACGAACATCACCCGCTGTTGAGAAATCTCGGGCACACTCACGATGTCGTTCTCATGCCGTCGCCCCGGGTGCTCGAGGCGTCAGTAGCACGCTTAGCGAAAGCCACGACCGCGCGGAACGAACATCACCCGCTGTTGAGAAATCCCGGGCACACTCACGATGTCGTTCTCATGCCGTCGCCCCGGGTGCTCGAGGCGTCAGTAGCACGCTTAGCGAAAGCCACGACCGCGCGGAACGAACATCACCCGCTGTTGAGAAATCCCGGGCACACTCACGATGTCGTTCTCATGCCGTCGCCCCGGGTGCTCGAGGCGTCAGTAGCACGCTTAGCGAAAGCCACGACCGCGCGGAACGAACATCACCCGCTGTTGAGAAATCTCGGGCACACTCACGATGTCGTTCTCATGCCGTCGCCCCGGGTGCTCGAGGCGTCAGTAGCACGCTTAGCGAAAGCCACGACCGCGCGGAACGAACATCACCCGCTGTTGAGAAATCTCGGGCACACTCACGATGTCGTTCTCATGCCGTCGCCCCGGGTGCTCGAGGCGTCAGTAGCACGCTTAGCGAAAGCCACGACCGCGCGGAACGAACATCACCCGCTGTTGAGAAATCTCGGGCACACTCACGATGTCGTTCTCATGCCGTCGCCCCGGGTGCTCGAGGCGTCAGTAGCACGCTTAGCGAAAGCCACGACCGCGCGGAACGAACATCACCCGCTGTTGAGAAATCCCGGGCACACTCACGATGTCGTTCTCATGCCGTCGCCCCGGGTGCTCGAGGCGTCAGTAGCACGCTTAGCGAAAACCACGACCGCGCGGAACGAACATCACCCGCTGTTGAGAAATCCCGGGCACACTCACGATGTCGTTCTCATGCCGTCGCCCCGGGTGCTCGAGGCGTCAGTAGCACGCTTAGCGAAAGCCACGACCGCGCGGAACGAACATCACCCGCTGTTGAGAAATCCCGGGCACACTCACGATGTCGTTCTCATGCCGTCGCCCCGGGTGCTCGAGGCGTCAGTAGCACGCTTAGCGAAAACCACGACCGCGCGGAACGAACATCACCCGCTGTTGAGAAATCTCGGGCACACTCACGATGTCGTTCTCATGCCGTCGCCCCGGGTGCTCGAGGCGTCAGTAGCACGCTTAGCGAAAGCCACGACCGCGCGGAACGAACATCACCCGCTGTTGAGAAATCCCGGGCACACTCACGATGTCGTTCTCATGCCGTCGCCCCGGGTGCTCGAGGCGTCAGTAGCACGCTTAGCGAAAGCCACGACCGCGCGGAACGAACATCACCCGCTGTTGAGAAATCCCGGGCACACTCACGATGTCGTTCTCATGCCGTCGCCCCGGGTGCTCGAGGCGTCAGTAGCACGCTTAGCGAAAGCCACGACCGCGCGGAACGAACATCACCCGCTGTTGAGAAATCCCGGGCACACTCACGATGTCGTTCTCATGCCGTCGCCCCGGGTGCTCGAGGCGTCAGTAGCACGCTTAGCGAAAGCCACGACCGCGCGGAACGAACATCACCCGCTGTTGAGAAATCCCGGGCACACTCACGATGTCGTTCTCATGCCGTCGCCCCGGGTGCTCGAGGCGTCAGTAGCACGCTTAGCGAAAGCCACGACCGCGCGGAACGAACATCACCCGCTGTTGAGAAATCTCGGGCACACTCACGATGTCGTTCTCATGCCGTCGCCCCGGGTGCACGAGGCGTCAGTAGCACGCTTAGCGAAAACCACGACCGCGCGGAACGAACATCACCCGCTGTTGAGAAATCTCGGGCACACTCACGATGTCGTTCTCATGCCGTCGCCCCGGGTGCACGAGGCGTCTGTAGCACGCTTAGCGAAAGCCACGACCGCGCGGAACGAACATCAGCCGCTGTTGAGAAATCCCGGGCACACTCACGATGTCGTTCTCATGCCGTCGCCCCGGGTGCACGAGGCGTCAGTAGCACGCTTAGCGAAAGCCACGACCGCGCGGAACGAACATCAGCCGCTGTTGAGAAATCCCGGGCACACTCACGATGTCGTTCTCATGCCGTCGCCCCGGGTGCACGAGGCGTCAGTAGCACGCTTAGCGAAAGCCACGACCGCGCGGAACGAACATCACCCGCTGTTGAGAAATCTCGGGCACACTCACGATGTCGTTCTCATGCCGTCGCCCCGGGTGCACGAGGCGTCTGTAGCACGCTTAGCGAAAGCCACGACCGCGCGGAACGAACATCACCCGCTGTTGAGAAATCTCGGGCACACTCACGATGTCGTTCTCATGCCGTCGCCCCGGGTGCACGAGGCGTCAGTAGCACGCTTAGCGAAAACCACGACCGCGCGGAACGAACATCACCCGCTGTTGAGAAATCTCGGGCACACTCACGATGTCGTTCTCATGCCGTCGCCCCGGGTGCACGAGGCGTCAGTAGCACGCTTAGCGAAAGCCACGACCGCGCGGAACGAACATCACCCGCTGTTGAGAAATCTCGGGCACACTCACGATGTCGTTCTCATGCCGTCGCCCCGGGTGCACGAGGCGTCTGTAGCACGCTTAGCGAAAGCCACGACCGCGCGGAACGAACATCACCCGCTGTTGAGAAATCCCGGGCACACTCACGATGTCGTTCTCATGCCGTCGCCCCGGGTGCACGAGGCGTCAGTAGCACGCTTAGCGAAAACCACGACCGCGCGGAACGAACATCACCCGCTGTTGAGAAATCTCGGGCACACTCACGATGTCGTTCTCATGCCGTCGCCCCGGGTGCACGAGGCGTCTGTAGCACGCTTAGCGAAAGCCACGACCGCGCGGAACGAACATCACCCGCTGTTGAGAAATCTCGGGCACACTCACGATGTCGTTCTCATGCCGTCGCCCCGGGTGCACGAGGCGTCTGTAGCACGCTTAGCGAAAGCCACGACCGCGCGGAACGAACATCACCCGCTGTTGAGAAATCTCGGGCACACTCACGATGTCGTTCTCATGCCGTCGCCCCGGGTGCACGAGGCGTCTGTAGCACGCTTAGCGAAAACCACGACCGCGCGGAACGAACATCACCCGCTGTTGAGAAATCTCGGGCACACTCACGATGTCGTTCTCATGCCGTCGCCCCGGGTGCACGAGGCGTCAGTAGCACGCTTAGCGAAAGCCACGACCGCGCGGAACGAACATCACCCGCTGTTGAGAAATCTCGGGCACACTCACGATGTCGTTCTCATGCCGTCGCCCCGGGTGCACGAGGCGTCTGTAGCACGCTTAGCGAAAACCACGACCGCGCGGAACGAACATCACCCGCTGTTGAGAAATCCCGGGCACACTCACGATGTCGTTCTCATGCCGTCGCCCCGGGTGCACGAGGCGTCAGTAGCACGCTTAGCGAAAACCACGACCGCGCGGAACGAACATCACCCGCTGTTGAGAAATCTCGGGCACACTCACGATGTCGTTCTCATGCCGTCGCCCCGGGTGCACGAGGCGTCAGTAGCACGCTTAGCGAAAACCACGACCGCGCGGAACGAACATCACCCGCTGTTGAGAAATCTCGGGCACACTCACGATGTCGTTCTCATGCCGTCGCCCCGGGTGCACGAGGCGTCAGTAGCACGCTTAGCGAAAGCCACGACCGCGCGGAACGAACATCACCCGCTGTTGAGAAATCTCGGGCACACTCACGATGTCGTTCTCATGCCGTCGCCCCGGGTGCACGAGGCGTCAGTAGCACGCTTAGCGAAAACCACGACCGCGCGGAACGAACATCACCCGCTGTTGAGAAATCTCGGGCACACTCACGATGTCGTTCTCATGCCGTCGCCCCGGGTGCACGAGGCGTCAGTAGCACGCTTAGCGAAAACCACGACCGCGCGGAACGAACATCACCCGCTGTTGAGAAATCTCGGGCACACTCACGATGTCGTTCTCATGCCGTCGCCCCGGGTGCACGAGGCGTCAGTAGCACGCTTAGCGAAAACCACGACCGCGCGGAACGAACATCACCCGCTGTTGAGAAATCTCGGGCACACTCACGATGTCGTTCTCATGCCGTCGCCCCGGGTGCACGAGGCGTCAGTAGCACGCTTAGCGAAAACCACGACCGCGCGGAACGAACATCAGCCGCCGTTGAGAAATCTCGGGCACACTCACGATGTCGTTCTCATGCCGTCGACGCGGGTGCACCAGGCGTCAGTAGCACGCTTAGCGAAAACCACGACCGCGCGGAACGAACATCCGCCACCTTTGAGAAATCCTGGGCACACTCACGATGTCGTTCTCATGCCGTCGCCCCGGGTGCACGAGGCGTCTGTAGCACGCTTAGCGAAAGCCACGACCGCGCGGAACGAACATCACCCGCTGTTGAGAAATCTCGGGCACACTCACGATGTCGTTCTCATGCCGTCGCCCCGGGTGCACGAGGCGTCAGTAGCACGCTTAGCGAAAGCCACGACCGCGCGGAACGAACATCAGCCGCCGTTGAGAAATCCCGGGCACACTCACGATGTCGTTCTCATGCCGTCGCCCCGGGTGCACGAGGCGTCAGTAGCACGCTTAGCGAAAGCCACGACCGCGCGGAACGAACATCACCCGCTGTTGAGAAATCCCGGGCACACTCACGATGTCGTTCTCATGCCGTCGCCCCGGGTGCACGAGGCGTCAGTAGCACGCTTAGCGAAAGCCACGACCGCGCGGAACGAACATCAGCCGCCGTTGAGAAATCCTGGGCACACTCACGATGTCGTTCTCATGCCGTCGCCCCGGGTGCACGAGGCGTCAGTAGCACGCTTAGCGAAAACCACGACCGCGCGGAACGAACATCACCCGCTGTTGAGAAATCTCGGGCACACTCACGATGTCGTTCTCATGCCGTCGCCCCGGGTGCACGAGGCGTCAGTAGCACGCTTAGCGAAAGCCACGACCGCGCGGAACGAACATCAGCCGCCGTTGAGAAATCCCGGGCACACTCACGATGTCGTTCTCATGCCGTCGCCCCGGGTGCACGAGGCGTCAGTAGCACGCTTAGCGAAAGCCACGACCGCGCGGAACGAACATCACCCGCTGTTGAGAAATCCCGGGCACACTCACGATGTCGTTCTCATGCCGTCGCCCCGGGTGCACGAGGCGTCAGTAGCACGCTTAGCGAAAGCCACGACCGCGCGGAACGAACATCAGCCGCCGTTGAGAAATCTCGGGCACACTCACGATGTCGTTCTCATGCCGTCGACGCGGGTGCACCAGGCGTCAGTAGCACGCTTAGCGAAAACCACGACCGCGCGGAACGGACATCAGCCGCCGTTGAGAAATCTCGGGCACACTCACGATGTCGTTCTCATGCCGTCGCCGCGGGTGCACCAGGCGTCAGTAGCACGCTTAGCGAAAACCACGACCGCGCGGAACGAACATCAGCCGCCATTGAGAAATCTCGGGCACACTCACGATGTCGTTCTCATGCCGTCGACGCGGGTGCACCAGGCGTCAGTACCACGCTTACCGAAAACCACGACCGCGCAAAACGAACATCAGCCGCCGTTGAGAAATCCCGTGCACACAGAGGATGTCGTCCCTGCTGCCGTCGCCGCGGGTGCAATAGGCGTCAGTAGCACGCTTAGCGAAAAAACGAACGCGCGGAACGAACATCAGCCGCCGTTGAGAAATCTCGGGCACACTCACGATGTCGTTCTCATGCCGTCGCCCCGGGTGCACGAGGCGTCTGTAGCACGCTTAGCGAAAACCACGACCGCGCGGAACGAACATCAGCCGCAGTTGAGAAATCCCGGGCACACTCACGATGTCGTTCTCATGCCGTCGCCCCGGGTGCACGAGGCGTCAGTAGCACGCTTAGCGAAAACCACGACCGCGCGGAACGAACATCAGCCGCAGTTGAGAAATCCCGGGCACACTCACGATGTCGTTCTCATGCCGTCGCCCCGGGTGCACGAGGCGTCAGTAGCACGCTTAGCGAAAACCACGACCGCGCGGAACGAACATCCGCCACCTTTGAGAAATCCCGGGCACACTCACGATGTCGTTCTCATGCCGTCGCCCCGGGTGCACGAGGCGTCAGTAGCACGCTTAGCGAAAACCACGACCGCGCGGAACGAACATCCGCCACCTTTGAGAAATCCCGGGCACACTCACGATGTCGTTCTCATGCCGTCGCCCCGGGTGCACGAGGCGTCAGTAGCACGCTTAGCGAAAACCACGACCGCGCGGAACGAACATCAGCCGCCGTTGAGAAATCCCGGGCACACTCACGATGTCGTTCTCATGCCGTCGCCCCGGGTGCACGAGGCGTCAGTAGCACGCTTAGCGAAAACCACGACCGCGCGGAACGAACATCCGCCACCTTTGAGAAATCCCGGGCACACTCACGATGTCGTTCTCATGCCGTCGCCCCGGGTGCACGAGGCGTCAGTAGCACGCTTAGCGAAAACCACGACCGCGCGGAACGAACATCCGCCACCTTTGAGAAATCCCGGGCACACTCACGATGTCGTTCTCATGCCGTCGCCCCGGGTGCACGAGGCGTCTGTAGCACGCTTAGCGAAAACCACGACCGCGCGGAACGAACATCCGCCACCTTTGAGAAATCCCGGGCACACTCACGATGTCGTTCTCATGCCGTCGCCCCGGGTGCACGAGGCGTCAGTAGCACGCTTAGCGAAAACCACGACCGCGCGGAACGAACATCCGCCACCTTTGAGAAATCCCGGGCACACTCACGATGTCGTTCTCATGCCGTCGCCCCGGGTGCACGAGGCGTCTGTAGCACGCTTAGCGAAAACCACGACCGCGCCGAACGAACATCAGCCGCCGTTGAGAAATCCCGGGCACACTCACGATGTCGTTCTCATGCCGTCGCCCCGGGTGCACGAGGCGTCAGTAGCACGCTTAGCGAAAACCACGACCGCGCGGAACGAACATCCGCCACCTTTGAGAAATCCCGGGCACACTCACGATGTCGTTCTCATGCCGTCGCCGCGGGTGCACGAGGCGTCAGTAGCACGCTTAGCGAAAACCACGACCGCGCGGAACGAACATCAGCCACCTTTGAGAAATCCCGGGCACACTCACGATGATGTTCTCATGCTGTCGCCGCGGGTGCAAGAGGCGTCAGTAGCACGCTTAGCGAAAACCACGACCGCGCGGAACGAACATCAGCCGCCGTTGAGAAATCCCGGGCACACTCACGATGTCGTTCTCATGCCATCGCCGCGGGTGCACGAGGCGTCAGTAGCACGCTTAGCGAAAACCACGACCGCGCGGAACGAACATCCGCCACCTTTGAGAAATCCCGGGCACACTCACGATGATGTTCTCATGCTGTCGCCGCGGGTGCAAGAGGCGTCAGTAGCACGCTTAGCGAAAACCACGACCGCGCGGAACGAACATCAGCCGCCGTTGAGAAATCCCGGGCACACTCACGATGTCGTTCTCATGCCGTCGCCCCGGGTGCACGAGGCGTCAGTAGCACGCTTAGCGAAAACCACGACCGCGCGGAACGAACATCCGCCACCTTTGAGAAATCCCGGGCAAACTCACGATGTCGTTCTCATGCCGTCGCCCCGGGTGCACGAGGCGTCTGTAGCACGCTTAGCGAAAACCACGACCGCGCGGAACGAACATCCGCCACCTTTGAGAAATCCCAAGCACACTCACGATGTCGTTCTCATGCCGTCGCCCCGGGTGCACGAGGCGTCAGTAGCACGCTTAGCGAAAACCACGACCGCGCGGAACGAACATCAGCCGCCGTTGAGAAATCCCGGGCACACTCACGATGTCGTTCTCATGCCGTCGCCCCGGGTGCACGAGGCGTCTGTAGCACGCTTAGCGAAAACCACGACCGCGCGGAACGAACATCAGCCGCCGTTGAGAAATCCCGGGCACACTCACGATGTCGTTCTCATGCCGTCGCCCCGGGTGCACGAGGCGTCTGTAGCACGCTTAGCGAAAACCACGACCGCGCGGAACGAACATCCGCCACCTTTGAGAAATCCCGGGCACACTCACGATGTCGTTCTCATGCCGTCGCCCCGGGTGCACGAGGCGTCAGTAGCACGCTTAGCGAAAACCACGACCGCGCGGAACGAACATCCGCCACCTTTGAGAAATCCCGGGCACACTCACGATGTCGTTCTCATGCCGTCGCCCCGGGTGCACGAGGCGTCAGTAGCACGCTTAGCGAAAACCACGACCGCGCGGAACGAACATCAGCCGCCGTTGAGAAATCCCGGGCACACTCACGATGTCGTTCTCATGCCGTCGCCCCGGGTGCACGAGGCGTCTGTAGCACGCTTAGCGAAAACCACGACCGCGCGGAACGAACATCAGCCGCCGTTGAGAAATCCCGGGCACACTCACGATGTCGTTCTCATGCCGTCGCCCCGGGTGCACGAGGCGTCTGTAGCACGCTTAGCGAAAACCACGACCGCGCGGAACGAACATCCGCCACCTTTGAGAAATCCCGGGCACACTCACGATGTCGTTCTCATGCCGTCGCCCCGGGTGCACGAGGCGTCTGTAGCACGCTTAGCGAAAACCGCGACCGCGCGGAACGAACATCCGCCACCTTTGAGAAATCCCGGGCACACTCACGATGTCGTTCTCATGCCGTCGCCCCGGGTGCACGAGGCGTCAGTAGCACGCTTAGCGAAAACCACGACCGCGCGGAACGAACATCCGCCACCTTTGAGAAATCCCGGGCACACTCACGATGTCGTTCTCATGCCGTCGCCCCGGGTGCACGAGGCGTCTGTAGCACGCTTAGCGAAAACCGCGACCGCGCGGAACGAACATCCGCCACCTTTGAGAAATCCCGGGCACACTCACGATGTCGTTCTCATGCCGTCGCCCCGGGTGCACGAGGCGTCTGTAGCACGCTTAGCGAAAACCACGACCGCGCGGAACGAACATCCGCCACCTTTGAGAAATCCCGGGCACACTCACGATGTCGTTCTCATGCCGTCGCCCCGGGTGCACGAGGCGTCTGTAGCACGCTTAGCGAAAACCACGACCGCGCGGAACGAACATCCGCCACCTTTGAGAAATCCCGGGCACACTCACGATGTCGTTCTCATGCCGTCGCCCCGGGTGCACGAGGCGTCTGTAGCACGCTTATCGAAAACCACGACCGCGCGGAACGAACATCCGCCACCTTTGAGAAATCCCGGGCACACTCACGATGTCGTTCTCATGCCGTCGCCCCGGGTGCACGAGGCGTCTGTAGCACGCTTAGCGAAAACCACGACCGCGCGGAACGAACATCAGCCGCCGTTGAGAAATCCCGGGCACACTCACGATGTCGTTCTCATGCCGTCGCCCCGGGTGCACGAGGCGTCTGTAGCACGCTTATCGAAAACCACGACCGCGCGGAACGAACATCAGCCGCCGTTGAGAAATCCCGGGCACACTCACGATGTCGTTCTCATGCCGTCGCCCCGGGTGCACGAGGCGTCTGTAGCACGCTTAGCGAAAACCACGACCGCGCGGAACGAACATCAGCCGCCGTTGAGAAATCCCGGGCACACTCACGATGTCGTTCTCATGCCGTCGCCCCGGGTGCACGAGGCGTCAGTAGCACGCTAAGCGAAAACCACGACCGCGCGGAACGAACATCCGCCACCTTTGAGAAATCCCGGGCACACTCACGATGTCGTTCTCATGCCGTCGCCCCGGGTGCACGAGGCATCAGTAGCACGCTTAGCGAAAACCACGACCGCGCGGAACGAACATCCGCCACCTTTGAGAAATCCCGGGCACACTCACGATGTCGTTCTCATGCCGTCGCCCCGGGTGCACGAGGCGTCAGTAGCACGCTTAGCGAAAACCACGACCGCGCGGAACGAACATCAGCCGCCGTTGAGAAATCCCGGGCACACTCACGATGTCGTTCTCATGCCGTCGCCCCGGGTGCACGAGGCGTCAGTAGCACGCTTAGCGAAAACCACGACCGCGCGGAACGAACATCCGCCACCTTTGAGAAATCCCGGGCACTCTCACGATGTCGTTCTCATGCCGTCGCCCCGGGTGCACGAGGCGTCAGTAGCACGCTTAGCGAAAACCACGACCGCGCGGAACGAACATCAGCCGCCGTTGAGAAATCCCGGGCACACTCACGATGTCGTTCTCATGCCGTCGCCCCGGGTGCACGAGGCGTCTGTAGCACGCTTAGCGAAAACCACGACCGCGCGGAACGAACATCAGCCACCTTTGAGAAATCCCGGGCACACTCACGATGTCGTTCTCATGCCGTCGCCCCGGGTGCACGAGGCGTCTGTAGCACGCTTAGCGAAAACCACGACCGCGCGGAACGAACATCAGCCGCCGTTGAGAAATCCCGGGCACACTCACGATGTCGTTCTCATGCCGTCGCCCCGGGTGCACGAGGCGTCAGTAGCACGCTTACCGAAAACCACGACCGCGCGGAACGAACATCAGCCGCCGTTGAGAAATCCCGGGCACACTCACGATGTCGTTCTCATGCCGTCGCCCCGGGTGCACGAGGCGTCAGTAGCACGCTTAGCGAAAACCACGACCGCGCGGAACGAACATCCGCCACCTTTGAGAAATCCCGGGCACTCTCACGATGTCGTTCTCATGCCGTCGCCGCGGGTGCACGAGGCGTCAGTAGCACGCTTAGCGAAAACCACGACCGCGCGGAACGAACATCAGCCGCCGTTGAGAAATCCCGGGCACACTCACGATGTCGTTCTCATGCCGTCGCCGCGGGTGCACGAGGCGTCAGTAGCACGCTTAGCGAAAACCACGACCGCGCGGAACGAACATCAGCCGCCGTTGAGAAATCCCGGGCACACTTACGATGTCGTTCTCATGCCGTCGCCCCGGGTGCACGAGGCGTCAGTAGCACGCTTAGCGAAAACCACGACCGCGCGGAACGAACATCCGCCACCTTTGAGAAATCCCGGGCACACTTACGATGTCGTTCTCATGCCGTCGCCGCGGGTGCACGAGGCGTCAGTAGCACGCTTAGCGAAAACCACGACCGCGCGGAACGAACATCAGCCGCCGTTGAGAAATCCCGGGCACACTCACGATGTCGTTCTCATGCCGTCGCCGCGGGTGCACGAGGCGTCAGTAGCACGCTTAGCGAAAACCACGACCGCGCGGAACGAACATCAGCCGCCATTGAGAAATCCCGGGCACACTCACGATGTCGTTCTCATGCCGTCGCCGCGGGTGCACGAGGCGTCAGTAGCACGCTTAGCGAAAACCACGACTGCGCGGAACGAACATCAGCCGCCGTTGAGAAATCCCGGGCACACTCACGATGTCGTTCTCATGCCGTCGCCCCGGGTGCACGAGGCGTCAGTAGCACGCTTAGCGAAAACCACGACCGCGCGGAACGAACATCCGCCACCTTTGAGAAATCCCGGGCAAACTCACGATGTCGTTCTCATGCCGTCGCCCCGGGTGCACGAGGCGTCTGTAGCACGCTTAGCGAAAACCACGACCGCGCGGAACGAACATCCGGCACCTTTGAGAAATCCCAAGCACACTCACGATGTCGTTCTCATGCCGTCGCCCCGGGTGCACGAGGCGTCAGTAGCACGCTTAGCGAAAACCACGACCGCGCGGAACGAACATCAGCCGCCGTTGAGAAATCCCGGGCACACTCACGATGTCGTTCTCATGCCGTCGCCCCGGGTGCACGAGGCGTCTGTAGCACGCTTAGCGAAAACCACGACCGCGCGGAACGAACATCAGCCGCCGTTGAGAAATCCCGGGCACACTCACGATGTCGTTCTCATGCCGTCGCCCCGGGTGCACGAGGCGTCTGTAGCACGCTTAGCGAAAACCACGACCGCGCGGAACGAACATCCGCCACCTTTGAGAAATCCCGGGCACACTCACGATGTCGTTCTCATGCCGTCGCCCCGGGTGCACGAGGCGTCAGTAGCACGCTTAGCGAAAACCACGACCGCGCGGAACGAACATCCGCCACCTTTGAGAAATCCCGGGCACACTCACGATGTCGTTCTCATGCCGTCGCCCCGGGTGCACGAGGCGTCTGTAGCACGCTTAGCGAAAACCACGACCGCGCGGAACGAACATCCGCCACCTTTGAGAAATCCCGGGCACACTCACGATGTCGTTCTCATGCCGTCGCCCCGGGTGCACGAGGCGTCAGTAGCACGCTTAGCGAAAACCACGACCGCGCGGAACGAACATCCGCCACCTTTGAGAAATCCCGGGCACACTCACGATGTCGTTCTCATGCCGTCGCCCCGGGTGCACGAGGCGTCAGTAGCACGCTTAGCGAAAACCACGACCGCGCGGAACGAACATCACCCGCTGTTGAGAAATCCCGGGCACACTCACGATGTCGTTCTCATGCCGTCGCCCCGGGTGCACGAGGCGTCAGTAGCACGCTTAGCGAAAACCACGACCGCGCGGAACGAACATCAGCCGCCGTTGAGAAATCTCGGGCACACTCACGATGTCGTTCTCATGCCGTCGACGCGGGTGCACCAGGCGTCAGTAGCACGCTTAGCGAAAACCACGACCGCGCGGAACGAACATCCGCCACCTTCGAGAAATCCCGGGCACACTCACGATGTCGTTCTCATGCCGTCGCCCCGGGTGCACGAGGCGTCTGTAGCACGCTTAGCGAAAGCCACGACCGCGCGGAACGAACATCAGCCGCCGTTGAGAAATCCCGGGCACACTCACGATGTCGTTCTCATGCCGTCGCCCCGGGTGCACGAGGCGTCAGTAGCACGCTTAGCGAAAACCACGACCGCGCGGAACGAACATCCGCCACCTTTGAGAAATCCCGGGCACACTCACGATGTCGTTCTCATGCCGTCGCCCGGGTGCACGAGGCGTCAGTAGCACGCTTAGCGAAAACCACGACCGCGCGGAACGAACATCAGCCGCCGTTGAGAAATCTCGGGCACACTCACGATGTCGTTCTCATGCCGTCGACGCGGGTGCACCAGGCGTCAGTAGCACGCTTAGCGAAAACCACGACCGCGCGGAACGGACATCAGCCGCCGTTGAGAAATCTCGGGCACACTCACGATGTCGTTCTCATGCCGTCGCCGCGGGTGCACCAGGCGTCAGTAGCACGCTTAGCGAAAACCACGACCGCGCGGAACGAACATCAGCCGCCATTGAGAAATCTCGGGCACACTCACGATGTCGTTCTCATGCCGTCGACGCGGGTGCACCAGGCGTCAGTACCACGCTTACCGAAAACCACGACCGCGCAAAACGAACATCAGCCGCCGTTGAGAAATCCCGTGCACACAGAGGATGTCGTCCCTGCTGCCGTCGCCGCGGGTGCAATAGGCGTCAGTAGCACGCTTAGCGAAAAAACGAACGCGCGGAACGAACATCAGCCGCCGTTGAGAAATCTCGGGCACACTCACGATGTCGTTCTCATGCCGTCGCCCCGGGTGCACGAGGCGTCTGTAGCACGCTTAGCGAAAACCACGACCGCGCGGAACGAACATCAGCCGCAGTTGAGAAATCCCGGGCACACTCACGATGTCGTTCTCATGCCGTCGCCCCGGGTGCACGAGGCGTCAGTAGCACGCTTAGCGAAAACCACGACCGCGCGGAACGAACATCAGCCGCAGTTGAGAAATCCCGGGCACACTCACGATGTCGTTCTCATGCCGTCGCCCCGGGTGCACGAGGCGTCAGTAGCACGCTTAGCGAAAACCACGACCGCGCGGAACGAACATCCGCCACCTTTGAGAAATCCCGGGCACACTCACGATGTCGTTCTCATGCCGTCGCCCCGGGTGCACGAGGCGTCAGTAGCACGCTTAGCGAAAACCACGACCGCGCGGAACGAACATCCGCCACCTTTGAGAAATCCCGGGCACACTCACGATGTCGTTCTCATGCCGTCGCCCCGGGTGCACGAGGCGTCAGTAGCACGCTTAGCGAAAACCACGACCGCGCGGAACGAACATCAGCCGCCGTTGAGAAATCCCGGGCACACTCACGATGTCGTTCTCATGCCGTCGCCCCGGGTGCACGAGGCGTCAGTAGCACGCTTAGCGAAAACCACGACCGCGCGGAACGAACATCCGCCACCTTTGAGAAATCCCGGGCACACTCACGATGTCGTTCTCATGCCGTCGCCCCGGGTGCACGAGGCGTCAGTAGCACGCTTAGCGAAAACCACGACCGCGCGGAACGAACATCCGCCACCTTTGAGAAATCCCGGGCACACTCACGATGTCGTTCTCATGCCGTCGCCCCGGGTGCACGAGGCGTCTGTAGCACGCTTAGCGAAAACCACGACCGCGCGGAACGAACATCCGCCACCTTTGAGAAATCCCGGGCACACTCACGATGTCGTTCTCATGCCGTCGCCCCGGGTGCACGAGGCGTCAGTAGCACGCTTAGCGAAAACCACGACCGCGCGGAACGAACATCCGCCACCTTTGAGAAATCCCGGGCACACTCACGATGTCGTTCTCATGCCGTCGCCCCGGGTGCACGAGGCGTCTGTAGCACGCTTAGCGAAAACCACGACCGCGCCGAACGAACATCAGCCGCCGTTGAGAAATCCCGGGCACACTCACGATGTCGTTCTCATGCCGTCGCCCCGGGTGCACGAGGCGTCAGTAGCACGCTTAGCGAAAACCACGACCGCGCGGAACGAACATCCGCCACCTTTGAGAAATCCCGGGCACACTCACGATGTCGTTCTCATGCCGTCGCCGCGGGTGCACGAGGCGTCAGTAGCACGCTTAGCGAAAACCACGACCGCGCGGAACGAACATCAGCCACCTTTGAGAAATCCCGGGCACACTCACGATGATGTTCTCATGCTGTCGCCGCGGGTGCAAGAGGCGTCAGTAGCACGCTTAGCGAAAACCACGACCGCGCGGAACGAACATCAGCCGCCGTTGAGAAATCCCGGGCACACTCACGATGTCGTTCTCATGCCATCGCCGCGGGTGCACGAGGCGTCAGTAGCACGCTTAGCGAAAACCACGACCGCGCGGAACGAACATCCGCCACCTTTGAGAAATCCCGGGCACACTCACGATGATGTTCTCATGCTGTCGCCGCGGGTGCAAGAGGCGTCAGTAGCACGCTTAGCGAAAACCACGACCGCGCGGAACGAACATCAGCCGCCGTTGAGAAATCCCGGGCACACTCACGATGTCGTTCTCATGCCGTCGCCCCGGGTGCACGAGGCGTCAGTAGCACGCTTAGCGAAAACCACGACCGCGCGGAACGAACATCCGCCACCTTTGAGAAATCCCGGGCAAACTCACGATGTCGTTCTCATGCCGTCGCCCCGGGTGCACGAGGCGTCTGTAGCACGCTTAGCGAAAACCACGACCGCGCGGAACGAACATCCGCCACCTTTGAGAAATCCCAAGCACACTCACGATGTCGTTCTCATGCCGTCGCCCCGGGTGCACGAGGCGTCAGTAGCACGCTTAGCGAAAACCACGACCGCGCGGAACGAACATCAGCCGCCGTTGAGAAATCCCGGGCACACTCACGATGTCGTTCTCATGCCGTCGCCCCGGGTGCACGAGGCGTCTGTAGCACGCTTAGCGAAAACCACGACCGCGCGGAACGAACATCAGCCGCCGTTGAGAAATCCCGGGCACACTCACGATGTCGTTCTCATGCCGTCGCCCCGGGTGCACGAGGCGTCTGTAGCACGCTTAGCGAAAACCACGACCGCGCGGAACGAACATCCGCCACCTTTGAGAAATCCCGGGCACACTCACGATGTCGTTCTCATGCCGTCGCCCCGGGTGCACGAGGCGTCAGTAGCACGCTTAGCGAAAACCACGACCGCGCGGAACGAACATCCGCCACCTTTGAGAAATCCCGGGCACACTCACGATGTCGTTCTCATGCCGTCGCCCCGGGTGCACGAGGCGTCAGTAGCACGCTTAGCGAAAACCACGACCGCGCGGAACGAACATCAGCCGCCGTTGAGAAATCCCGGGCACACTCACGATGTCGTTCTCATGCCGTCGCCCCGGGTGCACGAGGCGTCTGTAGCACGCTTAGCGAAAACCACGACCGCGCGGAACGAACATCAGCCGCCGTTGAGAAATCCCGGGCACACTCACGATGTCGTTCTCATGCCGTCGCCCCGGGTGCACGAGGCGTCTGTAGCACGCTTAGCGAAAACCACGACCGCGCGGAACGAACATCCGCCACCTTTGAGAAATCCCGGGCACACTCACGATGTCGTTCTCATGCCGTCGCCCCGGGTGCACGAGGCGTCTGTAGCACGCTTAGCGAAAACCGCGACCGCGCGGAACGAACATCCGCCACCTTTGAGAAATCCCGGGCACACTCACGATGTCGTTCTCATGCCGTCGCCCCGGGTGCACGAGGCGTCAGTAGCACGCTTAGCGAAAACCACGACCGCGCGGAACGAACATCCGCCACCTTTGAGAAATCCCGGGCACACTCACGATGTCGTTCTCATGCCGTCGCCCCGGGTGCACGAGGCGTCTGTAGCACGCTTAGCGAAAACCGCGACCGCGCGGAACGAACATCCGCCACCTTTGAGAAATCCCGGGCACACTCACGATGTCGTTCTCATGCCGTCGCCCCGGGTGCACGAGGCGTCTGTAGCACGCTTAGCGAAAACCACGACCGCGCGGAACGAACATCCGCCACCTTTGAGAAATCCCGGGCACACTCACGATGTCGTTCTCATGCCGTCGCCCCGGGTGCACGAGGCGTCTGTAGCACGCTTAGCGAAAACCACGACCGCGCGGAACGAACATCCGCCACCTTTGAGAAATCCCGGGCACACTCACGATGTCGTTCTCATGCCGTCGCCCCGGGTGCACGAGGCGTCTGTAGCACGCTTATCGAAAACCACGACCGCGCGGAACGAACATCCGCCACCTTTGAGAAATCCCGGGCACACTCACGATGTCGTTCTCATGCCGTCGCCCCGGGTGCACGAGGCGTCTGTAGCACGCTTAGCGAAAACCACGACCGCGCGGAACGAACATCAGCCGCCGTTGAGAAATCCCGGGCACACTCACGATGTCGTTCTCATGCCGTCGCCCCGGGTGCACGAGGCGTCTGTAGCACGCTTATCGAAAACCACGACCGCGCGGAACGAACATCAGCCGCCGTTGAGAAATCCCGGGCACACTCACGATGTCGTTCTCATGCCGTCGCCCCGGGTGCACGAGGCGTCTGTAGCACGCTTAGCGAAAACCACGACCGCGCGGAACGAACATCAGCCGCCGTTGAGAAATCCCGGGCACACTCACGATGTCGTTCTCATGCCGTCGCCCCGGGTGCACGAGGCGTCAGTAGCACGCTAAGCGAAAACCACGACCGCGCGGAACGAACATCCGCCACCTTTGAGAAATCCCGGGCACACTCACGATGTCGTTCTCATGCCGTCGCCCCGGGTGCACGAGGCATCAGTAGCACGCTTAGCGAAAACCACGACCGCGCGGAACGAACATCCGCCACCTTTGAGAAATCCCGGGCACACTCACGATGTCGTTCTCATGCCGTCGCCCCGGGTGCACGAGGCGTCAGTAGCACGCTTAGCGAAAACCACGACCGCGCGGAACGAACATCAGCCGCCGTTGAGAAATCCCGGGCACACTCACGATGTCGTTCTCATGCCGTCGCCCCGGGTGCACGAGGCGTCAGTAGCACGCTTAGCGAAAACCACGACCGCGCGGAACGAACATCCGCCACCTTTGAGAAATCCCGGGCACTCTCACGATGTCGTTCTCATGCCGTCGCCCCGGGTGCACGAGGCGTCAGTAGCACGCTTAGCGAAAACCACGACCGCGCGGAACGAACATCAGCCGCCGTTGAGAAATCCCGGGCACACTCACGATGTCGTTCTCATGCCGTCGCCCCGGGTGCACGAGGCGTCTGTAGCACGCTTAGCGAAAACCACGACCGCGCGGAACGAACATCAGCCACCTTTGAGAAATCCCGGGCACACTCACGATGTCGTTCTCATGCCGTCGCCCCGGGTGCACGAGGCGTCTGTAGCACGCTTAGCGAAAACCACGACCGCGCGGAACGAACATCAGCCGCCGTTGAGAAATCCCGGGCACACTCACGATGTCGTTCTCATGCCGTCGCCCCGGGTGCACGAGGCGTCAGTAGCACGCTTACCGAAAACCACGACCGCGCGGAACGAACATCAGCCGCCGTTGAGAAATCCCGGGCACACTCACGATGTCGTTCTCATGCCGTCGCCCCGGGTGCACGAGGCGTCAGTAGCACGCTTAGCGAAAACCACGACCGCGCGGAACGAACATCCGCCACCTTTGAGAAATCCCGGGCACTCTCACGATGTCGTTCTCATGCCGTCGCCGCGGGTGCACGAGGCGTCAGTAGCACGCTTAGCGAAAACCACGACCGCGCGGAACGAACATCAGCCGCCGTTGAGAAATCCCGGGCACACTCACGATGTCGTTCTCATGCCGTCGCCGCGGGTGCACGAGGCGTCAGTAGCACGCTTAGCGAAAACCACGACCGCGCGGAACGAACATCAGCCGCCGTTGAGAAATCCCGGGCACACTTACGATGTCGTTCTCATGCCGTCGCCCCGGGTGCACGAGGCGTCAGTAGCACGCTTAGCGAAAACCACGACCGCGCGGAACGAACATCCGCCACCTTTGAGAAATCCCGGGCACACTTACGATGTCGTTCTCATGCCGTCGCCGCGGGTGCACGAGGCGTCAGTAGCACGCTTAGCGAAAACCACGACCGCGCGGAACGAACATCAGCCGCCGTTGAGAAATCCCGGGCACACTCACGATGTCGTTCTCATGCCGTCGCCGCGGGTGCACGAGGCGTCAGTAGCACGCTTAGCGAAAACCACGACCGCGCGGAACGAACATCAGCCGCCATTGAGAAATCCCGGGCACACTCACGATGTCGTTCTCATGCCGTCGCCGCGGGTGCACGAGGCGTCAGTAGCACGCTTAGCGAAAACCACGACTGCGCGGAACGAACATCAGCCGCCGTTGAGAAATCCCGGGCACACTCACGATGTCGTTCTCATGCCGTCGCCCCGGGTGCACGAGGCGTCAGTAGCACGCTTAGCGAAAACCACGACCGCGCGGAACGAACATCCGCCACCTTTGAGAAATCCCGGGCAAACTCACGATGTCGTTCTCATGCCGTCGCCCCGGGTGCACGAGGCGTCTGTAGCACGCTTAGCGAAAACCACGACCGCGCGGAACGAACATCCGGCACCTTTGAGAAATCCCAAGCACACTCACGATGTCGTTCTCATGCCGTCGCCCCGGGTGCACGAGGCGTCAGTAGCACGCTTAGCGAAAACCACGACCGCGCGGAACGAACATCAGCCGCCGTTGAGAAATCCCGGGCACACTCACGATGTCGTTCTCATGCCGTCGCCCCGGGTGCACGAGGCGTCTGTAGCACGCTTAGCGAAAACCACGACCGCGCGGAACGAACATCAGCCGCCGTTGAGAAATCCCGGGCACACTCACGATGTCGTTCTCATGCCGTCGCCCCGGGTGCACGAGGCGTCTGTAGCACGCTTAGCGAAAACCACGACCGCGCGGAACGAACATCCGCCACCTTTGAGAAATCCCGGGCACACTCACGATGTCGTTCTCATGCCGTCGCCCCGGGTGCACGAGGCGTCAGTAGCACGCTTAGCGAAAACCACGACCGCGCGGAACGAACATCCGCCACCTTTGAGAAATCCCGGGCACACTCACGATGTCGTTCTCATGCCGTCGCCCCGGGTGCACGAGGCGTCTGTAGCACGCTTAGCGAAAACCACGACCGCGCGGAACGAACATCCGCCACCTTTGAGAAATCCCGGGCACACTCACGATGTCGTTCTCATGCCGTCGCCCCGGGTGCACGAGGCGTCAGTAGCACGCTTAGCGAAAACCACGACCGCGCGGAACGAACATCCGCCACCTTTGAGAAATCCCGGGCACACTCACGATGTCGTTCTCATGCCGTCGCCCCGGGTGCACGAGGCGTCAGTAGCACGCTTAGCGAAAACCACGACCGCGCGGAACGAACATCCGCCACCTTTGAGAAATCCCGGGCACACTCACGATGTCGTTCTCATGCCGTCGCCCCGGGTGCACGAGGCGTCAGTAGCACGCTTAGCGAAAACCACGACCGCGCGGAACGAACATCCGCCACCTTTGAGAAATCCCGGGCACACTCACGATGTCGTTCTCATGCCGTCGCCCCGGGTGCACGAGGCGTCAGTAGCACGCTTAGCGAAAACCACGACCGCGCGGAACGAACATCAGCCGCCGTTGAGAAATCCCGGGCACACTCACGATGTCGTTCTCATGCCGTCGCCCCGGGTGCACGAGGCGTCTGTAGCACGCTTAGCGAAAACCACGACCGCGCGGAACGAACATCAGCCGCCGTTGAGAAATCCCGGGCACACTCACGATGTCGTTCTCATGCCGTCGCCCCGGGTGCACGAGGCGTCTGTAGCACGCTTAGCGAAAACCACGACCGCGCGGAACGAACATCCGCCACCTTTGAGAAATCCCGGGCACACTCACGATGTCGTTCTCATGCCGTCGCCCCGGGTGCACGAGGCGTCTGTAGCACGCTTAGCGAAAACCGCGACCGCGCGGAACGAACATCCGCCACCTTTGAGAAATCCCGGGCACACTCACGATGTCGTTCTCATGCCGTCGCCCCGGGTGCACGAGGCGTCAGTAGCACGCTTAGCGAAAACCACGACCGCGCGGAACGAACATCCGCCACCTTTGAGAAATCCCGGGCACACTCACGATGTCGTTCTCATGCCGTCGCCCCGGGTGCACGAGGCGTCTGTAGCACGCTTAGCGAAAACCGCGACCGCGCGGAACGAACATCCGCCACCTTTGAGAAATCCCGGGCACACTCACGATGTCGTTCTCATGCCGTCGCCCCGGGTGCACGAGGCGTCTGTAGCACGCTTAGCGAAAACCACGACCGCGCGGAACGAACATCAGCCGCCGTTGAGAAATCCCGGGCACTCTCACGATGTCGTTCTCATGCCGTCGCCGCGGGTGCACGAGGCGTCAGTAGCACGCTTAGCGAAAACCACGACCGCGCGGAACGAACATCAGCCGCCGTTGAGAAATCCCGGGCACACTCACGATGTCGTTCTCATGCCGTCGCCGCGGGTGCACGAGGCGTCAGTAGCACGCTTAGCGAAAACCACGACCGCGCGGAACGAACATCAGCCGCCGTTGAGAAATCCCGGGCACATTCACGATGTCGTTCTCATGCCGTCGCCGCGGGTGCACGAGGCGTCAGTAGCACGCTTAGCGAAAACCACGACCGCGCGGAACGAACATCAGCCGCCGTTGAGAAATCCCGGGCACACTCACGATGTCGTTCTCATGCCGTCGCCGCGGGTGCACGAGGCGTCAGTAGCACGCTTAGCGAAAACCACGACCGCGCGGAACGAACATCAGCCGCCGTTGAGAAATCCCGGGCACACTCACGATGTCGTTCTCATGCCGTCGCCGCGGGTGCACGAGGCGTCAGTAGCACGCTTAGCGAAAACCACGACCGCGCGGAACGAACATCAGCCGCCGTTGAGAAATCCCGGGCACACTCACGATGTCGTTCTCATGCCGTCGCCGCGGGTGCACGAGGCGTCAGTAGCACGCTTAGCGAAAACCACGACCGCGCGGAACGAACATCAGCCGCCGTTGAGAAATCCCGGGCACACTCACGATGTCGTTCTCATGCCGTCGCCGCGGGTGCACGAGGCGTCAGTAGCACGCTTAGCGAAAACCACGACCGCGCGGAACGAACATCAGCCGCCGTTGAGAAATCCCGGGCACACTTACGATGTCGTTCTCATGCCGTCGCCCCGGGTGCACGAGGCGTCAGTAGCACGCTTAGCGAAAACCACGACCGCGCGGAACGAACATCCGCCACCTTTGAGAAATCCCGGGCACTCTCACGATGTCGTTCTCATGCCGTCGCCGCGGGTGCACGAGGCGTCAGTAGCACGCTTAGCGAAAACCACGACCGCGCGGAACGAACATCAGCCGCCGTTGAGAAATCCCGGGCACACTCACGATGTCGTTCTCATGCCGTCGCCGCGGGTGCACGAGGCGTCAGTAGCACGCTTAGCGAAAACCACGACCGCGCGGAACGAACATCAGCCGCCATTGAGAAATCCCGGGCACACTCACGATGTCGTTCTCATGCCGTCGCCGCGGGTGCACGAGGCGTCAGTAGCACGCTTAGCGAAAACCACGACTGCGCGGAACGAACATCAGCCGCCGTTGAGAAATCCCGGGCACACTCACGATGTCGTTCTCATGCCGTCGCCCCGGGTGCACGAGGCGTCTGTAGCACGCTTAGCGAAAACCACGACCGCGCGGAACGAACATCAGCCGCCGTTGAGAAATCCCGGGCACACTCACGATGTCGTTCTCATGCCGTCGCCGCGGGTGCACGAGGCGTCAGTAGCACGCTTAGCGAAAACCACGACCGCGCGGAACGAACATCAGCCGCCGTTGAGAAATCCCGGGCACACTCACGATGTCGTTCTCATGCCGTCGCCCCGGGTGCACGAGGCGTCAGTAGCACGCTTAGCGAAAACCACGACCGCGCGGAACGAAAATCAGCCGCCGTTGAGAAATCCCGGGCACACTCACGATGTCGTTCTCATGCCGTCGCCCCGGGTGCACGAGGCGTCTGTAGCACGCTTAGCGAAAACCACGACCGCGCGGAACGGACATCAGCCGCCGTTGAGAAATCCCGGGCACACTCACGATGTCGTTCTCATGGCGTCGCCCCGGGTGCACGAGGCGTCTGTAGCACGCTTAGCGAAAACCACGACCGCGCGGAACGAACATCAGCCGCCGTTGAGAAATCCCGGGCACACTCACGATGTCGTTCTCATGGCGTCGCCGCGGGTGCACGAGGCGTCAGTAGCACGCTTAGCGAAAACCACGACCGCGCGGAACGAACATCAGCCGCCGTTGAGAAATCCCGGGCACACTCACGATGTCGTTCTCATGCCGTCGCCCCGGGTGCACGAGGCGTCAGTAGCACGCTTAGCGAAAACCACGACCGCGCGGAACGGACATCAGCCGCCGTTGAGAAATCCCGGGCACACTCACGATGTCGTTCTCATGCCGTCGCCCCGGGTGCACGAGGCGTCAGTAGCACGCTTAGCGAAAACCACGACCGCGCGGAACGAACATCAGCCGCCGTTGAGAAATCCCGGGCACACTCACGATGTCGTTCTCATGCCGTCGCCCCGGGTGCACGAGGCGTCTGTAGCACGCTTAGCGAAAACCGCGACCGCGCGGAACGAACATCCGCCACCTTTGAGAAATCCCGGGCACACTCACGATGTCGTTCTCATGCCGTCGCCCCGGGTGCACGAGGCGTCAGTAGCACGCTTACCGAAAACCACGACCGCGCGGAACGAACATCCGCCACCTTTGAGAAATCCCGGGCACACTCACGATGTCGTTCTCATGCCGTCGCCCCGGGTGCACGAGGCGTCAGTAGCACGCTTACCGAAAACCACGACCGCGCGGAACGAACATCAGCCGCCGTTGAGAAATCCCGGGCACACTCACGATGTCGTTCTCATGCCGTCGCCCCGGGTGCACGAGGCGTCAGTAGCACGCTTAGCGAAAACCACGACCGCGCGGAACGAACATCAGCCGCCGTTGAGAAATCCCGGGCACACTCACGATGTCGTTCTCATGCCGTCGCCCCGGGTGCACGAGGCGTCAGTAGCACGCTTAGCGAAAACCACGACCGCGCGGAACGAACATCCGCCACCTTTGAGAAATCCCGGGCACACTCACGATGTCGTTCTCATGCCGTCGCCGCGGGTGCACGAGGCGTCAGTAGCACGCTTAGCGAAAACCACGACCGCGCGGAACGAACATCCGCCACCTTTGAGAAATCCCGGGCACACTCACGATGTCGTTCTCATGCCGTCGCCCCGGGTGCACGAGGCGTCAGTAGCACGCTTAGCGAAAACCACGACCGCGCGGAACGAACATCAGCCGCCGTTGAGAAATCCCGGGCACACTCACGATGTCGTTCTCATGCCGTCGCCCCGGGTGCACGAGGCGTCTGTAGCACGCTTAGCGAAAACCGCGACCGCGCGGAACGAACATCCGCCACCTTTGAGAAATCCCGGGCACACTCACGATGTCGTTCTCATGCCGTCGCCCCGGGTGCACGAGGCGTCAGTAGCACGCTTAGCGAAAACCACGACCGCGCGGAACGAACATCAGCCGCCGTTGAGAAATCCCGGGCACACTCACGATGTCGTTCTCATGCCGTCGCCCCGGGTGCACGAGGCGTCTGTAGCACGCTTAGCGAAAACCGCGACCGCGCGGAACGAACATCCGCCACCTTTGAGAAATCCCGGGCACACTCACGATGTCGTTCTCATGCCGTCGCCCCGGGTGCACGAGGCGTCAGTAGCACGCTTACCGAAAACCACGACCGCGCGGAACGAACATCAGCCACCTTTGAGAAATCCCGGGCACACTCACGATGTCGTTCTCATGCCGTCGCCCCGGGTGCACGAGGCGTCAGTAGCACGCTTAGCGAAAACCACGACCGCGCGGAACGAACATCCGCCACCTTTGAGAAATCCCGGGCACACTCACGATGTCGTTCTCATGCCGTCGCCCCGGGTGCACGAGGCGTCAGTAGCACGCTTAGCGAAAACCACGACCGCGCGGAACGAACATCAGCCGCCGTTGAGAAATCCCGGGCACACTCACGATGTCGTTCTCATGCCGTCGCCCCGGGTGCACGAGGCGTCAGTAGCACGCTTAGCGAAAACCACGACCGCGCGGAACGAACATCCGCCACCTTTGAGAAATCCCGGGCACACTCACGATGTCGTTCTCATGCCGTCGCCCCGGGTGCACGAGGCGTCAGTAGCACGCTTAGCGAAAACCACGACCGCGCGGAACGAACATCAGCCGCCGTTGAGAAATCCCGGGCACACTCACGATGTCGTTCTCATGCCGTCGCCGCGGGTGCACGAGGCGTCAGTAGCACGCTTAGCGAAAACCACGACCGCGCGGAACGAACATCCGCCACCTTTGAGAAAT
Organism: Ixodes scapularis; assembly: GCF_016920785.2. Classification (NCBI taxonomy): domain Eukaryota; kingdom Metazoa; phylum Arthropoda; class Arachnida; order Ixodida; family Ixodidae; genus Ixodes; species Ixodes scapularis. The sequence goes on from NW_024610053.1 coordinate 361,099, forward strand.
CCCGGGCACACTCACGATGTCGTTCTCATGCCGTCGCCCCGGGTGCACGAGGCGTCAGTAGCACGCTTAGCGAAAACCACGACCGCGCGGAACGAACATCAGCCGCCGTTGAGAAATCCCGGGCACACTCACGATGTCGTTCTCATGCCGTCGCCGCGGGTGCACGAGGCGTCAGTAGCACGCTTAGCGAAAACCACGACCGCGCGGAACGAACATCCGCCACCTTTGAGAAATCCCGGGCACACTCACGATGTCGTTCTCATGCCGTCGCCGCGGGTGCACGAGGCGTCAGTAGCACGCTTAGCGAAAACCACGACCGCGCGGAACGAACATCCGCCACCTTTGAGAAATCCCGGGCACACTCACGATGTCGTTCTCATGCCGTCGCCCCGGGTGCACGAGGCGTCAGTAGCACGCTTAGCGAAAACCACGACCGCGCGGAACGAACATCAGCCACCTTTGAGAAATCCCGGGCACACTCACGATGTCGTTCTCATGCCGTCGCCGCGGGTGCACGAGGCGTCAGTAGCACGCTTAGCGAAAACCACGACCGCGCGGAACGAACATCCGCCACCTTTGAGAAATCCCGGGCACACTCACGATGTCGTTCTCATGCCGTCGCCGCGGGTGCACGAGGCGTCAGTAGCACGCTTAGCGAAAACCACGACCGCGCAAAACGAACATCAGCCGCCGTTGAGAAATCCCGGGCACACTCACGATGTCGTTCTCATGCCGTCGCCGCGGGTGCACGAGGCGTCAGTAGCACGCTTAGCGAAAACCACGACCGCGCGGAACGAACATCCGCCACCTTTGAGAAATCCCGGGCACACTCACGATGTCGTTCTCATGCCGTCGCCGCGGGTGCACCAGGCGTCAGTAGCACGCTTAGCGAAAACCACGACCGCGCGGAACGAACATCAGCCGCCGTTGAGAAATCTCGGGCACACTCACGATGTCGTTCTCATGCCGTCGACGCGGGTGCACCAGGCGTCAGTACCACGCTTACCGAAAACCACGACCGCGCAAAACGAACATCAGCCGCCGTTGAGAAATCCCGTGCACACAGAGGATGTCGTCCCTGCTGCCGTCGCCGCGGGTGCAATAGGCGTCAGTAGCACGCTTAGCGAAAAAACGAACGCGCGGAACGAACATCCGCCACCTTTGAGAAATCCCGGGCACACTCACGATGATGTTCTCATGCTGTCGCCGCGGGTGCACGAGGCGTCAGTAGCACGCTTAGCGAAAACCACGACCGCGCGGAACGAACATCAGCCGCCGTTGAGAAATCCCGGGCACACTCACGATGTCGTTCTCATGCCGTCGCCCGGGTGCACGAGGCGTCAGTAGCACGCTTAGCGAAAACCACGACCGCGCGGAACGAACATCCGCCGCCTTTGAGAAATCCCGGGCACACTCACGATGTCGTTCTCATGCCGTCGCCCCGGGTGCACGAGGCGTCTGTAGCACGCTTAGCGAAAACCACGACCGCGCGGAACGAACATCCGCCACCTTTGAGAAATCCCGGGCACACTCACGATGTCGTTCTCATGCCGTCGCCCCGGGTGCACGAGGCGTCAGTAGCACGCTTAGCGAAAACCACGACCGCGCGGAACGAACATCCGCCACCTTTGAGAAATCCCGGGCACACTCACGATGTCGTTCTCATGCCGTCGCCCCGGGTGCACGAGGCGTCAGTAGCACGCTTAGCGAAAACCACGACCGCGCGGAACGAACATCCGCCACCTTTGAGAAATCCCGGGCACACTCACGATGTCGTTCTCATGCCGTCGCCGCGGGTGCACGAGGCGTCAGTAGCACGCTTAGCGAAAACCACGACCGCGCGGAACGAACATCCGCCACCTTTGAGAAATCCCGGGCACACTCACGATGTCGTTCTCATGCCGTCGCCCCGGGTGCACGAGGCGTCAGTAGCACGCTTAGCGAAAACCACGACCGCGCGGAACGAACATCAGCCGCCGTTGAGAAATCCCGGGCACACTCACGATGTCGTTCTCATGCCGTCGCCCCGGGTGCACGAGGCGTCTGTAGCACGCTTAGCGAAAACCGCGACCGCGCGGAACGAACATCCGCCACCTTTGAGAAATCCCGGGCACACTCACGATGTCGTTCTCATGCCCTCGCCCCGGGTGCACGAGGCGTCAGTAGCACGCTTAGCGAAAACCACGACCGCGCGGAACGAACATCAGCCGCCGTTGAGAAATCCCGGGCACACTCACGATGTCGTTCTCATGCCGTCGCCCCGGGTGCACGAGGCGTCTGTAGCACGCTTAGCGAAAACCGCGACCGCGCGGAACGAACATCCGCCACCTTTGAGAAATCCCGGGCACACTCACGATGTCGTTCTCATGCCGTCGCCCCGGGTGCACGAGGCGTCAGTAGCACGCTTACCGAAAACCACGACCGCGCGGAACGAACATCAGCCACCTTTGAGAAATCCCGGGCACACTCACGATGTCGTTCTCATGCCGTCGCCCCGGGTGCACGAGGCGTCAGTAGCACGCTTAGCGAAAACCACGACCGCGCGGAACGAACATCCGCCACCTTTGAGAAATCCCGGGCACACTCACGATGTCGTTCTCATGCCGTCGCCCCGGGTGCACGAGGCGTCAGTAGCACGCTTAGCGAAAACCACGACCGCGCGGAACGAACATCAGCCGCCGTTGAGAAATCCCGGGCACACTCACGATGTCGTTCTCATGCCGTCGCCCCGGGTGCACGAGGCGTCAGTAGCACGCTTAGCGAAAACCACGACCGCGCGGAACGAACATCCGCCACCTTTGAGAAATCCCGGGCACACTCACGATGTCGTTCTCATGCCGTCGCCCCGGGTGCACGAGGCGTCTGTAGCACGCTTACCGAAAACCACGACCGCGCTGAACGAACATCCGCCACCTTTGAGAAATCCTGGGCACACTCACGATGTCGTTCTCATGCCGTCGCCGCGGGTGCACGAGGCGTCAGTAGCACGCTTAGCGAAAACCACGACCGCGCGGAACGAACATCCGCCACCTTTGAGAAATCCCGGGCACACTCACGATGTCGTTCTCATGCCGTCGCCCCGGGTGCACGAGGCGTCAGTAGCACGCTTAGCGAAAACCACGACCGCGCGGAACGAACATCCGCCACCTTTGAGAAATCCCGGGCACACTCACGATGTCGTTCTCATGCCGTCGCCCCGGGTGCACGAGGCGTCAGTAGCACGCTTAGCGAAAACCACGACCGCGCGGAACGAACATCCGCCACCTTTGAGAAATCCCGGGCACACTCACGATGTCGTTCTCATGCCGTCGCCCCGGGTGCACGAGGCGTCTGTAGCACGCTTACCGAAAACCACGACCGCGCGGAACGAACATCCGCCACCTTTGAGAAATCCTGGGCACACTCACGATGTCGTTCTCATGCCGTCGCCGCGGGTGCACGAGGCGTCAGTAGCACGCTTAGCGAAAACCACGACCGCGCGGAACGAACATCCGCCACCTTTGAGAAATCCCGGGCACACTCACGATGTCGTTCTCATGCCGTCGCCCCGGGTGCACGAGGCGTCAGTAGCACGCTTAGCGAAAACCACGACCGCGCGGAACGAACATCAGCCGCCGTTGAGAAATCCCGGGCACACTCACGATGTCGTTCTCATGCCGTCGCCGCGGGTGCACGAGGCGTCAGTAGCACGCTTAGCGAAAACCACGACCGCGCGGAACGAACATCCGCCACCTTTGAGAAATCCCGGGCACACTCACGATGTCGTTCTCATGCCGTCGCCGCGGGTGCACGAGGCGTCAGTAGCACGCTTAGCGAAAACCACGACCGCGCGGAACGAACATCCGCCACCTTTGAGAAATCCCGGGCACACTCACGATGTCGTTCTCATGCCGTCGCCCCGGGTGCACGAGGCGTCAGTAGCACGCTTAGCGAAAACCACGACCGCGCGGAACGAACATCAGCCACCTTTGAGAAATCCCGGGCACACTCACGATGTCGTTCTCATGCCGTCGCCGCGGGTGCACGAGGCGTCAGTAGCACGCTTAGCGAAAACCACGACCGCGCGGAACGAACATCCGCCACCTTTGAGAAATCCCGGGCACACTCACGATGTCGTTCTCATGCCGTCGCCGCGGGTGCACGAGGCGTCAGTAGCACGCTTAGCGAAAACCACGACCGCGCGGAACGAACATCAGCCGCCGTTGAGAAATCCCGGGCACACTCACGATGTCGTTCTCATGCCGTCGCCCCGGGTGCACGAGGCGTCAGTAGCACGCTTAGCGAAAACCACGACCGCGCGGAACGAACATCAGCCGCCGTTGAGAAATCCCGGGCACTCTCACGATGTCGTTCTCATGCCGTCGCCGCGGGTGCACGAGGCGTCAGTAGCACGCTTAGCGAAAACCACGACCGCGCGGAACGAACATCAGCCGCCGTTGAGAAATCCCGGGCACACTCACGATGTCGTTCTCATGCCGTCGCCGCGGGTGCACGAGGCGTCAGTAGCACGCTTAGCGAAAACCACGACCGCGCGGAACGAACATCCGCCACCTTTGAGAAATCCCGGGCACACTCACGATGTCGTTCTCATGCCGTCGCCGCGGGTGCACGAGGCGTCAGTAGCACGCTTAGCGAAAACCACGACCGCGCGGAACGAACATCCGCCACCTTTGAGAAATCCCGGGCACACTCACGATGTCGTTCTCATGCCGTCGCCGTGGGTGCACCAGGCGTCAGTAGCACGCTTAGCGAAAACCACGACCGCGCGGAACGAACATCAGCCGCCGTTGAGAAATCTCGGGCACACTCACGATGTCGTTCTCATGCCGTCGACGCGGGTGCACCAGGCGTCAGTACCACGCTTACCGAAAACCACGACCGCGCAAAACGAACATCAGCCGCCGTTGAGAAATCCCGTGCACACAGAGGATGTCGTCCCTGCTGCCGTCGCCGCGGGTGCAATAGGCGTCAGTAGCACGCTTAGCGAAAAAACGAACGCGCGGAACGAACATCCGCCACCTTTGAGAAATCCCGGGCACACTCACGATGATGTTCTCATGCTGTCGCCGCGGGTGCACGAGGCGTCAGTAGCACGCTTAGCGAAAACCACGACCGCGCGGAACGAACATCAGCCGCCGTTGAGAAATCCCGGGCACACTCACGATGTCGTTCTCATGCCGTCGCCCGGGTGCACGAGGCGTCAGTAGCACGCTTAGCGAAAACCACGACCGCGCGGAACGAACATCCGCCACCTTTGAGAAATCCCGGGCACACTCACGATGTCGTTCTCATGCCGTCGCCCCGGGTGCACGAGGCGTCTGTAGCACGCTTAACGAAAACCACGACCGCGCGGAACGAACATCCGCCACCTTTGAGAAATCCCGGGCACACTCACGATGTCGTTCTCATGCCGTCGCCCCGGGTGCACGAGGCGTCAGTAGCACGCTTAGCGAAAACCACGACCGCGCGGAACGAACATCCGCCACCTTTGAGAAATCCCGGGCACACTCACGATGTCGTTCTCATGCCGTCGCCGCGGGTGCATGAGGCGTCAGTAGCACGCTTAGCGAAAACCACGACCGCGCGGAACGAACATCAGCCACCTTTGAGAAATCCCGGGCACACTCACGATGATGTTCTCATGCTGACGCCGCGGGTGCAAGAGGCGTCAGTAGCACGCTTAGCAAAAACCACGACCGCGCGGAACGAACATCAGCCGCCGTTGAGAAATCCCGGGCACTCTCACGATGTCGTTCTCATGCCGTCGCCGCGGGTGCACGAGGCGTCAGTAGCACGCTTAGCGAAAACCACGACCGCGCGGAACGAACATCCGCCACCTTTGAGAAATCCCGGGCACACTCACGATGATGTTCTCATGCTGTCGCCGCGGGTGCAAGAGGCGTCAGTAGCACGCTTAGCGAAAACCACGACCGCGCGGAACGAACATCAGCCGCCGTTGAGAAATCCCGGGCACACTCACGATGTCGTTCTCATGCCGTCGCCGCGGGTGCACGAGGCGTCAGTAGCACGCTTAGCGAAAACCACGACCGCGCGGAACGAACATCAGCCGCCGTTGAGAAATCCCGGGCACACTCACGATGTCGTTCTCATGCCGTCGCCCCGGGTGCACGAGGCGTCAGTAGCACGCTTGGCGAAAACCACGACCGCGCGGAACGAACATCAGCCGCCGTTGAGAAATCCCGGGCACACTCACGATGTCGTTCTCATGCCGTCGCCCCGGGTGCACGAGGCGTCAGTAGCACGCTTACCGAAAACCACGACCGCGCGGAACGAACATCCGCCACCTTTGAGAAATCCCGGGCACACTCACGATGTCGTTCTCATGCCGTCGCCGCGGGTGCACGAGGCGTCAGTAGCACGCTTAGCGAAAACCACGACCGCGCGGAACGAACATCCGCCACCTTTGAGAAATCCCGGGCACACTCACGATGTCGTTCTCATGCCGTCGCCCCGGGTGCACGAGGCGTCAGTAGCACGCTTAGCGAAAACCACGACCGCGCGGAACGAACATCAGCCGCCGTTGAGAAATCCCGGGCACACTCACGATGTCGTTCTCATGCCGTCGCCGCGGGTGCACGAGGCGTCAGTAGCACGCTTAGCGAAAACCACGACCGCGCGGAACGAACATCCGCCACCTTTGAGAAATCCCGGGCACACTCACGATGTCGTTCTCATGCCGTCGCCGCGGGTGCACGAGGCGTCAGTAGCACGCTTAGCGAAAACCACGACCGCGCGGAACGAACATCCGCCACCTTTGAGAAATCCCGGGCACACTCACGATGTCGTTCTCATGCCGTCGCCCCGGGTGCACGAGGCGTCAGTAGCACGCTTAGCGAAAACCACGACCGCGCGGAACGAACATCAGCCACCTTTGAGAAATCCCGGGCACACTCACGATGTCGTTCTCATGCCGTCGCCGCGGGTGCACGAGGCGTCAGTAGCACGCTTAGCGAAAACCACGACCGCGCGGAACGAACATCCGCCACCTTTGAGAAATCCCGGGCACACTCACGATGTCGTTCTCATGCCGTCGCCGCGGGTGCACGAGGCGTCAGTAGCACGCTTAGCGAAAACCACGACCGCGCGGAACGAACATCCGCCACCTTTGAGAAATCCCGGGCACACTCACGATGTCGTTCTCATGCCGTCGCCGCGGGTGCACGAGGCGTCAGTAGCACGCTTAGCGAAAACCACGACCGCGCGGAACGAACATCCGCCACCTTTGAGAAATCCCGGGCACACTCACGATGTCGTTCTCATGCCGTCGCCCCGGGTGCACGAGGCGTCAGTAGCACGCTTAGCGAAAACCACGACCGCGCGGAACGAACATCAGCCGCCGTTGAGAAATCCCGGGCACACTCACGATGTCGTTCTCATGCCGTCGCCCCGGGTGCACGAGGCGTCAGTAGCACGCTTAGCGAAAACCACGACCGCGCGGAACGAACATCAGCCGCCGTTGAGAAATCCCGGGCACTCTCACGATGTCGTTCTCATGCCGTCGCCGCGGGTGCACGAGGCGTCAGTAGCACGCTTAGCGAAAACCACGACCGCGCGGAACGAACATCAGCCGCCGTTGAGAAATCCCGGGCACACTCACGATGTCGTTCTCATGCCGTCGCCGCGGGTGCACGAGGCGTCAGTAGCACGCTTAGCGAAAACCACGACCGCGCGGAACGAACATCCGCCACCTTTGAGAAATCCCGGGCACACTCACGATGTCGTTCTCATGCCGTCGCCGCGGGTGCACGAGGCGTCAGTAGCACGCTTAGCGAAAACCACGACCGCGCGGAACGAACATCCGCCACCTTTGAGAAATCCCGGGCACACTCACGATGTCGTTCTCATGCCGTCGCCGCGGGTGCACCAGGCGTCAGTAGCACGCTTAGCGAAAACCACGACCGCGCGGAACGAACATCAGCCGCCGTTGAGAAATCTCGGGCACACTCACGATGTCGTTCTCATGCCGTCGACGCGGGTGCACCAGGCGTCAGTACCACGCTTACCGAAAACCACGACCGCGCAAAACGAACATCAGCCGCCGTTGAGAAATCCCGTGCACACAGAGGATGTCGTCCCTGCTGCCGTCGCCGCGGGTGCAATAGGCGTCAGTAGCACGCTTAGCGAAAAAACGAACGCGCGGAACGAACATCCGCCACCTTTGAGAAATCCCGGGCACACTCACGATGATGTTCTCATGCTGTCGCCGCGGGTGCACGAGGCGTCAGTAGCACGCTTAGCGAAAACCACGACCGCGCGGAACGAACATCAGCCGCCGTTGAGAAATCCCGGGCACACTCACGATGTCGTTCTCATGCCGTCGCCCGGGTGCACGAGGCGTCAGTAGCACGCTTAGCGAAAACCACGACCGCGCGGAACGAACATCCGCCACCTTTGAGAAATCCCGGGCACACTCACGATGTCGTTCTCATGCCGTCGCCCCGGGTGCACGAGGCGTCTGTAGCACGCTTAGCGAAAACCACGACCGCGCGGAACGAACATCCGCCACCTTTGAGAAATCCCGGGCACACTCACGATGTCGTTCTCATGCCGTCGCCCCGGGTGCACTTGGCGTCAGTAGCACGCTTAGCGAAAACCACGACCGCGCGGAACGAACATCCGCCACCTTTGAGAAATCCCGGGCACACTCACGATGTCGTTCTCATGCCGTCGCCGCGGGTGCATGAGGCGTCAGTAGCACGCTTAGCGAAAACCACGACCGCGCGGAACGAACATCCGCCACCTTTGAGAAATCCCGGGCACACTCACGATGATGTTCTCATGCTGTCGCCGCGGGTGCAAGAGGCGTCAGTAGCACGCTTAGCGAAAACCACGACCGCGCGGAACGAACATCAGCCGCCGTTGAGAAATCCCGGGCACACTCACGATGTCGTTCTCATGCCGTCGCCGCGGGTGCACGAGGCGTCAGTAGCACGCTTAGCGAAAACCACGACCGCGCGGAACGAACATCAGCCGCCGTTGAGAAATCCCGGGCACACTCACGATGTCGTTCTCATGCCGTCGCCCCGGGTGCACGAGGCGTCAGTAGCACGCTTGGCGAAAACCACGACCGCGCGGAACGAACATCAGCCGCCGTTGAGAAATCCCGGGCACACTCACGATGTCGTTCTCATGCCGTCGCCGCGGGTGCACGAGGCGTCAGTAGCACGCTTAGCGAAAACCACGACCGCGCGGAACGAACATCAGCCGCCGTTGAGAAATCCCGGGCACACTCACGATGTCGTTCTCATGCCGTCGCCCCGGGTGCACGAGGCGTCAGTAGCACGCTTAGCGAAAACCACGACCGCGCGGAACGAACATCAGCCGCCGTTGAGAAATCCCGGGCACACTCACGATGTCGTTCTCATGCCGTCGCCGCGGGTGCACGAGGCGTCAGTAGCACGCTTAGCGAAAACCACGACCGCGCGGAACGAACATCAGCCGCCGTTGAGAAATCCCGGGCACACTCACGATGTCGTTCTCATGCCGTCGCCCCGGGTGCACGAGGCGTCAGTAGCACGCTTAGCGAAAACCACGACCGCGCGGAACGAACATCAGCCGCCGTTGAGAAATCCCGGGCACACTCACGATGTCGTTCTCATGCCGTCGCCCCGGGTGCACGAGGCGTCAGTAGCACGCTTAGCGAAAACCACGACCGCGCGGAACGAACATCAGCCGCCGTTGAGAAATCCCGGGCACACTCACGATGTCGTTCTCATGCCGTCGCCCCGGGTGCACGAGGCGTCTGTAGCACGCTTAGCGAAAACCGCGACCGCGCGGAACGAACATCCGCCACCTTTGAGAAATCCCGGGCACACTCACGATGTCGTTCTCATGCCGTCGCCGCGGGTGCATGAGGCGTCAGTAGCACGCTTAGCGAAAACCACGACCGCGCGGAACGAACATCCGCCACCTTTGAGAAATCCCGGGCACACTCACGATGTCGTTCTCATGCCGTCGCCCCGGGTGCACGAGGCGTCAGTAGCACGCTTAGCGAAAACCACGACCGCGCGGAACGAACATCAGCCGCCGTTGAGAAATCCCGGGCACACTCACGATGTCGTTCTCATGCCGTCGCCCCGGGTGCACGAGGCGTCAGTAGCACGCTTAGCGAAAACCACGACCGCGCGGAACGAACATCCGCCACCTTTGAGAAATCCCGGGCACACTCACGATGTCGTTCTCATGCCGTCGCCGCGGGTGCATGAGGCGTCAGTAGCACGCTTAGCGAAAACCACGACCGCGCGGAACGAACATCCGCCACCTTTGAGAAATCCCGGGCACACTCACGATGATGTTCTCATGCTGTCGCCGCGGGTGCAAGAGGCGTCAGTAGCACGCTTAGCGAAAACCACGACCGCGCGGAACGAACATCAGCCGCCGTTGAGAAATCCCGGGCACACTCACGATGTCGTTCTCATGCCGTCGCCGCGGGTGCACGAGGCGTCAGTAGCACGCTTAGCGAAAACCACGACCGCGCGGAACGAACATCAGCCGCCGTTGAGAAATCCCGGGCACACTCACGATGTCGTTCTCATGCCGTCGCCCCGGGTGCACGAGGCGTCAGTAGCACGCTTGGCGAAAACCACGACCGCGCGGAACGAACATCAGCCGCCGTTGAGAAATCCCGGGCACACTCACGATGTCGTTCTCATGCCGTCGCCGCGGGTGCACGAGGCGTCAGTAGCACGCTTAGCGAAAACCACGACCGCGCGGAACGAACATCAGCCGCCGTTGAGAAATCCCGGGCACACTCACGATGTCGTTCTCATGCCGTCGCCCCGGGTGCACGAGGCGTCAGTAGCACGCTTAGCGAAAACCACGACCGCGCGGAACGAACATCAGCCGCCGTTGAGAAATCCCGGGCACACTCACGATGTCGTTCTCATGGCGTCGCCCCGGGTGCACGAGGCGTCAGTAGCACGCTTGGCGAAAACCACGACCGCGCGGAACGAACATCAGCCGCCGTTGAGAAATCCCGGGCACACTCACGATGTCGTTCTCATGGCGTCGCCCCGGGTGCACGAGGCGTCAGTAGCACGCTTAGCGAAAACCACGACCGCGCGGAACGAACATCAGCCGCCGTTGAGAAATCCCGGGCACACTCACGATGTCGTTCTCATGCCGTCGCCCCGGGTGCACGAGGCGTCAGTAGCACGCTTGGCCAAAACCACGACCGCGCGGAACGAACATCAGCCGCCGTTGAGAAATCCCGGGCACACTCACGATGTCGTTCTCATGGCGTCGCCGCGGGTGCACGAGGCGTCAGTAGCACGCTTAGCGAAAACCACGACCGCGCGGAACGAACATCAGCCGCCGTTGAGAAATCCCGGGCACACTCACGATGTCGTTCTCATGCCGTCGCCCCGGGTGCACGAGGCGTCAGTAGCACGCTTAGCGAAAACCACGACCGCGCGGAACGAACATCAGCCGCCGTTGAGAAATCCCGGGCACACTCACGATGTCGTTCTCATGCCGTCGCCCCGGGTGCACGAGGCGTCAGTAGCACGCTTAGCGAAAACCACGACCGCGCGGAACGAACATCAGCCGCCGTTGAGAAATCCCGGGCACACTCACGATGTCGTTCTCATGCCGTCGCCCCGGGTGCACGAGGCGTCAGTAGCACGCTTAGCGAAAACCACGACCGCGCGGAACGAACATCAGCCGCCGTTGAGAAATCCCGGGCACACTCACGATGTCGTTCTCATGCCGTCGCCCCGGGTGCACGAGGCGTCTGTAGCACGCTTAGCGAAAACCGCGACCGCGCGGAACGAACATCCGCCACCTTTGAGAAATCCCGGGCACACTCACGATGTCGTTCTCATGCCGTCGCCCCGGGTGCACGAGGCGTCAGTAGCACGCTTACCGAAAACCACGGTCGCGCGGAACGAACATCAGCCGCCGTTGAGAAATCCCGGGCACACTCACGATGTCGTTCTCATGCCGTCGCCCCGGGTGCACGAGGCGTCTGTAGCACGCTTAGCGAAAACCACGACCGCGCGGAACGAACATCAGCCGCCGTTGAGAAATCCCGGGCACACTCACGATGTCGTTCTCATGCCGTCGCCCCGGGTGCACGAGGCGTCAGTAGCACGCTTAGCGAAAACCACGGCCGCGCGGAACGAACATCAGCCGCCGTTGAGAAATCCCGGGCACACTCACGATGTCGTTCTCATGCCGTCGCCCCGGGTGCACGAGGCGTCAGTAGCACGCTTAGCGAAAACCACGACCGCGCGGAACGAACATCCGCCACCTTTGAGAAATCCCGGGCACACTCACGATGTCGTTCTCATGCCGTCGCCCCGGGTGCACGAGGCGTCAGTAGCACGCTTAGCGAAAACCACGACCGCGCGGAACGAACATCAGCCGCCGTTGAGAAATCCCGGGCACACTCACGATGTCGTTCTCATGCCGTCGCCCCGGGTGCACGAGGCGTCTGTAGCACGCTTAGCGAAAACCGCGACCGCGCGGAACGAATATCCGCCACCTTTGAGAAATCCCGGGCACACTCACGATGTCGTTCTCATGCCGTCGCCCCGGGTGCACGAGGCGTCAGTAGCACGCTTAGCGAAAACCACGACCGCGCGGAACGAACATCCGCCACCTTTGAGAAATCCCGGGCACACTCACGATGTCGTTCTCATGCCGTCGCCCCGGGTGCACGAGGCGTCAGTAGCACGCTTACCGAAAACCACGACCGCGCGGAACGAACATCAGCCGCCGTTGAGAAATCCCGGGCACACTCACGATGTCGTTCTCATGCCGTCGCCCCGGGTGCACGAGGCGTCAGTAGCACGCTTAGCGAAAACCGCGACCGCGCGGAACGAACATCCGCCACCTTTGAGAAATCCCGGGCACACTCACGATGTCGTTCTCATGCCGTCGCCCCGGGTGCACGAGGCGTCAGTAGCACGCTTAGCGAAAACCACGACCGCGCGGAACGAACATCCGCCACCTTTGAGAAATCCCGGGCACACTCACGATGTCGTTCTCATGCCGTCGCCCCGGGTGCACGAGGCGTCTGTAGCACGCTTAGCGAAAACCGCGACCGCGCGGAACGAACATCAGCCGCCGTTGAGAAATCCCGGGCACACTCACGATGTCGTTCTCATGCCGTCGCGCCGGGTGCACGAGGCGTCTGTAGCACGCTTAGCGAAAACCGCGACCGCGCGGAACGAACATCCGCCACCTTTGAGAAATCCCGGGCACACTCACGATGTCGTTCTCATGCCGTCGCCCCGGGTGCACGAGGCGTCAGTAGCACGCTTACCGAAAACCACGACCGCGCGGAACGAACATCAGCCGCCGTTGAGAAATCCCGGGCACACTCACGATGTCGTTCTCATGCCGTCGCCCCGGGTGCACGAGGCGTCAGTAGCACGCTTAGCGAAAACCACGACCGCGCGGAACGAACATCCGCCACCTTTGAGAAATCCCGGGCACACTCACGATGTCGTTCTCATGCCGTCGCCGCGGGTGCACGAGGCGTCAGTAGCACGCTTAGCGAAAACCACGACCGCGCGGAACGAACATCCGCCACCTTTGAGAAATCCCGGGCACACTCACGATGTCGTTCTCATGCCGTCGCCCCGGGTGCACGAGGCGTCAGTAGCACGCTTAGCGAAAACCACGACCGCGCGGAACGAACATCAGCCGCCGTTGAGAAATCCCGGGCACACTCACGATGTCGTTCTCATGCCGTCGCCGCGGGTGCACGAGGCGTCAGTAGCACGCTTAGCGAAAACCACGACCGCGCGGAACGAACATCCGCCACCTTTGAGAAATCCCGGGCACTCTCACGATGTCGTTCTCATGCCGTCGCCGCGGGTGCACGAGGCGTCAGTAGCACGCTTAGCGAAAACCACGACCGCGCGGAACGAACATCAGCCGCCGTTGAGAAATCCCGGGCACACTCACGATGTCGTTCTCATGCCGTCGCCGCGGGTGCACGAGGCGTCAGTAGCACGCTTAGCGAAAACCACGACCGCGCGGAACGAACATCAGCCGCCGTTGAGAAATCCCGGGCACACTCACGATGTCGTTCTCATGCCGTCGCCCCGGGTGCACGAGGCGTCAGTAGCACGCTTAGCGAAAACCACAACCGCGCGGAACGAACATCCGCCACCTTTGAGAAATCCCGGGCACACTCACGATGTCGTTCTCATGCCGTCGCCGCGGGTGCACCAGGCGTCAGTAGCACGCTTAGCGAAAACCACGACCGCGCGGAACGAACATCAGCCGCCGTTGAGAAATCTCGGGCACACTCACGATGTCGTTCTCATGCCGTCGACGCGGGTGCACCAGGCGTCAGTACCACGCTTACCGAAAACCACGACCGCGCAAAACGAACATCAGCCGCCGTTGAGAAATCCCGTGCACACAGAGGATGTCGTCCCTGCTGCCGTCGCCGCGGGTGCAATAGGCGTCAGTAGCACGCTTAGCGAAAAAACGAACGCGCGGAACGAACATCCGCCACCTTTGAGAAATCCCGGGCACACTCACGATGATGTTCTCATGCTGTCGCCGCGGGTGCACGAGGCGTCAGTAGCACGCTTAGCGAAATCCACGACCGCGCGGAACGAACATCAGCCGCCGTTGAGAAATCCCGGGCACACTCACGATGTCGTTCTCATGCCGTCGCCCGGGTGCACGAGGCGTCAGTAGCACGCTTAGCGAAAACCACGACCGCGCGGAACGAACATCCGCCACCTTTGAGAAATCCCGGGCACACTCACGATGTCGTTCTCATGCCGTCGCCCCGGGTGCACGAGGCGTCTGTAGCACGCTTAGCGAAAACCACGACCGCGCGGAACGAACATCCGCCACCTTTGAGAAATCCCGGGCACACTCACGATGTCGTTCTCATGCCGTCGCCCCGGGTGCACGAGGCGTCAGTAGCACGCTTAGCGAAAACCACGACCGCGCGGAACGAACATCCGCCACCTTTGAGAAATCCCGGGCACACTCACGATGTCGTTCTCATGCCGTCGCCGCGGGTGCATGAGGCGTCAGTAGCACGCTTAGCGAAAACCACGACCGCGCGGAACGAACATCAGCCACCTTTGAGAAATCCCGGGCACACTCACGATGATGTTCTCATGCTGTCGCCGCGGGTGCAAGAGGCGTCAGTAGCACGCTTAGCGAAAACCACGACCGCGCGGAACGAACATCAGCCGCCGTTGAGAAATCCCGGGCACTCTCACGATGTCGTTCTCATGCCGTCGCCGCGGGTGCACGAGGCGTCAGTAGCACGCTTAGCGAAAACCACGACCGCGCGGAACGAACATCCGCCACCTTTGAGAAATCCCGGGCACACTCACGATGATGTTCTCATGCTGTCGCCGCGGGTGCAAGAGGCGTCAGTAGCACGCTTAGCGAAAACCACGACCGCGCGGAACGAACATCAGCCGCCGTTGAGAAATCCCGGGCACACTCACGATGTCGTTCTCATGCCGTCGCCCCGGGTGCACGAGGCGTCAGTAGCACGCTTAGCGAAAACCACGACCACGCGGAACGAACATCCGCCACCTTTGAGAAATCCCGGGCAAACTCACGATGTCGTTCTCATGCCGTCGCCCCGGGTGCACGAGGCGTCTGTAGCACGCTTAGCGAAAACCACGACCGCGCGGAACGAACATCCGCCACCTTTGAGAAATCCCGGGCAAACTCACGATGTCGTTCTCATGCTGTCGCCGCGGGTGCAAGAGGCGTCTGTAGCACGCTTAGCGAAAACCACGACCGCGCGGAACGAACATCCGCCACCTTTGAGAAATCCCGGGCAAACTCACGATGTCGTTCTCATGCCGTCGCCCCGGGTGCACGAGGCGTCAGTAGCACGCTTAGCGAAAACCACGACCGCGCGGAACGAACATCCGCCACCTTTGAGAAATCCCGGGCAAACTCACGATGTCGTTCTCATGCCGTCGCCCCCGGTGCACGAGGCGTCTGTAGCACGCTTAGCGAAAACCACGACCGCGCGGAACGAACATCCGCCACCTTTGAGAAATCCCGGGCACACTCACGATGTCGTTCTCATGCCGTCGCCCCGGGTGCACGAGGCGTCAGTAGCACGCTTAGCGAAAACCACGACCGCGCGGAACGAACATCCGCCACCTTTGAGAAATCCCGGGCAAACTCACGATGTCGTTCTCATGCCGTCGCCCCGGGTGCACGAGGCGTCTGTAGCACGCTTAGCGAAAACCACGACCGCGCGGAACGAACATCCGCCACCTTTGAGAAATCCCGGGCACACTCACGATGTCGTTCTCATGCCGTCGCCCCGGGTGCACGAGGCGTCTGTAGCACGCTTAGCGAAAACCACGACCGCGCGGAACGAACATCCGCCACCTTTGAGAAATCCCGGGCAAACTCACGATGTCGTTCTCATGCCGTCGCCCCGGGTGCACGAGGCGTCTGTAGCACGCTTAGCGAAAACCACGACCGCGCGGAACGAACATCCGCCACCTTTGAGAAATCCCGGGCACACTCACGATGTCGTTCTCATGCCGTCGCCCCGGGTGCACGAGGCGTCTGTAGCACGCTTAGCGAAAACCACGACCGCGCGGAACGAACATCCGCCACCTTTGAGAAATCCCGGGCAAACTCACGATGTCGTTCTCATGCCGTCGCCCCGGGTGCACGAGGCGTCAGTAGCACGCTTAGCGAAAACCACGACCGCGCGGAACGAACATCCGCCACCTTTGAGAAATCCCGGGCACACTCACGATGTCGTTCTCATGCCGTCGCCCCGGGTGCACGAGGCGTCTGTAGCACGCTTAGCGAAAACCACGACCGCGCGGAACGAACATCCGCCACCTTTGAGAAATCCCGGGCAAACTCACGATGTCGTTCTCATGCCGTCGCCCCGGGTGCACGAGGCGTCTGTAGCACGCTTAGCGAAAACCACGACCGCGCGGAACGAACATCCGCCACCTTTGAGAAATCCCGGGCACACTCACGATGTCGTTCTCATGCCGTCGCCCCGGGTGCACGAGGCGTCTGTAGCACGCTTAGCGAAAACCACGACCGCGCGGAACGAACATCCGCCACCTTTGAGAAATCCCGGGCACACTCACGATGTCGTTCTCATGCCGTCGCCCCGGGTGCACGAGGCGTCTGTAGCACGCTTAGCGAAAACCACGACCGCGCGGAACGAACATCCGCCACCTTTGAGAAATCCCGGGCAAACTCACGATGTCGTTCTCATGCCGTCGCCCCGGGTGCACGAGGCGTCTGTAGCACGCTTAGCGAAAACCACGACCGCGCGGAACGAACATCCGCCACCTTTGAGAAATCCCGGGCACACTCACGATGTCGTTCTCATGCCGTCGCCCCGGGTGCACGAGGCGTCTGTAGCACGCTTAGCGAAAACCACGACCGCGCGGAACGAACATCCGCCACCTTTGAGAAATCCCGGGCACACTCACGATGTCGTTCTCATGCCGTCGCCCCGGGTGCACGAGGCGTCTGTAGCACGCTTAGCGAAAACCACGACCGCGCGGAACGAACATCCGCCACCTTTGAGAAATCCCGGGCAAACTCACGATGTCGTTCTCATGCCGTCGCCCCGGGTGCACGAGGCGTCAGTAGCACGCTTAGCGAAAACCACGACCGCGCGGAACGAACATCCGCCACCTTTGAGAAATCCCGGGCACACTCACGATTTTCGTTCTCATGCCGTCGCCCCGGGTGCACGAGGCGTCTGTAGCACGCTTAGCGAAAACCACGACCGCGCGGAACGAACATCCGCCACCTTCGAGAAATCCCGGGCAAACTCACGATGTCGTTCTCATGCTGTCGCCGCGGGTGCAAGAGGCGTCAGTAGCACGCTTAGCGAAAACCACGACCGCGCGGAACGAACATCCGCCACCTTTCAGAAATCCCGGGCACACTCACGATGTCGTTCTCATGCCGTCGCCCCGGGTGCACGAGGCGTCAGTAGCACGCTTAGCGAAAACCACGACCGCGCGGAACGAACATCAGCCGCCGTTGAGAAATCCCGGGCACACTCACGATGTCGTTCTCATGCCGTCGCCCCGGGTGCACGAGGCGTCTGTAGCACGCTTAGCGAAAACCACGACCGCGCGGAACGAACATCAGCCGCCGTTGAGAAATCCCGGGCACACTCACGATGTCGTTCTCATGCCGTCGCCCCGGGTGCACGAGGCGTCAGTAGCACGCTTAGCGAAAACCACGACCGCGCGGAACGAACATCCGCCACCTTTGAGAAATCCCGGGCACACTCACGATGTCGTTCTCATGCCGTCGCCCCGGGTGCACGAGGCGTCAGTAGCACGCTTAGCGAAAACCACGACCGCGCGGAACGAACATCAGCCGCCGTTGAGAAATCCCGGGCACACTCACGATGTCGTTCTCATGCCGTCGCCCCGGGTGCACGAGGCGTCAGTAGCACGCTTAGCGAAAACCACGACCGCGCGGAACGAACATCAGCCGCCGTTGAGAAATCCCGGGCACACTCACGATGTCGTTCTCATGCCGTCGCCCCGGGTGCACGAGGCGTCTGTAGCACGCTTAGCGAAAACCACGACCGCGCGGAACGAACATCCGCCACCTTTGAGAAATCCCGGGCACACTCACGATGTCGTTCTCATGCCGTCGCCCCGGGTGCACGAGGCGTCAGTAGCACGCTTACCGAAAACCAGGACCGCGCGGAACGAACATCCGCCACCTTTGAGAAATCCCGGGCACACTCACGATGTCGTTCTCATGCCGTCGCCGCGGGTGCACGAGGCGTCAGTAGCACGCTTAGCGAAAAAACGAACGCGCGGAACGAACATCCGCCACCTTTGAGAAATCCCGGGCACACTCACGATGTCGTTCTCATGCCGTCGCCGCGGGTGCACGAGGCGTCAGTAGCACGCTTAGCGAAAACCACGACCGCGCGGAACGAACATCCGCCACCTTTCAGAAATCCCGGGCACACTCACGATGTCGTTCTCATGCCGTCGCCCCGGGTGCACGAGGCGTCAGTAGCACGCTTACCGAAAACCAGGACCGCGCGGAACGAACATCCGCCACCTTTGAGAAATCCCGGGCACACTCACGATGTCGTTCTCATGCCGTCGCCGCGGGTGCACGAGGCGTCAGTAGCACGCTTAGCGAAAAAACGAACGCGCGGAACGAACATCCGCCACCTTTGAGAAATCCCGGGCACACTCACGATGTCGTTCTCATGCCGTCGCCGCGGGTGCACGAGGCGTCAGTAGCACGCTTAGCGAAAACCACGACCGCGCGGAACGAACATCAGCCGCCGTTGAGAAATCCCGGGCACACTCACGATGTCGTCCCTTATGCCGTCGCCGCGGATGCACCAGGCGTCAGTAGCACGCTTAGCGAAAACCACGACCGCGCGGAACGAACATCAGCCGCCGTTAAGAAATCCAGGGCACACTCACGATGTCGTCCCTGATGCCGTCGCCGCGGGTGCACCAGGCGTCAGTAGCACGCTTAACGAAAACCACGACCGCGCGGAACGAACATCAGCCGCCGTTGAGAAATCCCGGGCACACTCAGGATGTCGTCCCTGATGACGTCGCCACGGGTGCACCAGGCGTCAGTAGCACGCTTAGAGAAAACCACGATCGCGCGGAACGAACATCAGCCGCCGTTAAGAAATCCCGGGCACACTCACGATGTCGTCCTCATGTTGTCGCCGTGAGTGCACGAGGCGTCAGTAGCACGCTTAGCGAAAAAACGAACGCGCGGAACGAACATCCGCCACCTTTGAGAAAACCCGGGCACACTCACGATGTCGTCCCTGATGACGTCGTCGCGTATGCACCAGGCGTCAGTAGCACGCTTAGCGAAAACCACGACCGCGCGGAACGAACATCAGCCGCCGTTAAGAAATCCAGGGCACACTCACGATGTCGTCCCAGCTGCCGTCGCCGCGGGTGCACCAGGCGTCAGTAGCACGCTTAGCGAAAACCACGACCGCGCGGAACGAACATCAGCCGCCGTTGAGAAATCCCGGGCACACAGAGGATGTCGTCCCTGCTGCCGTCGCCGCGGGTGCACCAGGCGTCAGTAGCACGCTTAGCGAAAACCACGACCGCACGGAACGAACATCACCCGCCGTTGAGAAATCCCGGGCACACTCAGGATGTCGTCCCTGATGACGTCGCCACGGGTGCACCAGGCGTCAGTAGCACGCTTAGAGAAAACCACGATCGCGCGGAACGAACATCAGCCGCCGTTAAGAAATCCCGGGCACACTCACGATGTCGTCCTCATGTTGTCGCCGTGAGTGCACGAGGCGTCAGTAGCACGCTTAGCGAAAAAACGAACGCGCGGAACGAACATCCGCCACCTTTGAGAAAACCCGGGCACACTCACGATGTCGTCCCTGATGACGTCGTCGCGTATGCACCAGGCGTCAGTAGCACGCTTAGCGAAAACCACGACCGCGCGGAACGAACATCAGCCGCCGTTAAGAAATCCAGGGCACACTCACGATGTCGTCCCAGCTGCCGTCGCCGCGGGTGCACCAGGCGTCAGTAGCACGCTTAGCGAAAACCACGACCGCGCGGAACGAACATCAGCCGCCGTTGAGAAATCCCGGGCACACAGAGGATGTCGTCCCTGCTGCCGTCGCCGCGGGTGCACCAGGCGTCAGTAGCACGCTTAGCGAAAACCACGACCGCACGGAACGAACATCACCCGCCGTTGAGAAATCCCGGGCACACTCACGATGTCGTTCTCATGCCGTCGCCCCGGGTGCACGAGGCGTCAGTAGCACGCTTAGCGAAAACCACGACCGCGCGGAACGAACATCCGCCACCTTTGAGAAATCCCGGGCACACTCACGATGTCGTTCTCATGCCGTCGCCCCGGGTGCACGAGGCGTCAGTAGCACGCTTAGCGAAAACCACGACCGCGCGGAACGAACATCCGCCACCTTTGAGAAATCCCGGGCACACTCACGATGTCGTTCTCATGCCGTCGCCCCGGGTGCACGAGGCGTCAGTAGCACGCTTAGCGAAAACCACGACCGCGCGGAACGAACATCAGCCGCCGTTGAGAAATCCCGGGCACACTCACGATGTCGTTCTCATGCCGTCGCCCCGGGTGCACGAGGCGTCAGTCGCACGCTTAGCGAAAACCACGACCGCGCGGAACGAACATCCGCCACCTTTGAGAAATCCCGGGCACACTCACGATGTCGTTCTCATGCCGTCGCCGCGGGTGCACCAGGCGTCAGTAGCACGCTTAGCGAAAACCACGACCGCGCGGAACGAACATCAGCCGCCGTTGAGAAATCCCGTGCACACAGAGGATGTCGTCCCTGCTGCCGTCGCCGCGGGTGCACGAGGCGTCAGTAGCACGCTTAGCGAAAAAACGAACGCGCGGAACGAACATCCGCCACCTTTGAGAAATCCCGGGCACACTCACGATGTCGTTCTCATGCCGTCGCCGCGGGTGCACGAGGCGTCAGTAGCGCGCTTAGGGAAAACCACGACCGCGCGGAACGAACATCAGCCGCCGTTGAGAAATCCCGGGCACACTCACGATGTCGTTCTCATGCCGTCGCCGCGGGTGCACCAGGCGTCAGTAGCACGCTTAGCGAAAACCACGACCGCGCGGAACGAACATCAGCCGCCGTTGAGAAATCCCGTGCACACAGAGGATGTCGTCCCTGCTGCCGTCGCCGCGGGTGCACGAGGTGTCAGTAGCACGCTTAGCGAAAAAACGAACGCGCGGAACGAACATCCGCCACCTTTGAGAAATCCCGGGCACACTCACGATGTCGTTCTCATGCCGTCGCCGCGGGTGCACGAGGCGTCAGTAGCACGCTTAGGGAAAACCACGACCGCGCGGAACGAACATCAGCCGCCGTTGAGAAATCCCGGGCACACTCACGATGTCGTTCTCATGCCGTCGCCGCGGGTGCACCAGGCGTCAGTAGCACGCTTAGCGAAAACCACGGCCGCGCGGAACGAACATCAGCCGCCGTTGAGAAATCCCGTGCACACAGAGGATGTCGTCCCTGCTGCCGTCGCCGCGGGTGCACGAGGTGTCAGTAGCACGCTTAGCGAAAAAACGAACGCGCGGAACGAACATCCGCCACCTTTGAGAAATCCCGGGCACACTCACGATGTCGTTCTCATGCCGTCGCCACGGGTGCACGAGGCGTCAGTAGCACGCTTAGCGAAAACCACGACCGCGCGGAACGAACATCAGCCGCCGTTGAGAAATCCCGGGCACACTCACGATGTCGTTCTCATGCCGTCGCCGCGGGTGCACGAGGCGTCAGTAGCACGCTTAGCGAAAACCACGACCGCGCGGAACGAACATCCGCCACCTTTGAGAAATCCCGGGCACACTCACGATGTCGTTCTCATGCCGTCGCCGCGGGTGCACGAGGCGTCAGTAGCACGCTTAGCGAAAAAACGAACGCGCGGAACGAACATCCGCCACCTTTGAGAAATCCCGGGCACACTCACGATGTCGTTCTCATGCCGTCGCCGCGGGTGCACGAGGCGTCAGTAGCACGCTTAGCGAAAACCACGACCGCGCGGAACGAACATCAGCCGCCGTTGAGAAATCCCGGGCACACTCAGGATGTCGTCCCTTATGCCGTCGCCGCGGGTGCACCAGGCGTCAGTAGCACGCTTAGCGAAAACCACGATCGCGCGGAACGAACATCAGCCGCCGTTAAGAAATCCAGGGCACACTCAGGATGTCCTCCCTGATGACGTCGCCGCGGGTGCACCAGGCGTCAGTAGCACGCTTAGCGAAAAAACGAACGCGCGGAACGAACATCCGCCACCTTTGAGAAATCCCGGGCACACTCACGATGTCGTTCTCATGCCGTCGCCGCGGGTGCACGAGGCGTCAGTAGCACGCTTAGCGAAAACCACGACCGCGCGGAACGAACATCAGCCGCCGTTGAGAAATCCCGGGCACACTCAGGATGTCGTCCCTTATGCCGTCGCCGCGGGTGCACCAGGCGTCAGTAGCACGCTTAGCGAAAACCACGATCGCGCGGAACGAACATCAGCCGCCGTTCAGAAATCCAGGGCACACTCAGGATGACGTCGCTGAGGACGTCGCCGCGGGTGCACCAGGCGTCAGTAGCACGCTTAGCGAAAACCACGATCGCGCGGAACGAACATCAGCCGCCGTTAAGAAATCCCGGGCACACTCACGATGTCGTTCTCATGTTGTCGCCGTGGGTGCACGAGGCGTCAGTAGCACGCTTAGCGAAAAAACGAACGCGCGGAACGAACATCCGCCACCTTTGAGAAATCCCGGGCACACAGAGGATGTCGTCCCTGCTGATGTCGCCGCGGGTGCACCAGGCGTCAGTAGCACGCTTAGCGAAAACCACGACCGCGCGGAACGAACATCAGCCGCCGTTGAGAAATCCCGGGCACACAGAGGATGTCGTCCCTGCTGCCGTCGCCGCGGGTGCACCAGGCGTCAGTAGCACGCTTAGCGAAAACCACGACCGCGCGGAACGAACATCAGCCGCCGTTGAGAAATCCCGGGCACACAGAGGATGTCGTCCCTGCTGCCGTCGCCGCGGGTGCACCAGGCGTCAGTAGCACGCTTAGCGAAAACCACGACCGCTCGGAACCAACATCAGCCGCCGTTGAGAAGTCCCGGGCACACAGAGGATGTCGTCCCTGCTGCCGTCGCCGCGGGTGCACCAGGCGTCAGTAGCACGCTTAGCGAAAACCACGACCGCGCGGAACGAACATCAGCCGCCGTTGAGAAATCCCGGGCACACAGAGGATGTCGTCCCTGCTGCCGTCGCCGCGGGTGCACCAGGCGTCAGTAGCACGCTTAGCGAATGCCACGACCGCGCGGAACGAACATCAGCCGCCGTTGAGAAATCCCGGGCACACAGAGGATGTCGTCCCTGCTGCCGTCGCCGCGGGTGCACCTGGCGTCAGTAGCACGCTTAGCGAAAACCACGACCGCGCGGAACGAACATCAGCCGCCGTTGAGAAATCCCGGGCACACAGAGGATGTCGTCCCTGCTGCCGTCGCCGCGGGTGCACCTGGCGTCAGTAGCACGCTTAGCGAAAACCACGACCGCGCGGAACGAACATCAGCCGCCGTTGAGAAATCCCGGGCACACAGAGGATGTCGTCCCTGCTGCCGTCGCCGCGGGTGCACCTGGCGTCAGTAGCACGCTTAGCGAAAACCACGACCGCGCGGAACGAACATCAGCCGCCGTTGAGAAATCCCGGGCACACAGAGGATGTCGTCCCTGCTGCCGTCGCCGCGGGTGCACCAGGCGTCAGTAGCACGCTTAGCGAAAACCACGACCGCGCGGAACGAACATCAGCCGCCGTTGAGAAATCCCGGGCACACAGAGGATGTCGTCCCTGCTGCCGTCGCCGCGGGTGCACCAGGCGTCAGTAGCAGGCTTAGCGAAAACCACGACCGCTCGGAACGAACATCAGCCGCCGTTGAGAAATCCCGGGCACACAGAGGAAGTCGTCCCTGCTGCCGTCGCCGCGGGTGCACCAGGCGTCAGTAGCACGCTTAGCGAAAACCACGACCGCGCGGAACGAACATCAGCCGCCGTTGAGAAATCCCGTGCACACAGAGGATGTCGTCCCTGCTGCCGTCGCCGCGGGTGCACCAGGCGTCAGTAGCACGCTTAGCGAAAACCACGACCGCTCGGAACGAACATCAGCCGCCGTTGAGAAATCCCGGGCACACAGATGATGTCGTCCCCGCTGCCGTCGCCGCGGGTGCACCAGGCGTCAGTAGCACGCTTAGCGAAAGCCACGACCGCTCGGAACGAACATCAGCCGCCGCTGAGAAATCCCGGGCACACTCACGATGTCGTCCCTGATGCCGACGCCGCGGGTGCACCAGGCGTCAGTAGCACGCTTAGCGAAAACCACGACCGCTCGGAACGAACATCAGCCGCCTTTGAGAAATCCCGGGCACACAGAGGATGTCGTCCCTGCTGCCGTCGCCGCGGGTGCACCAGGCGTCAGTAGCACGCTTAGCGAAAACCACGACCGCTCGGAACGAACATCAGCCGCCGTTGAGAAATCCCGGGCACACAGAGGAAGTCGTCCCTGCTGCCGTCGCCGCGGGTGCACCAGGCGTCAGTAGCACGCTTAGCGAAAACCACGACCGCGCGGAACGAACATCAGCCGCCGTTGAGAAATCCCGTGCACACAGAGGATGTCGTCCCTGCTGCCGTCGCCGCGGGTGCACCAGGCGTCAGTAGCAGGCTTAGCGAAAACCACGACCGCGCGGAACGAACATCAGCCGCCGTTGAGAAATCCCGTGCACACAGAGGATGTCGTCCCTGCTGCCGTCGCCGCGGGTGCACCAGGCGTCAGTAGCAGGCTTAGCGAAAACCACGACCGCGCGGAACGAACATCAGCCGCCGTTGAGAAATCCCGGGCACACAGAGGATGTCGTCCCTGCTGCCGTCGCCGCGGGTGCACCTGGCGTCAGTAGCACGCTTAGCGAAAACCACGACCGCTCGGAACGAACATCAGCCGCCGTTGAGAAATCCCGGGCACACAGAGGAAGTCGTCCCTGCTGCCGTCGCCGCGGGTGCACCAGGCGTCAGTAGCACGCTTAGCGAAAACCACGACCGCGCGGAACGAACATCAGCCGCCGTTGAGAAATCCCGTGCACACAGAGGATGTCGTCCCTGCTGCCGTCGCCGCGGGTGCACCAGGCGTCAGTAGCACGCTTAGCGAAAACCACGACCGCGCGGAACGAACATCAGCCGCCGTTGAGAAATCCCGGGCACACAGAGGATGTCGTCCCTGCTGCCGTCGCCGCGGGTGCACCAGGCGTCAGTAGCAGGCTTAGCGAAAACCACGACCGCTCGGAACGAACATCAGCCGCCGTTGAGAAATCCCGGGCACACAGAGGAAGTCGTCCCTGCTGCCGTCGCCGCGGGTGCACCAGGCGTCAGTAGCAGGCTTAGCGAAAACCACGACCGCTCGGAACGAACATCAGCCGCCGTTGAGAAATCCCGGGCACACAGAGGAAGTCGTCCCTGCTGCCGTCGCCGCGGGTGCACCAGGCGTCAGTAGCACGCTTAGCGAAAACCACGACCGCGCGGAACGAACATCAGCCGCCGTTGAGAAATCCCGTGCACACAGAGGATGTCGTCCCTGCTGCCGTCGCCGCGGGTGCACCAGGCGTCAGTAGCACGCTTAGCGAAAACCACGACCGCGCGGAACGAACATCAGCCGCCGTTGAGAAATCCCGGGCACACAGATGATGTCGTCCCCGCTGCCGTCGCCGCGGGTGCACCAGGCGTCAGTAGCACGCTTAGCGAAAACCACGACCGCTCGGAACGAACATCAGCCGCCGTTGAGAAATCCCGGGCACACAGAGGATGTCGTCCCTGCTGCCGTCGCCGCGGGTGCACCAGGCGTCAGTAGCACGCTTAGCGAAAACCACGACCGCTCGGAACGAACATCAGCCGCCGTTGAGAAATCCCGGGCACACAGATGATGTCGTCCCCGCTGCCGTCGCCGCGGGTGCACCAGGCGTCAGTAGCACGCTTAGCGAAAACCACGACCGCTCGGAACGAACATCAGCCGCCGTTGAGAAATCCCGTGCACACAGAGGATGTCGTCCCTGCTGCCGTCGCCGCGGGTGCACCAGGCGTCAGTAGCACGCTTAGCGAAAGCCACGACCGCGCGGAACGAACATCAGCCGCCGTTGAGAAATCCCGGGCACACAGAGGATGTCGTCCCTGCTGCCGTCGCCGCGGGTGCACCTGGCGTCCGTAGCACGCTTAGCGAAAACCACGACCGCTCGGAACGAACATCAGCCGCCGCTGAGAAATCCCGGGCACACTCACGATGTCGTCCCTGATGCCGTCGCCGCGGGTGCACCAGGCGTCAGTAGCACGCTTAGCGAAAACCACGACCGCGCGGAACGAACATCAGCCGCCGTTGAGAAATCCCGGGCACACTCACGATGTCGTCCCTGATGCCGTCGCCGCGGGTGCACCAGGCGTCAATAGCACGCTTAGCGAAAACCACGACCGCTCGGAACGAACATCAGCCGCCGTTGAGAAATCCCGGGCACACTCACGATGTCGTCCCTGATGCCGTCGCCGCGGGTGCACCAGGCGTCAGTAGCACGCTTAGCGAAAACCACGACCGCGCGGAAAGAACATCAGCCGCCGTTGAGAAATCCCGGGCACACTCACGATGTCGTCCCTGATGCCGACGCCGCGGGTGCACCAGGCGTCAGTAGCACGCTTAGCGAAAACCACGACCGCGCGGAACGAACATCAGCCGCCGTTGAGAAATCCCGGGCACACTCACGATGTCGTCCCGGATGACGTCGCCGCGGGTGCACCAGGCGTCAGTAGCACGCTTAGCGAAAACCACGACCGCGCGGAACGAACATCAGCCGCCGTTGAGAAATCCCGGGCACACAGAGGATGTCGTCCCTGCTGCCATCGCCGCGGGTGCACCAGGCGTCAGTAGCACGCTTAGCGAAAACCACGACCGCTCGGAACGAACATCAGCCGCCGTTGAGAAATCCCGGGCACACTCACGTTGTCGTCCCTGATGCCGTCGCCGCGGGTGCACCAGGCGTCAGTAGCACGCTTAGTGAAAACCACGACCGCGCGGAACGAACATCAGACGCCGTTGAGAAATCCCGGGCACACTCACGATGTCGTCCCTGATGCCGTCGCCGCGGGTGCACCAGGCGTCAGTAGCACGCTTAGCGAAAACCACGACCGCGCGGAACGAACATCAGACGCCGTTGAGAAATCCCGGGCACACTCACGATGTCGTCCCTGATGCCGTCGCCGCGGGTGCACCAGGCGTCAGTAGCACGCTTAGCGAAAACCACGACCGCGCGGAACGAACATCAGCCGCCGTTGAGAAATCCCGGGCACACGCACGATGTCGTCCCTGATGCCGTCGCCGCGGGTGCACCAGGCGTCAGTAGCACGCTTAGCGAAAACCACGACCGCGCGGAACGAACATCAGCCGCCGTTGAGAAATCCCGGGCACACTCACGATGTCGTCCCTGATGCCGTCGCCGCGGGTGCACCAGGCGTCAGTAGCACGCTTAGCGAAAACCACGACCGCACGGAACGAACATCAGCCGCCGTTGAGAAATCCCGGGCACACTCACGATGTCGTCCCTGATGACGTCGCCGCGGGTGTACCAGGCGTCAGTAGCACGCTTAGCGAAAACCACGACCGCGCAGAAACGAACATCAGCCGCCGTTGAGAAATCCCGGCCACACAGAGGATGTCGTCCCTACTGCCGTCGCCGCGGGTGCACCAGGCGTCAGTAGCACGCTTAGCGAAAACCACGACCGCTCGGAACGAACATCAGCCGCCGTTGAGAAATCCCGGGCACACAGAGGATGTCGTCCCTACTGCCGTCGCCGCGGGTGCACCAGGCGTCAGTAGCACGCTTAGCGAAAACCACGACCGCTCGGAACGAACATCAGCCGCCGTTGAGAAATCCCGGGCACACTCACGATGTCGTCCCCGATGCCGTCGCCGCGGGTGCACCAGGCGTCAGTAGCACGCTTAGCGAAAACCACGACCGCGCGGAACGAACATCAGCCGCCGTTGAGAAATCCCGGGCACACTCACGATGTCGTCCCTGATGCCGTCGCCGCGGGTGCACCAGGCGTCAGTAGCACGCTTAGCGAAAACCACGACCGCGCGGAACGAACATCAGCCGCCGTTGAGAAATCCCGTTCACACTCACGATGTCGTCCCTGATGACGTCGCCGCGGGTGTACCAGGCGTCAGTAGCACGCTTAGCGAAAACCACGACCGCGCGGAACGAACATCAGCCGCCGTTGAGAAATACCGGGCACACAGAGGATGTCGTCCCTACTGCCGTCGCCGCGGGTGCACCAGGCGTCAGTAGCACGCTTAGCGAAAACCACGACCGCTCGGAACGAACATCAGCGGCCGTTGAGAAATCCCGGGCACACTCACGATGTCGTCCCTGATGCCGTCGCCGCGGGTGCACCAGGCGTCAGTAGCACGCTTAGCGAAAACCACGACCGCGCGGAACGAACATCAGCCGCCGTTGAGAAATCCCGGGCACACTCACGATGTCGTCCCTGATGACGTCGCCGCGGGTGCACCAGGCGTCAGTAGCACGGTTAGCGAAAACCACGACCGCGCGGAACGAACATCAGCCGCCGTTAAGAAATCCCGGGCACACAGAGGATGTCGTCCCTGCTGCCGTCGCCGCGGGTGCACCAGGCGTCAGTAGCACGCTTAGCGAAAACCACGACCGCTCGGAACGAACATCAGCCGCCGTTGAGAAATCCCGGGCACACTCACGATGTCGTCCCTGATGCCGACGCCGCGGGTGCACCAGGCGTCAGTAGCACGCTTAGCGAAAACCACGACCGCTCGGAACGAACATCAGCTGCCGTTGAGAAATCCCGGGCACACTCACGATGTCGTCCCTGATGCCGTCGCCGCGGGTGCACCAGGCGTCAGTAGCACGCTTAGCGAAAACCACGACCGCTCGGAACGAACATCAGCCGCCGTTGAGAAATCCCGGGCACACTCACGATGTCGTCCCTGATGCCGTCGCCGCGGGTGCACCAGGCGTCAGTAGCACGCTTAGCGAAAACCACGACCGCTCGGAACGAACATCAGCCGCCGTTGAGAAATCCCGGGCACACTCACGATGTCGTCCCTGATGCCGTCGCCGCGGGTGCACCAGGCGTCAGTAGCACGCTTAGCGAAAACCACGACCGCGCGGAACGAACATCAGACGCCGTTGAGAAATCCCGGGCACACTCACGATGTCGTCCCTGATGCCGTCGCCGCGGGTGCACCAGGCGTCAGTAGCACGCTTAGCGAAAACCACGACCGCGCGGAACGAACATCAGACGCCGTTGAGAAATCCCGGGCACACTCACGATGTCGTCCCTGATGCCGTCGCGCGGGTGCACCAGGCGTCAGTAGCACGCTTAGCGAAAACCACGACCGCGCGGAACGAACATCAGCCGCCGTTGAGAAATCCCGGGCACACTCACGATGTCGTCCCTGATGCCGACGCCAAGGGTGCACCAGGCGTCAGTAGCACGCTTAGCGAAAACCACGACCGCGCGGAACGAACATCAGCCGCCGTTGAGAAATCCCGGGCACACAGAGGATGTCGTCCCTGCAGCCGTCGCCGCGGGTGCACCAGGCGTCAGTAGCACGCTTAGCGAAAACCACGACCGCTCGGAACGAACATCAGCCGCCGTTGAGAAATCCCGGGCACACTCACGTTGTCGTCCCTGATGCCGTCGCCGCGGGTGCACCAGGCGTCAGTAGCACGCTTAGCGAAAACCACGACCGCGCGGAACGAACATCAGACGCCGTTGAGAAATCCCGGGCACACTCACGATGTCGTCCCTGATGCCGTCGCCGCGGGTGCACCAGGCGTCAGTAGCACGCTTAGCGAAAACCACGACCGCGCGGAACGAACATCAGACGCCGTTGAGAAATCCCGGGCACACTCACGATGTCGTCCCTGATGCCGTCGCGCGGGTGCACCAGGCGTCAGTAGCACGCTTAGCGAAAACCACGACCGCGCGGAACGAACATCAGCCGCCGTAGAGAAATCCCGGGCACACGCACGATGTCGTCCCTGATGCCGTCGCCGCGGGTGCACCAGGCGTCAGTAGCACGCTTAGCGAAAACCACGACCGCGCGGAACGAACATCAGCCGCCGTTGAG
Organism: Ixodes scapularis; assembly: GCF_016920785.2. NCBI lineage: Eukaryota > Metazoa > Arthropoda > Arachnida > Ixodida > Ixodidae > Ixodes > Ixodes scapularis. The sequence continues at coordinate 391,815 of NW_024610053.1, forward strand.
AAATCCCGGGCACACTCACGATGTCGTCCCTGATGCCGTCGCCGCGGGTGCACCAGGCGTCAGTAGCACGCTTAGCGAAAACCACGACCGCGCGGAACGAACATCAGCCGCCGTTGAGAAATCCCGGGCACACTCACGATGTCGTCCCTGATGACGTCGCCGCGGGTGTACCAGGCGTCAGTAGCACGCTTAGCGAAAACCACGACCGCGCGGAACGAACATCAGCCGCCGTTGAGAAATCCCGGGCACACAGAGGATGTCGTCCCTACTGCCGTCGCCGCGGGTGCACCAGGCGTCAGTAGCACGCTTAGCGAAAACCACGACCGCTCGGAACGAACATCAGCCGCCGTTGAGAAATCCCGGGCACACAGAGGATGTCGTCCCTACTGCCGTCGCCGCGGGTGCACCAGGCGTCAGTAGCACGCTTAGCGAAAACCACGACCGCTCGGAACGAACATCAGCCGCCGTTGAGAAATCCCGGGCACACAGAGGATGTCGTCCCTACTGCCGTCGCCGCGGGTGCACCAGGCGTCAGTAGCACGCTTAGCGAAAACCACGACCGCTCGGAACGAACATCAGCCGCCGTTGAGAAATCCCGGGCACACTCACGATGTCGTCCCTGATGCCGTCGCCGCGGGTGCACCAGGCGTCAGTAGCACGCTTAGCGAAAACCACGACCGCGCGGAACGAACATCAGCCGCCGTTGAGAAATCCCGGGCACACTCACGATGTCGTCCCTGATGCCGTCGCCGCGGGTGCACCAGGCGTCAGTAGCACGCTTAGCGAAAACCACGACCGCGCAGAACGAACATCAGCCGCCGTTGAGAAATCCCGGGCACACTCACGATGTCGTCCCTGATGACGTCGCCGCGGGTGTACCAGGCGTCAGTAGCACGCTTAGCGAAAACCACGACCGCGCGGAACGAACATCAGCCGCCGTTGAGAAATCCCGGGCACACAGAGGATGTCGTCCCTACTGCCGTCGCCGGGGGTGCACCAGGCGTCAGTAGCACGCTTAGCGAAAACCACGACCGCTCGGAACGAACATCAGCCGCCGTTGAGAAATCCCGGGCACACTCACGATGTCATCCCTGATGCCGTCGCCGCGGGTGCACCAGGCGTCAGTAGCACGCTTAGCGAAAACCACGACCGCGTGGAACGAACATCAGCCGCCGTTGAGAAATCCCGGGCACACTCACGATGTCGTCCCTGATGACGTCGCCGCGGGTGCACTAGGCGTCAGTAGCACGCTTAGCGAAAACCACGACCGCGCGGAACGAACATCAGCCGCCGTTAAGAAATCCCGGGCACACAGAGGATGTCGTCCCTGCTGCCGTCGCCGCGGGTGCACCAGGCGTCAGTAGCACGCTTAGCGAAAACCACGACCGCTCGGAACGAACATCAGCCGCCGTTGAGAAATCCCGGGCACACTCACGATGTCGTCCCTGATGCCGACGCTGCGGGTGCACCAGGCGTCAGTAGCACGCTTAGCGAAAACCACGACCGCTCGGAACGAACATCAGCCGCCGTTGAGAAATCCCGGGCACACTCACGATGTCGTCCCTGATGCCGTCGCCGCGGGTGCACCAGGCGTCAGTAGCACGCTTAGCGAAAACCACGACCGCTCGGAACGAACATCAGCCGCCGTTGAGAAATCCCGGGCACACTCACGATGTCGTCCCTGATGCCGTCGCCGCGGGTGCACCAGGCGTCAGTAGCACGCTTAGCGAAAACCACGACCGCTCGGAACGAACATCAGCCGCCGTTGAGAAATCCCGGGCACACTCACGATGTCGTCCCTGATGCCGTCGCCGCGGGTGCACCAGGCGTCAGTAGCACGCTTAGCGAAAACCACGACCGCGCGGAACGAACATCAGCCGCCGTTGAGAAATCCCGGGCACACTCATGATGTCGTCCCTGATGCCGACGCCGCGGGTGCACCAGGCGTCAGTAGCACGCTTAGCGAAAACCACGACCGCGCGGAACGAACATCAGCCGCCGTTGAGAAATCCCGGGCACACACACGATGTCGTCCCTGATGACGTCGCCGCGGGTGCACCAGGCGTCAGTAGCACGCTTAGCGATAACCACGACCGCGCGGAACGAACATCAGCCGCCGTTGAGAAATCCCGGGCACACAGAGGATGTCGTCCCTGCTGCCGTCGCCGCGGGTGCACCAGGCGTCAGTAGCACGCTTAGCGAAAACCACGACCGCTCGGAACGAACATCAGCCGCCGTTGAGAAATCCCGGGCACACAGAGGATGTCGTCCCTGCTGCCGTCGCCGCGGGTGCACCAGGCGTCAGTAGCACGCTTAGCGAAAACCACGACCGCGCGGAACGAACATCAGCCGCCGTGGAGAAATCCCGGGCACACAGAGGATGTCGTCCCTGCTGCCGTCGCCGCGGGTGCACCAGGCGTCAGTAGCACGCTTAGCGAAAACCACGACCGCGCGGAACGAACATCAGCCGCCGTTGAGAAATCCCGGGCACACAGAGGATGTCGTCCCTGCTGCCGTCGCCGCGGGTGCACCAGGCGTCAGTAGCACGCTTAGCGAAAACCACGACCGCTCGGAACGAACATCAGCCGCCGTTGAGAAATCCCGGGCACACTCACGATGTCGTCCCTGATGCCGACGCCGCGGGTGCACCAGGCGTCAGTAGCACGCTTAGCGAAAACCACGACCGCTCGGAACGAACATCAGCCGCCGTTGAGAAATCCCGGGCACACTCACGATGTCGTCCCTGATGCCGTCGCCGCGGGTGCACCAGGCGTCAGTAGCACGCTTAGCCAAAACCACGACCGCTCGGAACGAACATCAGCCGCCATTGAGAAATCCCGGGCACACTCACGATGTCGTCCCTGATGCCGTCGCCGCGGGTGCACCAGGCGTCAGTAGCACGCTTAGCGAAAACCACGACCGCTCGGAACGAACATCAGCCGCCGTTGAGAAATCCCGGGCACACTCACGATGTCGTCCCTGATGCCGTCGCCGCGGGTGCACCAGGCGTCAGTAGGACGCTTAGCGAAAACCACGACCGCGCGGAACGAACATCAGCCGCCGTTGAGAAATCCCGGGCACACTCACGATGTCGTCCCTGATGCCGACGCCGCGGGTGCACCAGGCGTCAGTAGCACGCTTAGCGAAAACCACGACCGCGCGGAACGAACATCAGCCGCCGTTGAGAAATCCCGGGCACACTCACGATGTCGTCCCTGATGACGTCGCCGCGGGTGCACCAGGCGTCAGTAGCACGCTTAGCGAAAACCACGACCGCGCGGAACGAACATCAGCCGCCGTTGAGAAATCCCGGGCACACAGAGGATGTCGTCCCTGCTGCCGTCGCCGCGGGTGCACCAGGCGTCAGTAGCACGCTTAGCGAAAACCACGACCGCTCGGAACGAACATCAGCCGCCGTTGAGAAATCCCGGGCACACAGAGGATGTCGTCCCTGCTGCCGTCGCCGCGGGTGCACCAGGCGTAAGTAGCACGCTTAGCGAAAACCACGACCGCTCGGAACGAACATCAGCCGCCGTTGAGAAATCCCGGGCACACAGAGGATGTCGTCCCTGCTGCCGTCGCCGCGGGTGCACCAGGCGTCAGTAGCACGCTTAGCGAAAACCACGACCGCGCGGAACGAACATCAGCCGCCGTTGAGAAATCCCGGGCACACAGAGGATGTCGTCCCTGCTGCCGTCGCCGCGGGTGCACCAGGCGTCAGTAGCACGCTTAGCGAAAACCACGACCGCTCGGAACGAACATCAGCCGCCGTTGAGAAATCCCGGGCACACAGAGGATGTCGTCCCTGCTGCCGTCGCCGCGGGTGCACCAGGCGTCAGTAGCACGCTTAGCGAAAGCCACGACCGCGCGGAACGAACATCAGCCGCCGTTGAGAAATCCCGGGCACACAGAGGATGTCGTCCCTGCTGCCGTCGCCGCGGGTGCACCTGGCGTCCGTAGCACGCTTAGCGAAAACCACGACCGCTCGGAACGAACATCAGCCGCCGTTGAGAAATCCCGGGCACACTCACGATGTCGTCCCTGATGCCGTCGCCGCGGGTGCACCAGGCGTCAGTAGCACGCTTAGCGAAAACCACGACCGCGCGGAACGAACATCAGCCGCCGTTGAGAAATCCCGGGCACACTCACGATGTCGTCCCTGATGCCGTCGCCGCGGGTGCACCAGGCGTCAGTAGCACGCTTAGCGAAAACCACGACCGCTCGGAACGAACATCAGCCGCCGTTGAGAAATCCCGGGCACACTCACGATGTCGTCCCTGATGCCGTCGCCGCGGGTGCACCAGGCGTCAGTAGCACGCTTAGCGAAAACCACGACCGCGCGGAACGAACATCAGCCGCCGTTGAGAAATCCCGGGCACACTCACGATGTCGTCCCTGATGCCGACGCCGCGGGTGCACCAGGCGTCAGTAGCACGCTTAGCGAAAACCACGACCGCGCGGAACGAACATCAGCCGCCGTTGAGAAATCCCGGGCACACTCACGATGTCGTCCCTGATGACGTCGCCGCGGGTGCACCAGGCGTCAGTAGCACGCTTAGCGAAAACCACGACCGCGCAGAACGAACATCAGCCGCCGTTGAGAAATCCCGGGCACACAGAGGATGTCGTCCCTGCTGCCGTCGCCGCGGGTGCACCAGGCGTCAGTAGCACGCTTAGCGAAAACCACGACCGCTCGGAACGAACATCAGCCGCCGTTGAGAAATCCCGGGCACACAGAGGATGTCGTCCCTGCTGCCGTCGCCGCGGGTGCACCAGGCGTCAGTAGCACGCTTAGCGAAAGCCACGACCGCGCGGAACGAACATCAGCCGCCGTTGAGAAATCCCGGGCACACAGAGGATGTCGTCCCTGCTGCCGTCGCCGCGGGTGCACCTGGCGTCCGTAGCACGCTTAGCGAAAACCACGACCGCTCGGAACGAACATCAGCCGCCGTTGAGAAATCCCGGGCACACTCACGATGTCGTCCCTGATGCCGTCGCCGCGGGTGCACCAGGCGTCAGTAGCACGCTTAGCGAAAACCTCGACCGCGCGGAACGAACATCAGCCGCCGTTGAGAAATCCCGGGCACACTCACGATGTCGTCCCTGATGCCGTCGCCGCGGGTGCACCAGGCGTCAGTAGCACGCTTAGCCAAAACCACGACCGCTCGGAACGAACATCAGCCGCCGTTGAGAAATCCCGGGCACACTCACGATGTCGTCCCTGATGCCGTCGCCGCGGGTGCACCAGGCGTCAGTAGCACGCTTAGCGAAAACCACGACCGCGCGGAACGAACATCAGCCGCCGTTGAGAAATCCCGGGCACACTCACGATGTCGTCCCTGATGCCGACGCCGCGGGTGCACCAGGCGTCAGTAGCACGCTTAGCGAAAACCACGACCGCGCGGAACGAACATCAGCCGCCGTTGAGAAATCCCGGGCACACTCACGATGTCGTCCCTGATGACGTCGCCGCGGGTGCACCAGGCGTCAGTAGCACGCTTAGCGAAAACCACGACCGCGCGGAACGAACATCAGCCGCCGTTGAGAAATCCCGGGCACACAGAGGATGTCGTCCCTGCTGCCGTCGCCGCGGGTGCACCAGGCGTCAGTAGCACGCTTAGCGAAAACCACGACCCCTCGGAACGAACATCAGCCGCCGTTGAGAAATCCCGGGCACACTCACGATGTCGTCCCTGATGCCGTCGCCGCGGGTGCACCAGGCGTCAGTAGCACGCTTAGCGAAAACCACGACCGCGAGGAACGAACATCAGACGCCGTTGAGAAATCCCGGGCACACTCACGATGTCGTCCCTGATGCCGTCGCCGCGGGTGCACCAGGCGTCAGTAGCACGCTTAGCGAAAACCACGACCGCGCGGAACGAACATCAGCCGCCGTTGAGAAATCCCGGGCACACTCACGATGTCGTCCCTGATGCCGTCGCCGCGGGTGCACCAGGCGTCAGTAGCACGCTTAGCGAAAACCACGACCGCGCGGAACGAACATCAGCCGCCGTTGAGAAATCCCGGGCACACGCACGATGTCGTCCCTGATGCCGTCGCCGCGGGTGCACCAGGCGTCAGTAGCACGCTTAGCGAAAACCACGACCGCGCGGAACGAACATCAGCCGCCGTTGAGAAATCCCGGGCACACTCACGATGTCGTCCCTGATGCCGTCGCCGCGGGTGCACCAGGCGTCAGTAACACGCTTAGCGAAAACCACGACCGCGCGGAACGAACATCAGCCGCCGTTGAGAAATCCCGGGCACACTCACGATGTCGTCCCTGATGACGTCGCCGCGGGTGTACCAGGCGTCAGTAGCACGCTTAGCGAAAACCACGACCGCGCGGAACGAACATCAGCCGCCGTTGAGAAATCCCGGGCACACAGAGGATGTCGTCCCTACTGCCGTCGCCGCGGGTGCACCAGGCGTCAGTAGCACGCTTAGCGAAAACCACGACCGCTCGGAACGAACATCAGCCGCCGTTGAGAAATCCCGGGCACACAGAGGATGTCGTCCCTACTGCCGTCGCCGCGGGTGCACCAGGCGTCAGTAGCACGCTTAGCGAAAACCACGACCGCTCGGAACGAACATCAGCCGCCGTTGAGAAATCCCGGGCACACAGAGGATGTCGTCCCTACTGCCGTCGCCGCGGGTGCACCACGCGTCAGTAGCACGCTTAGCGAAAACCACGACCGCTCGGAACGAACATCAGCCGCCGTTGAGAAATCCCGGGCACACTCACGATGTCGTCCCTGATGCCGTCGCCGCGGGTGCACCAGGCGTCAGTAGCACGCTTAGCGAAAACCACGACCGCGCGGAACGAACATCAGCCGCCGTTGAGAAATCCCGGGCACACTCACGATGTCGTCCCTGATGCCGTCGCCGCGGGTGCACCAGGCGTCAGTAGCACGCTTAGCGAAAACCACGACCGCGCGGAACGAACATCAGCCGCCGTTGAGAAATCCCGGGCACACTCACGATGTCGTCCCTGATGACGTCGCCGCGGGTGTACCAGGCGTCAGTAGCACGCTTAGCGAAAACCACGACCGCGCGGAACGAACATCAGCCGCCGTTGAGAAATCCCGGGCACACAGAGGATGTCGTCCCTACTGCCGTCGCCGCGGGTGCACCAGGCGTCAGTAGCACGCTTAGCGAAAACCACGACCGCTCGGAACGAACATCAGCCGCCGTTGAGAAATCCCGGGCACACTCACGATGTCGTCCCTGATGCCGTCGCCGCGAGTGCACCAGGCGTCAGTAGCACGCTTAGCGAAAACCACGACCGCGCGGAACGAACATCAGCCGCCGTTGAGAAATCCCGGGCACACTCACGATGTCGTCCCTGATGACGTCGCCGCGGGTGCACCAGGCGTCAGTAGCACGCTTAGCGAAAACCACGACCGCGCGGAACGAGCATCAGCCGCCGTTAAGAAATCCCGGGCACACAGAGGATGTCGTCCCTGCTGCCGTCGCCGCGGGTGCACCAGGCGTCAGTAGCACGCTTAGCGAAAACCACGACCGCTCGGAACGAACATCAGCCGCCGTTGAGAAATCCCGGGCACACTCACGATGTCGTCCCTGATGCCGACGCCGCGGGTGCACCAGGCGTCAGTAGCACGCTTAGCGAAAACCACGACCGCTCGGAACGAACATCAGCCGCCGTTGAGAAATCCCGGGCACACTCACGATGTCGTCCCTGATGCCGTCGCCGCGGGTGCACCGGGCGTCAGTAGCACGCTTAGCGAAAACCACGACCGCTCGGAACGAACATCAGCCGCCGTTGAGAAATCCCGGGCACACTCACGATGTCGTCCCTGATGCCGTCGCCGCGGGTGCACCAGGCGTCAGTAGCACGCTTAGCGAAAACCACGACCGCTCGGAACGAACATCAGCCGCCGTTGAGAAATCCCGGGCACACTCACGATGTCGTCCCTGATGCCGTCGCCGCGGGTGCACCAGGCGTCAGTAGCACGCTTAGCGAAAACCACGACCGCGCGGAACGAACATCAGCCGCCGTTGAGAAATCCCGGGCACACTCACGATGTCGTCCCTGATGCCTACGCCGCGGGTGCACCAGGCGTCAGTAGCACGCTTAGCGAAAACCACGACCGCGCGGAACGAACATCAGCCGCCGTTGAGAAATCCCGGGCACACACACGATGTCGTCCCTGATGACGTCGCCGCGGGTGCACCAGGCGTCAGTAGCACGCTTAGCGAAAACCACGACCGCGCGGAACGAACATCAGCCGCCGTTGAGAAATCCCGGGCACACAGAGGATGTCAACCTGCTGCCGTCGCCGCGGGTGCACCAGGCGTCAGTAGCACGCTTAGCGAAAACCACGACCGCTCGGAACGAACATCAGCCGCCGTTGAGAAATCCCGGGCACACAGAGGATGTCGTCCCTGCTGCCGTCGCCGCGGGTGCACCAGGCGTCAGTAGCACGCTTAGCGAAAACCACGACCGCGCGGAACGAACATCAGCCGCCAATGAGAAATCCCGGGCACACAGAGGATGTCGTCCCAGCTGCCGACGCCGCGTGCGAACCAGGCGCCAGTAGCACGCTTAGCGAAAACCACGACCGCGCGGAACGAACATCAGCCGCCGTTGAGAAATCCCGGGCACACAGAGGATGTCGTCCCTGCTGCCGTCGCCGCGGGTGCACCAGGCGTCAGTAGCACGCTTAGCGAAAACCACGACCGCGCGGAACGAACATCAGCCGCCGTTGAGAAATCCCGGGCACACAGAGGATGTCGTCCCTGCTGCCGTCGCGGCGGGTGCACCAGGCGTCAGTAGCACGCTTAGCGAAAACCACGACCGCTCGGAACGAACATCAGCCGCCGTTGAGAAATCCCGGGCACACTCACGATGTCGTCCCTGATGCCGACGCCGCGGGTGCACCAGGCGTCAGTAGCACGCTTAGCGAAAACCACGACCGCTCGGAACGAACATCAGCCGCCGTTGAGAAATCCCGGGCACACTCACGATGTCGTCCCTGATGCCGTCGCCGCGGGTGCACCAGGCGTCAGTAGCAAGCTTAGCGAAAACCACGACCGCTCGGAACGAACATCAGCCGCCGTTGAGAAATCCCGGGCACACTCACGATGTCGTCCCTGATGCCGTCGCCGCGGGTGCACCAGGCGTCAGTAGCACGCTTAGCGAAAACCACGACCGCTCGGAACGAACATCAGCCGCCATTGAGAAATCCCGGGCACACTCACGATGTCGTCCCTGATGCCGTCGCCGCGGGTGCACCAGGCGTCAGTAGCACGCTTAGCGAAAACCACGACCGCTCGGAACGAACATCAGCCGCCGTTGAGAAATCCCTGGCACACTCACGATGTCGTCCCTGATGCCGACGCCGCGGGTGCACCAGGCGTCAGTAGCACGCTTAGCGAAAACCACGACCGCTCGGAACGAACATCAGCCGCCGTTGAGAAATCCCGGGCACACTCACGATGTCGTCCCTGATGCCGTCGCCGCGGGTGCACCAGGCGTCAGTAGCACGCTTAGCGAAAACCACGACCGCTCGGAACGAACATCAGCCGCCGTTGAGAAATCCCGGGCACACTCACGATGTCGTCCCTGATGCCGTCGCCGCGGGTGCACCAGGCGTCAGTAGCTCGCTTAGCGAAAACCACGACCGCGCGGAACGAACATCAGCCGCCGTTGAGAAATCCCGGGCACACTCACGATGTCGTCCCTGATGCCGACGCCGCGGGTGCACCAGGCGTCAGTAGCACGCTTAGCGAAAACCACGACCGCGCGGAACGAACATCAGCCGCCGTTGAGAAATCCCGGGCACACACACGATGTCGTCCCTGATGACGTCGCCGCGGGTGCACCAGGCGTCAGTAGCACGCTTAGCGAAAACCACGACCGCGCGGAACGAACATCAGCCGCCGTTGAGAAATCCCGGGCACACAGAGGATGTCGTCCCTGCTGCCGTCGCCGCGGGTGCACCAGGCGTCAGTAGCACGCTTAGCGAAAACCACGACCGCTCGGAACGAACATCAGCCGCCGTTGAGAAATCCCGGGCACACAGAGGATGTCGTCCCTGCTGCCGTCGCCACGGGTGCACCAGGCGTCAGTAGCACGCTTAGCGAAAACCACGACCGCGCGGAACGAACATCAGCCGCCGTTGAGAAATCCCGGGCACACAGAGGATGTCGTCCCAGCTGCCGTCGCCGCGTGTGCACCAGGCGCCAGTAGCACGCTTAGCGAAAACCACGACCGCGCGGAACGAACATCAGCCGCCGTTGAGAAATCCCGGGCACACAGAGGATGTCGTCCCTGCTGCCGTCGCCGCGGGTGCACCAGGCGTCAGTAGCACGCTTAGCGAAAACCACGACCGCGCGGAACGAACATCAGCCGCCGTTGAGAAATCCCGGGCACACAGAGGATGTCGTCCCTGCTGCCGTCGCCGCGGGTGCACCAGGCGTCAGTAGCACGCTTAGCGAAAACCACGACCGCTCGGAACGAACATCAGCCGCCGTTGAGAAATCCCGGGCACACTCACGATGTCGTCCCTGATGCCGACGCCGCGGGTGCACCAGGCGTCAGTAGCACGCTTAGCGAAAACCACGACCGCTCGGAGCGAACATCAGCCGCCGTTGAGAAATCCCGGGCACACTCACGATGTCGTCCCTGATGCCGTCGCCGCGGGTGCACCAGGCGTCAGTAGCACGCTTAGCGAAAACCACGACCGCTCGGAACGAACATCAGCCGCCATTGAGAAATCCCGGGCACACTCACGATGTCGTCCCTGATGCCGTCGCCGCGGGTGCACCAGGCGTCAGTAGCACGCTTAGCGAAAACCACGACCGCTCGGAACGAACATCAGCCGCCGTTGAGAAATCCCGGGCACACTCACGATGTCGTTCCTGATGCCGTCGCCGCGGGTGCACCAGGCGTCAGTAGGACGCTTAGCGAAAACCACGACCGCGCGGAACGAACATCAGCCGCCGTTGAGAAATCCCGGGCACACTCACGATGTCGTCCCTGATGCCGACGCCGCGGGTGCACCAGGCGTCAGTAGCACGCTTAGCGAAAACCACGACCGCGCGGAACGAACATCAGCCGCCGTTGAGAAATCCCGGGCACACTCACGATGTCGTCCCTGATGACGTCGCCGCGGGTGCACCAGGCGTCAAAAGCACGCTTAGCGAAAACCACGACCGCGCGGAACGAACATCAGCCGCCGTTGAGAAATCCCGGGCACACAGAGGATGTCGTCCCAGCTGCCGTCGCCGCGGGTGCACCAGGCGTCAGTAGCACGCTTAGCGAAAACCACGACCGCTCGGAACAAACATCAGCCGCCGTTCAGAAATCCCGGGCACACAGAGGATGTCGTCCCTGCTGCCGTCACCGCGGGTGCACCAGGCGTCAGTAGCACGCTTAGCGAAAACCACGACCGCTCGGAACGAACATCAGCCGCCGTTGAGAAATCCCGGGCACACTCACGATGTCGTCCCTGATGCCGTCGCCGCGGGTGCACCAGGCGTCAGTAGCACGCTTAGCGAAAACCACGACCGCTCGGAACGAACATCAGCCGCCGTTGAGAAATCCCGGGCACACTCACGATGTCGTCCCTGATGCCGACGCCGCGGGTGCACCAGGCGTCAGTAGCACGCTTAGCGAAAACCACGACCGCTCGGAACGAACATCAGCCGCCGTTGAGAAATCGCGGGCATACTCACGATGTCGTCCCTGATGCCGTCGCCGCGGGTGCACCAGGCGTCAGTAGCACGCTTAGCGAAAACCACGACCGCTCGGAACGAACATCAGCCGCCGTTGAGAAATTCCGGGCACACTCACGATGTCGTCCCTGATGCCGTCGCCGCGGGTGCACAAGGCGTCAGTAGCACGCTTAGCGAAAACCTCGACCGCTCGGAACGAACATCCGCCGCCGTTGAGAAATCCCGGGCACACTCACGATGTCGTCCCTGATGCCGTCGCCGCGGGTGCACCAGGCGTCAGTAGCACGCTTAGCGAAAACCACGACCGCGCGGAACGAACATCAGCCGCCGTTGAGAAATCCCGGGCACACTCACGATGTCGTCCCTGATGCCGACGCCGCGGGTGCACCAGGCGTCAGTAGCACGCTTAGCGAAAACCACGACCGCGCGGAACGAACATCAGCCGCCGTTGAGAAATCCCGGGCACACTCACGATGTCGTCCCTGATGACGTCGCCGCGGGTGCACCAGGCGTCAGTAGCACGCTTAGCGAAAACCACGACCGCGCGGAACGAACATCAGCCGCCGTTGAGAAATCCCGGGCACACAGAGGATGTCGTCCCTGCTGCCGTCGCCTCGGGTGCACCAGGCTTCAGTAGCACGCTTAGCGAAAACCACGACCGCTCGGAACGAACATCAGCCGCCGTTGAGAAATCCCGGGCACACTCACGATGTCGTCCCTGATGCCGACGCCGCGGGTGCACCAGGCGTCAGTAGCACGCTTAGCGAAAACCACGACCGCTCGGAACGAACATCAGCCGCCGTTGAGAAATCCCGGGCACACTCACGATGTCGTCCCTGATGCCGTCGCCGCGGGTGCACCAGGCGTCAGTAGCACGCTTAGCGAAAACCACGACCGCTCGGAACGAACATCAGCCGCCGTTGAAAAATCCCGGGCACACTCACGATGTCGTCCCTGATGCCGTCGCCGCGGGTGCACCAGGCGTCAGTAGCACGCTTAGCGAAAACCACGACCGCTCGGAACGAACATCAGCCGCCGTTGAGAAATCCCGGGCACACTCACGATGTCGTCCCTGATGCCGTCGCCGCGGGTGCACCAGGCGTCAGTAGCACGCTTAGCGAAAACCACGACCGCGCGGAACGAACATCAGCCGCCGTTGAGAAATCCCGGGCACACTCACGATGTCGTCCCTGATGCCGACGCCGCGGGTGCACCAGGCGTCAGTAGCACGCTTAGCGAAAACCACGACCGCGCGGAACGAACATCAGCCGCCGTTGACAAATCCCGGGCACACTCCCGATGTCGTCCCTGATGACGTCGCCGCGGGTGCACCAGGCGTCAGTAGCACGCTTAGCGAAAACCACGACCGCGCGGAACGAACATCAGCCGCCGTTGAGAAATTCCGGGCAAATAGAGGATGTCGTCCCTGCTGCCGTCGCCGCGGGTGCACCAGGCGTCAGTAGCACGCTTAGCGAAAACCACGACCGCTCGGAACGAACATCAGCCGCCGTTGAGAAATTCCGGGCACATAGAGGATGTCGTCCCTGATGACGTCGCCGCGGGTGCACCAGGCGTCAGTAGCACGCTTAGCGAAAACCACGACCGCTCGGAACGAACATCAGCCGCCGTTGAGAAATCCCGGGCACACAGAGAATGTCGTCTCTGCTGCCGTCGCCGCGGGTGCACCAGGCGTCAGTAGCACGCTCAACAAAAACCACGACCGCGCGGAACGAACATCAGCCGCCGTTGAGAAATCCCGGGCACACTCCCGATGTCGTCTCTGCTGCCGTCGCCGCGGGTGCACCAGGCGTCAGTAGCACGCTCAGCAAAAACCACGACCGCGCGGAACGAACATCAGCCGCCGTTGAGAAATCCCGGGCACACAGAGGATGTCGTCCCTGATGACGTCGCCGCGGGTGCACCAGGCGTCAGTAGCACGCTTAGCGAAAACCACGACCGCGCGGAACGAACATCAGCCGCCGTTGAGAAATCCCGGGCACACAGAGTATGTCGTCCCTGCTGCCGTCGCCGCGGGTGCACCAGGCGTCAGTAGCACGCTTAGCGAAAACCACGACCGCTCGGAACGAACATCAGCTGCCGTTGAGAAATCCCGGGCACACTCACGATGTCGTCCCTGATGCCGTCGCCGCGGGTGCACCAGGCGTCAGTAGCACGCTTAGCGAAAAAACAAACGCGCGGAACGAACATTTGCCACCTTTGAGAAATCCCGGGCACACTCACGATGTCGTTCTCAAGCCGTCGCCGCGGGTGCACCAGGCGTCAGTAGCACGCTTAGCGAAAACCACGATCGCGCGGTGCGAATATCAGCCGCCGTTGAGAAATCCCGGGCACACTCAGGATGTCGTCCCTGATGACGTCGCCGCGGGTGCACCAGGCGTCAGTAGCACGCTTAGCGAAAACCACGACCGCGCGGAACGAACATCAGCCGCCGTTGAGAAATCCCGGGCACACTCAGGATGTCGTCCCTGATGACGTCGCCGCGGGTGCACCAGGCGTCAGTAGCACGCTCAGCAAAAACCACGACCGCGCGGAACGAACATCAGCCGCCGTTGAGAAATCCCGGGCACACTCACGATGTCGTTCTCATGCTGTCGCCGCGGGTGCACCAGGCGTCAGTAGCACGCTTAGCGAAAAAACAAACGCGCGGAACGAACATTTGCCACCTTTGAGAAATCCCGGGCACACTCACGATGTCGTTCTCAAGCCGTCGTCGCGGGTGCACCAGGCGTCAGTAGCACGCTTAGCGAAAACCACGATCGCGCGGTGCGAATATCAGCCGCCGTTGAGAAATCCCGGGCACACTCAGGATGTCGTCCCTGATGACGTCGCCGCGGGTGCACCAGGCGTCAGTAGCACGCTCAGCAAAAACCACGACCGCGCGGAATGAACATCAGCCGCCGTTGAGAAATCCCGGGCGCACTCACGATGTCGTTCTCTTGTTGTCGCCGTGGGTGCACGAGGCGTCAGTAGCACGCTTAGCGAAAAAACGAACGCGCGGAACGAACATCAGCCGCCGTTGAGAAATCCCGGGCACACTCACGATGTCGTTCTCATGCCGTCGCCGCGGGTGCACCAGGTGTCAGTAGCACGCTTAGCGAAAACCACGATCGCGCGGAACGAACATCAGCCGCCGTTGAGAAATCCCGGGCACACAGAGGATGTCGTCCCTGCTGCCGTCGCGGTGGGTGCACGAGGCGTCAGTAGCACGCTTAGCGAAAAAACGAACGCGCGGAACGAACATCCGCCACCTTTGAGAAATCCCGGGCACACTCACGATGTCGTTCTCATGCCGTCGCCGCGGGTGCACCAGGTGTCAGTAGCACGCTTAGCGAAAACCACGATCGCGCGGAACGAACATCAGCCGCCGTTGAGAAATCCCGGGCACACAGAGGATGTCGTCCCTGCTGCCGTCGCGGTGGGTGCACGAGGCGTCAGTAGCACGCTTAGCGAAAAAACGAACGCGCGGAACGAACATCCGCCACCTTTGAGAAATCCCGGGCACACTCACGATGTCGTTCTCATGCCGTCGCCGCGGGTGCACCAGGCGTCAGTAGCACGCTTAGCGAAAACCACGACCGCTCGGAACGAACATCAGCCGCCATTGAGAAATCCCGGGCACACTCACGATGTCGTCCCTGATGCCGTCGCCGCGGGTGCACCAGGCGTCAGTAGCACGCTTAGCGAAAACCACGACCGCTCGGAACGAACATCAGCCGCCGTTGAGAAATCCCGGGCACACTCACGATGTCGTTCCTGATGCCGTCGCCGCGGGTGCACCGGGCGTGAGTAGGACGCTTAGCGAAAACCACGACCGCGCGGAACGAACATCAGCCGCCGTTGAGAAATCCCGGGCACACTCACGATGTCGTCCCTGATGCCGACGCCGCGGGTGCACCAGGCGTCAGTAGCACGCTTAGCGAAAACCACGACCGCGCGGAACGAACATCAGCCGCCGTTGAGAAATCCCGGGCACACTCACGATGTCGTCCCTGATGACGTCGCCGCGGGTGCACCAGGCGTCAAAAGCACGCTTAGCGAAAACCACGACCGCGCGGAACGAACATCAGCCGCCGTTGAGAAATCCCGGGCACACAGAGGATGTCGTCCCAGCTGCCGTCGCCGCGGGTGCACCAGGCGTCAGTAGCACGCTTAGCGAAAACCACGACCGCTCGGAACAAACATCAGCCGCCGTTCAGAAATCCCGGGCACACAGAGGATGTCGTCCCTGCTGCCGTCACCGCGGGTGCACCAGGCGTCAGTAGCACGCTTAGCGAAAACCACGACCGCTCGGAACGAACATCAGCCGCCGTTGAGAAATCCCGGGCACACTCACGATGTCGTCCCTGATGCCGTCGCCGCGGGTGCACCAGGCGTCAGTAGCACGCTTAGCGAAAACCACGACCGCTCGGAACGAACATCAGCCGCCGTTGAGAAATCCCGGGCACACTCACGATGTCGTCCCTGATGCCGACGCCGCGGGTGCACCAGGCGTCAGTAGCACGCTTAGCGAAAACCACGACCGCTCGGAACGAACATCAGCCGCCGTTGAGAAATCGCGGGCATACTCACGATGTCGTCCCTGATGCCGTCGCCGCGGGTGCACCAGGCGTCAGTAGCACGCTTAGCGAAAACCACGACCGCTCGGAACGAACATCAGCCGCCGTTGAGAAATTCCGGGCACACTCACGATGTCGTCCCTGATGCCGTCGCCGCGGGTGCACAAGGCGTCAGTAGCACGCTTAGCGAAAACCTCGACCGCTCGGAACGAACATCCGCCGCCGTTGAGAAATCCCGGGCACACTCACGATGTCGTCCCTGATGCCGTCGCCGCGGGTGCACCAGGCGTCAGTAGCACGCTTAGCGAAAACCACGACCGCGCGGAACGAACATCAGCCGCCGTTGAGAAATCCCGGGCACACTCACGATGTCGTCCCTGATGCCGACGCCGCGGGTGCACCAGGCGTCAGTAGCACGCTTAGCGAAAACCACGACCGCGCGGAACGAACATCAGCCGCCGTTGAGAAATCCCGGGCACACTCACGATGTCGTCCCTGATGACGTCGCCGCGGGTGCACCAGGCGTCAGTAGCACGCTTAGCGAAAACCACGACCGCGCGGAACGAACATCAGCCGCCGTTGAGAAATCCCGGGCACACAGAGGATGTCGTCCCTGCTGCCGTCGCCTCGGGTGCACCAGGCGTCAGTAGCACGCTTAGCGAAAACCACGACCGCTCGGAACGAACATCAGCCGCCGTTGAGAAATCCCGGGCACACTCACGATGTCGTCCCTGATGCCGACGCCGCGGGTGCACCAGGCGTCAGTAGCACGCTTAGCGAAAACCACGACCGCTCGGAACGAACATCAGCCGCCGTTGAGAAATCCCGGGCACACTCACGATGTCGTCCCTGATGCCGTCGCCGCGGGTGCACCAGGCGTCAGTAGCACGCTTAGCGAAAACCACGACCGCTCGGAACGAACATCAGCCGCCGTTGAAAAATCCCGGGCACACTCACGATGTCGTCCCTGATGCCGTCGCCGCGGGTGCACCAGGCGTCAGTAGCACGCTTAGCGAAAACCACGACCGCTCGGAACGAACATCAGCCGCCGTTGAGAAATCCCGGGCACACTCACGATGTCGTCCCTGATGCCGTCGCCGCGGGTGCACCAGGCGTCAGTAGCACGCTTAGCGAAAACCACGACCGCGCGGAACGAACATCAGCCGCCGTTGAGAAATCCCGGGCACACTCACGATGTCGTCCCTGATGCCGACGCCGCGGGTGCACCAGGCGTCAGTAGCACGCTTAGCGAAAACCACGACCGCGCGGAACGAACATCAGCCGCCGTTGACAAATCCCGGGCACACTCCCGATGTCGTCCCTGATGACGTCGCCGCGGGTGCACCAGGCGTCAGTAGCACGCTTAGCGAAAACCACGACCGCGCGGAACGAACATCAGCCGCCGTTGAGAAATCCCGGGCACACAGAGAATGTCGTCTCTGCTGCCGTCGCCGCGGGTGCACCAGGTGTCAGTAGCACGCTCAACAAAAACCACGACCGCGCGGAACGAACATCAGCCGCCGTTGAGAAATCCCGGGCACACTCCCGATGTCGTCTCTGCTGCCGTCGCCGCGGGTGCACCAGGCGTCAGTAGCACGCTCAGCAAAAACCACGACCGCGCGGAACGAACATCAGCCGCCGTTGAGAAATCCCGGGCACACAGAGGATGTCGTCCCTGATGACGTCGCCGCGGGTGCACCAGGCGTCAGTAGCACGCTTAGCGAAAACCACGACCGCGCGGAACGAACATCAGCCGCCGTTGAGAAATCCCGGGCACACAGAGTATGTCGTCCCTGCTGCCGTCGCCGCGGGTGCACCAGGCGTCAGTAGCACGCTTAGCGAAAACCACGACCGCTCGGAACGAACATCAGCTGCCGTTGAGAAATCCCGGGCACACTCACGATGTCGTCCCTGATGCCGTCGCCGCGGGTGCACCAGGCGTCAGTAGCACGCTTAGCGAAAAAACAAACGCGCGGAACGAACATTTGCCACCTTTGAGAAATCCCGGGCACACTCACGATGTCGTTCTCAAGCCGTCGCCGCGGGTGCACCAGGCGTCAGTAGCACGCTTAGCGAAAACCACGATCGCGCGGTGCGAATATCAGCCGCCGTTGAGAAATCCCGGGCACACTCAGGATGTCGTCCCTGATGACGTCGCCGCGGGTGCACCAGGCGTCAGTAGCACGCTTAGCGAAAACCACGACCGCGCGGAACGAACATCAGCCGCCGTTGAGAAATCCCGGGCACACTCAGGATGTCGTCCCTGATGACGTCGCCGCGGGTGCACCAGGCGTCAGTAGCACGCTCAGCAAAAACCACGACCGCGCGGAACGAACATCAGCCGCCGTTGAGAAATCCCGGGCACACTCACGATGTCGTTCTCATGCTGTCGCCGCGGGTGCACCAGGCGTCAGTAGCACGCTTAGCGAAAAAACAAACGCGCGGAACGAACATTTGCCACCTTTGAGAAATCCCGGGCACACTCACGATGTCGTTCTCAAGCCGTCGTCGCGGGTGCACCAGGCGTCAGTAGCACGCTTAGCGAAAACCACGATCGCGCGGTGCGAATATCAGCCGCCGTTGAGAAATCCCGGGCACACTCAGGATGTCGTCCCTGATGACGTCGCCGCGGGTGCACCAGGCGTCAGTAGCACGCTCAGCAAAAACCACGACCGCGCGGAATGAACATCAGCCGCCGTTGAGAAATCCCGGGCGCACTCACGATGTCGTTCTCTTGTTGTCGCCGTGGGTGCACGAGGCGTCAGTAGCACGCTTAGCGAAAAAACGAACGCGCGGAACGAACATCAGCCGCCGTTGAGAAATCCCGGGCACACTCACGATGTCGTTCTCATGCCGTCGCCGCGGGTGCACCAGGTGTCAGTAGCACGCTTAGCGAAAACCACGATCGCGCGGAACGAACATCAGCCGCCGTTGAGAAATCCCGGGCACACAGAGGATGTCGTCCCTGCTGCCGTCGCGGTGGGTGCACGAGGCGTCAGTAGCACGCTTAGCGAAAAAACGAACGCGCGGAACGAACATCCGCCACCTTTGAGAAATCCCGGGCACACTCACGATGTCGTTCTCATGCCGTCGCCGCGGGTGCACCAGGTGTCAGTAGCACGCTTAGCGAAAACCACGATCGCGCGGAACGAACATCAGCCGCCGTTGAGAAATCCCGGGCACATAGAGGATGTCGTCCCTGCTGCCGTCGCGGTGGGTGCACGAGGCGTCAGTAGCACGCTTAGCGAAAAAACGAACGCGCGAAACGAACATCCGCCACCTTTGAGAAATCCCGGGCACACTCACGATGTCGTTCTCATGCCGTCGCCGCGGGTGCACCAGGCGTCAGTAGCACGCTTAGCGAAAACCACGATCGCGCGGAACGAACATCAGCCGCCGTTGAGAAATCCCGGGCACACAGAGGATGTCGTCCCTGCTGCCGTCGCCGCGGGTGCACCAGGCGTCAGTAGCACGCTTAGCGAAAACCACGACCGCTCGGAACGAACATCAGCCGCCGTTGAGAAATCCCGGGCACACTCACGATGTCGTCCCTGATGCCGTCGCCGCGGGTGCACCAGGCGTCAGTAGCACGCTTAGCGAAAACCACGACCGTTCGGAACGAACCTCAGCCGCCGTTGAGAAATACCGGGCACACTCACAATGTCGTCCCTCATGCCGTCGCCGCGGGTGCACCAGGCGTCAGTAGCACGCTTAGCGAAAAAACGAACGCGCGGAACGAACATCCGCCACCTTTGAGAAATCCCGGGCACACTCAGGATGTCGTCCCTGATGACGTCGCCGCGGGTGCACCAGGCGTCAGTAGCACGCTCAGCAAAAACCACGACCGCGCGGAACGAACATCAGCCGCTGTTGAGAAATCCCGGGCACACTCACGATGTCGTTCTCATGCTGTCGCCGCGGGTGCACCAGGCGTCAGTAGCACGCTTAGCGAAAAAACAAACGCACGGAACGAACATTTGCCACCTTTGAGATATCCCGGGCACACTCACGATGTCGTTCTCAAGCCGTCGCCGCGGGTGCACCAGGCGTCAGTAGCACGCTTAGCGAAAACCACGATCGCGCGGTGCGAATATCAGCCGCCGTTGAGAAATCCCGGGCACACTCAGGATGTCGTCCCTGATGACGTCGCCGCGGGTGCACCAGGCGTCAGTAGCACGCTCAGCAAAAACCACGACCGCGCGGAACGAACATCAGCCGCCGTTGAGAAATCCCGGGCACACTCACGATGTCGTTCTCATGTTGTCGCCGTGGGTGCACGAGGCGTCAGTAGCACGCTTAGCGAAAAAACGAACGCGCGGAACGAACATCAGCCGCCGTTGAGAAATCCCGGGCACACTCACGATGTCGTTCTCATGCCGTCGCCGCGGTTGCACCAGGTGTCAGTAGCACGCTTAGCGAAAACCACGATCGCGCGGAACGAACATCAGCCGCCGTCGAGAAATCCCGGGCACACAGAGGATGTCGTCCCTGCTGCCGTCGCGGTGGGTGCACGAGGCGTCAGTACACACTTAACTTTTTTACACCCTTTAAGGGTGCTACAGCACCCTTTAGGGGTGCTGCAGGTGGTTTGCACCCTTCACTTAGCCGACTAGCACCCTATTTCTTGCAGGGTTAGCACCCCTCACGACGAGCGCGAGGGTGCTTTTGCGCGAGCACCCTTCCGATTCATTGTGAGGGGTGCTGAGAGCTGGAAGGGTGTTGGAACGGTGCTCAGTTATTGGGTCAAGGGTGTTCTTTATTTTTAACAGCATAATTTAGAAAAAAAAAGGAAGCGATAGATATCTGTATGTCGTCTTCAGTTTATATAACTAGGCTCAGCGTACATTAAATGAATTGATGAACCACAGTATATTTTTTTATTCATTTTATTTTTATTTATGGCTAATCAACCAAAATTTGTATACTCCGAAAATCCGATCGGCATCTATTTCAAATTACGACCAGCAAAAATAAAGCTCAATCAATCAATCAATCAACTAGTATTTACTGCAGAGTTAAGGAAGAATCACTGGATTTCACGCTGGCATAGTTCAATAATAACAATAAAAATAAAATCATTTATTGTTTTTTGCAGTGCCCAGGGACATTCAATAGACCGATCCCACAGCTAGTTTGAGTACGCCACCGCTGCCGACATGCATCGTGGGAGCTGTAGTCTTTCTGCACACGCGACAACCCTGCTAGAGGTCTGCGCGAGCAGAGCACGAGGCGGCATGAGCTATCTCGTGAATTGGCGTCTGCCTCCTACAAACTACAGCTATGGCGGCGTCACGCATGCGTGGAACGCTTGGTGAGATCGGTCTATTGGCCTTCTTGCTAGCGTAGTTCAATAGAATGCATAAACAGATATGCTTGCGCGCGCGCACACACACATACACGCGCACACGCGCGTACGCAAGCATGTACACGCGCAAACGCACGCAAACGAAGACGCACGCACAAACAACCACGCGGACGTATCCACACGCGCAAACGAGCACGGGAGCACGCACGCACACACGCACGCACGCACGGAAATGAATACGACGAACGAAACGTGCTTGAGCTATAGTTTCGGTTTCGTGTTTAAAAAGAAAACCTAAAACTTAGATAAAACCTAAGATAGGCTAAATTTTTGTTAACTTTCTACAACATTATAGTGACACTATTAATAGTAATATAATACTTATTTGCTTAGTTTTGTTTTCAAAAAAAAAAGAAGAGCCTTTTGAAGACTGCGCAAGGCCCATCGCTATTGCACTCAGCTACCGTTGGCAGCCGTTGGAAGCTAGGCAGGCTTCGAGGATCGCTTCCTTTTTACGTTTTAGCCGATATTTTAGATATCTTCCTTACGAATAACGTGTTCAAGCGTAGCAAGGGATGACTGAGAGCTGGGAGACGCTGCGTCTTACCAACGCAAGTTGCGGACAGTCCATCAACACTGCTGCAAACGCCGGTGAGCACTTCTGTTTTTGCGAACTGCGTCGCTGTTTTGAAACTTTGTCGTGTACCATGTGCTTGCTAAGCTATGCTTGATTCTAACGATGCTTCTGGCCGGTGTTATTTTGTTAATTAAAAAGAGCGTACGTTGTTCAAAACCTATGGCTTGCTCCGCAGGGTGAGAAAGATTCGTGTGCGGCGGAGTCGAGAGGCTGTTCTGGGCGCCGTTCTACGACGTTCGTCCGATGACGCATTTTGCGGAGCGTTCAAGTGCAGTCTGACGGCAGTTCAAGCAATCGCAGGTCATGCTAATTCTGCCGTGTGGTCTCAACAGCCGCTCGCCACCGATTCGTTTCGTAAAGCGGGAGCGAGAAAAAACGTTACAAGAGCGAGCAGCATGATTTCTTGCCTATGCCTGTGCAGCAGAGACGCGCTGTCTCTTCGCGTATGCCGAAGCGGCACGCTTTCGAAGTTTACGATTGTGCGATGTAAATAAAGTGAGTCTGGACGTCGCGTTTTTACGGGGCAGCGAAAGCCGCTACAAAAAGCAAAAGTATGAAAAAATGCGAAAAGGTCCTGAATATTCGATGGTGTTGAAAGACTACCAACGTACCGACTCGCCCAGTTATTCTTTCTGTAAAAAAATGATAGCCAATAGTAATAAATGAAATAAATAC
Source organism: Ixodes scapularis (assembly GCF_016920785.2). Taxonomy (NCBI): domain Eukaryota; kingdom Metazoa; phylum Arthropoda; class Arachnida; order Ixodida; family Ixodidae; genus Ixodes; species Ixodes scapularis. The sequence continues at coordinate 414,709 of NW_024610053.1, forward strand.
CAACTTCTAATTGGTTATAAATCATGTGTAATTCATGCAGTACAGTCTTCCCTGCTCTGTTGCTTTCATGATATCAGGTAATGTGTAAATGTATAGGATAGTTCACAGGAACAATTTATGTCCGACCCATTATATTGTATGTTTTCTCTAAATGCTTGAAGTTATATAAAAAATGCTCATCGTAAATTAAGCCGCACCACTGAATGTACAATAGCTTGTGACTTTTATGTATGTTCCGAGCGAAAGAAAAAGATGCATTCAAAAAGGGCTAATTATTTTGTTTCCTCTCTATTAAAGCTTTTTTTCAGGTACACTCAAAACGTGGGTGTCTACGTCTAAAAGAGTGGAATTGACATTTCCCGCAGGCCTGACTCAGTTTGGCTGGCAGCTTGCAACCTATGGGAACCTGGAGAACTGCACCACAAGGGTGAGAGTGACGCCCACCCTGCACTTCCTCTACGATGGCACCATAAGGAAGAGGGAGCTGCCCCCAAAGTGAATGCAATGGCAGGTGGGTCGTTACAGTGAACCGCCATACAGATGATACCAAACAGAAAATCATTAAAAATGAATTATTATTAGAAACAAAGAATGGGAGTCGCACAGACAAGGAGGAGGAGATGAACACAGTGCTGTGCCATGTCCGTATGCTCTGTTCCCATATTCTTCACAATTTATTTTTAATAATTGTCTACCAACTGGCCCAATCATCAGCACTAGCCAACAAGAGTATGCTGCTATTTTTTACTCTGCATTAACACTGTGCTTACAGTTAAATCCTACAGTAATGAACAAACAAAAAAATGGGAGCAAGCCAGGCACGTAACCAAAATCTTGATTCGGCGGCACCCATGACAAAATGCTGTATGAGGGGGATGGGGGAGACGAGGCCCCAGCAACATGGAAGACTTTGGGGAGGGGGGGGGAAGCGGAGAGGGGATGGGCTTTCGTTATCTTTTGAGTAGGACAGGCGCTGGCAATGCCTCTGTGCCACTGGGAAAGCTGGAGTTCATATCCTTCAAATTAATTGGATCCAAAAATCTATAATATGTATTAGTGGCCGAGAAATTGCTCTGGAGGAATGCAGGCAGAGGATAACAAAATTGAATGCACACACGACAGAACAATAATACAGAAAAACAAGACGGAAAGAATAATCCACTACCGATGGAGTTGCCATGCAGTTGCTTTCATTTTGTGCGTTGTGACGTCGTTGGGCTCCCTGAAGCAATTAGCTAGACATGTCAATTTGTACTGGGCAAAAGACGATGAAGGAGCATTTTTTTTGTCGCTATTTATGACCTTCCATTTCAGCTTCTTCAGATAAAAAGAATCCTTAGAATCCCTGTATTGGTGGTTTGGGCAACCTAGGCAATAAGGAGAGAATTATGTTACTAGTGCATTATGTTTTAATTGAACAAGGCAGAACCAGCTTGTGCTGCAGTGGCGTCACATAATGCCGAATGCACGTGACTTGCGACGCATTGGCGATGCCTCATGAAGCAACTACGATGGGTCAGACCCGCTATGTCTTTTTTAAAGCAAAATGAATATTATAATCAGGGAGCTGCTCCAGTTATTTATTAAGGTACTTTTTATTTAATATTGCAGATAAACAAGGAACATCTGAAACGAAAACATCAAAACATCAACACACCCGCCATGAAGCGGTGGAACAGGGGGTGCACCACAGTAGCTCTCAGCAGTAAAGGCGCACTTGAGCAGTTGTCACAGCTGTGCAGTGGCTGCGATTACACCTGTGTGATCGCAGGAAACTTTGCTTAGAACCAAGCTCCTTAATTTTGTGCAACAGGTGGTTATGGGACTAATGCAACAAATGCTCGCCAATCTGTGCCTTCGACTCGCCGGGCGCTGTAAGTAGGCATGCTCGGAACATTAGCATGGTCTTGGTCGTCTTCTGCTGCCCCTGATATCGGCTAGAGCCAAGAGTCTTCGCTAGTGCGCTTTAGACGCTTACAAGAAGTATACCATTTCGTCGTTTACCCTGAGACTGGGGATTTTGTTTTGAAGAGCAGAAGTAACAGAAAAAACAGACAGGTCTCAGGTTTTCTGTTACTTCTGCTCTTCAAAAAAAATCCCCAGTCTCAGGGGAAACGACGAAATGGTTGACTTCCACCAGCTAGCCTGTACTTTGACTCTTTTCTCGTTACAAGAAGTATGCTTCTACAGCACTGCATCCAGCTCCACACTCCTTTTAGTGCCCGAAGCTCCAACTTCGATGGACCTTGCAAATCATGTAGGCAAGCGCCGTGAAAGGCGAGCCCTCCACGGCGCCAAGGGCACGAAAACTGTAGAGAATTTCTACTAACCTTATACTGGAACGGTGCTACTATTTTTCAGACATCTTGGCAGTAGCGGCTACGATGATCGTGGTTTACAATGTCAAGGAAACCATGGCACTGTCACATCTGTTTGTTGGAGAGGAGGTAAGCTCTCAACTATCCTTTCTAGCATAGGTTGCAAAATGTAACCTCGCGCTTTTATGAACTCCCTTGCGCACAATATTTCTAAGCAAATGTTTAGGCAACATTGGGGCACATATGGGTGATTCCACGTCAGTTCATGCAATGATGGTCCGGGTCATAATTTTGATATTTTTGTTAAAAATATATATGAAAGCCATGTTCTTGGGAGGAACATTAAGCTATATATGAATGCCGTAACAAATTTTTTCGCTGAGATATAAAATAGAGAAGCTCGTGGCGTGGAAATCGAGAAGATTTCACTATGCTACTTTGCGCAGTCGTCATTTTCTCATCAAAGCTTTCACGTCACCATAACTTTTTTAATGCATTTTACAAAAGATATGCAACACATACACAAAAAAGTAAAAATGTCAATAAATTATTTCTATGCAAACAAAACTATCAAACATGGCATAAAAACGCATTTCAGAGACATATTCACAATTTTCTTTGCAAATAAACCATTTGTCATAATACTTCACAAAACATATCAAAATGCGCGCCTATAAATAGTCTTTACGAATGTATAGAGATAATATGTCTACCCTTAATTGTCTTCTTGTTATTAATGCGGAAATGCAGCTGATTTCTCGAAATGTGGCAAGATTGGGCGTCAATATTTCAAAAACTCCATCTTTTATTTTTTTTAAACTTTCCTTGGCACTTTGCAGTGACTTGAACTAACTTGTGATGGCAAAACATTGAGTAACATATGACCTCCAAACGGGAAAAGCTACGACACAGCTTCACTCGGAGCGAGCCGACGTCTTCGTCATAGCGGCTTTGCCGCACAGCGCCAAATATTTTGAGCGTCAGTTATGGCATGCATTTTATATTTTTCAAATTCTTTTTTTCAGAAGGGGTTAGTATAACTGACACGAAAATGTACTTTAGGCTGGAATACCATTACTTAGTTTACAATTCACAAAAACAAAATGGCCCCACTCTGCAAATTCGCTAACTATGCATACCTAAGCTTAAAACTCTCAGTTGCGCAAGTGGCCATGTATACATCCGACCTCTCGGCATATGATGACTTCCACAGATGAGATGCCTGGATTCCTCTCACAGGTTTTACGGTGGCCCACTCTACTTGCTTCACCACACGAAACTCTCGAACCCGTTCCGCAGACGGGTGGAACATTCAGACATTTGTTACTTTTTCACGCAGCACTTCCTCAAAGTCTTTAGCGGTGACAATCGTTGAGTTGAAAAAGTTGGTGAGCGTTGCGTGGTGTTTAAGAACACCACCTACTCCATCACAAGCGCTTTTTCCATGTCCAGTGGCTGAAAGGATCCATCTTGCCAAAGAGTACGGCTTCCGAGATAATTCGTGTAATTGGAAACGATTCTTGAAATGCGCCGCCGCTCCGTCTGATACAAAAATTATTTCAGAAAAGAGCGGGTAATGTTCATCAACATACTCTTCTATGGCTTTTGTGGCTAGAAGAGCTTGAGCTGTGTCATGTATCGTGTCATCGCTGACAACGGCAAAGCTTTCCGTGCCTTGCGTGGACGTAACCACACATGTGAGGAGAGACACTTGAGTTTTTTTCCAATGAAAACTCTGCACTTCGGTTGGGAAGATGACTGTCCAATTTTCCGCAAAATCGAAGTGGAACATCACTGCCTTGGGTGGTAAGGCGGTTCTTGTGTCACGTATCAGGCTTCGTTGAAGGTCACGGATGTAAGAATGCCTCATATACTTTTCGCTCCATGACTCCAGTTCCTTTAGGAAAGCGGAAGTGTCCATAACCTTTTTGACGAGTTCGCCGGCGTCCCATAACGCGTAACAGATCTCTTCGTCTTCGTCAAGATGGAGCGACTGCAGCGAGATGCTCTGCATTTTTGGGCACTTTTCGCAACGGCGCAGGAAGCAATCGTTTTGTGGAGGGCTGCAGAGGTAGATGCGCTTGAAGTCGTCTTCAGTAAATGTCTCCTGTGAGGCATTTGTTATTGCCGTTAAAAGCAACTGAAAATTGACGCAACATATGCAAGCGGACACCTCATGCTCGGGACTCTTTTTTACCCATTTTGGTCGTAGGGAATAGAACTTAGAGATGCCTAGTTCTCGATGGGGATGGTCCTTCCCAAACAGCTGGTAAGTTTCCTTAACAGAGCGGGTCATAAACCTTTTTACGTCTTTGGTCTTGTTGTCGTTGATCATGGCTTTGACGACGTCCTTTTTGTTGGGGCTTTGAATAGAGCATGCGAGGTCGTCGCGTGTGTAGTACTCAAGTGCAACTCTCACGTCTTCGGCATTCGCCTTTTTTCCCATGTAGGGATGAGGCGTTGCCCATACACCACCTTTACGCTTCAGTTTTTACGTTTGATCAATCATGTAGGCAGTCGCTTCTGGCACCAGACGCAATATTTTTTTTTTTCGAGATGCTTGGTGGCAGAAGCGTGTACAATAGCTTGCGTTCCTGGTGGGAACTGCAAGCCTTCAGCGCTTCGCGGAATGCGTCAAACCACTCCTCGCAGTGCTCACAACTGTCTTCGCCGGTTTTCATGCCATAAACGCCTGACAGCTTTCTTCTAATGGAAGAACTCACTTGAGCTTGTTTTTTCTTCAAATACGCTTCCCGCCTTTTTTTTTTTAATGGTTTTACGTGGTTTCAATGGAGTTATCGACGGACTAGCAGCACACAATTCTTGACTCACTTCAGCCAGAACTTCATCAGAGTCCCGGAAAGAAGAGTCTGATGTACTCACGTTGTGAGGAGAAGCAATCTCATTCTGGAGGTATTTGTAGCAATGTTGGCATAAAAGGTCAGATTCGTTCACTGTCCGTGGAGCCAGTAGCTTTTCCAACCGCACTTTGTTGAATCTCCCTATTGATACGAGGTGCTTATCGCTATACACTTTCTTCTTGTGTCTCCGTAGATAGTCCACACAGAACAATCGCACGGTGCTGAATCGTTGGGCCATGGCTGTTCGATTTGACACTAGACTCTTACTCGCTTCGTAAATGACAGAACTTCAAACCTCCTCGCAGCGCTTATTTGAGGGGTTCTGAATTCCTCTCTCCCGGCTCCGAATATCCGGTCAGAGTTCGGAAAGAAAATGTCCTTGTGGTTATCAACTTCTGTCTTCCATTGTAGATATAATCGGTGGGTCGCGCATGGTTAAGCTGGTGTTGTTTGTTTGTAGTACCACTTATTGAGCACCAAAGACACCGAGTCTCCTGTAAGCATAGCGATAGTCAGCCGTCTTTTTTTCTTTTTTTTTTCTTTTCTAAAAGTTTTTTATATTGTAATGTTTTTGGGGTTTTCGGTGTTGGAGTGTAGTTTGTGCGTGCGTGTGTGTGTGTGTGTGTGTGTGTGTGTGTGTGTGTTGGGGAAGGGGGTTACGGCAGCAAAATAGAAGAGAGGGTTAGGGGTTCGGTATTGGTCGGTTCGCATAGCGTGGTGCAACCCATCTGTTCAGGTCCTTGGGAGAGGTGCCCGTTCCCGTTGCTGTCCTTAACCTTGGAGTGATTTAGTTTGTCTGGTTAGGTTCGGTCAAGTCTTTGCGGTCGCATGTCTTGATCTTTCCTATTTTATTTCTTTCCGCGTGGACATGCATTTATTGTCGTTCTTGTTGTGAATAAGTTCAGCTGCGTTTAAGAGTTCGTTTCGCACTGTCCGTTATTTTTGTTTTTCCTCGTCTCTGGGTTTAGATTGAAATGTTTCCTGACCAACTGACATGCATATTTTTCCTTACAACTACTCTCGCCTTATTTTGCCGTAACTGACTCTTCACAGCTTTGGGTTTCAAGGCAATGTGATGTGCTTACGATTACTAACTACCGCAAGCAGTGACGTTCGCAGGCGTTTCTTGCTCATGTTAAGGGGCGGGAAGAAGAGGGCAGGGCGGGGGAAGGGGGGGGGGGTATAGTCACACAACGACAAAGCAATGCTCGGAACAGCACGACTTTCTGCTCTCTACGACAGAGTCCCGCTTTCCAGCTTTTGACGCTTCCATCAAGGGGACGTTATGCGGCAAAGCCGCTATAACGAGACGTCGGCTCGTTCCGAGTGAAGGTTTGTCGCAGCTTTTCCCGTTCGGAGGTCATATGTTACTCAATGTTTTGCCATCACAGGTTAGTTCATGTCTCTGCAAACTGCCAAGGGGAGTTTTAAAAAAATAAAAGATGGAGTTTTCTAAATATCGACGCCCAATCTTGACAGATTTTGTGAAATCAGCCGCATTTCCGCGTTAATAACAAGAAGACAATTAAGGATGGGCCCATATTATCTTTATACATTCGTAAGGATAATTCAAAGGCGCGCATTTTGATATGTTTCGTGAAGTATTATAGAGGATAGTTTATTTGCAAAAAAAATTGTGAATATGTCTCTAAAACGTGTTTTTATGCCATGTTTGACTTTTTTGTTTGCATAGAAATATGTTATTGATATTTTTACTTTTTTGGGTATGTGTTGTATATCTCTTGTGAAATTTATTAAAAAAGTTATGGTAACGTGAAAGCTTCGATGAGAAAATGACGACTGTGCAAAGTAGCATAGTGAAATCTTCTCAATTTCCACGCCTCGAGCTTCTCTATTTTATATCTCAGCGAAAAAAAACGTTACGGCGTTCATATATAGTGGAATGTTCCTCCCAAGAACATGGCTTTCATATATATTTTTAACAAAAATATCAAAATTATGACCCGGACCACCATTGCATGAACTGACGTGGAATCACCCATATGCAATTGTAAATGTGTCCATCTTATTAAAGTTTTCCATTTTCTTTTTTTTTAATAGCAGCCAAGCATGCAGTACATTACAAACTAGCACCTTTCTTGCACAACAGATAGAGCCATGTTCCATGCTTGTACCTAGTTTAGCCTTCATCTAGATCAGAGTTTAGCAAAGTTATGCAGTTGGAGGTGATGTTTAGAAGTCGCATGGTCTCAGGGGAGCCAATATGATGCTGATGGCACTGCTTCACATGTTTGACTACAACTTCGACAAACAAGCTTTCTAATCACTGCACGGCACACTCTTCTAGAAAGGTACAAAAGATCCAGTGGCTGTCTTTCCTGACATACTGATGGTTGGAAATATCATGGCCAAAAGTAGTTTCCACAAGATTTCTAACCATCTAAAGCAAAATATTTTGGCCAAAATGTACATGGGAGCTGAAGTAATTGCAGATCAGATCATACAAGGAGAATGTGGGCTCCTGTTGACTGATTCTGGCTTTTTTGCAATGAGCAAGCCAAAGCAACGTTTACGTCTCTATGTGGAACCAGACTTCTGGCTAGCATTGCCGAAATTTTCCTAATCGCAGAGATAATGCAGGTGTCCCTATTGCACTGACGATCTTGCATATTTTTCAGTGCTGGGAAAGCATGATTTACTGCCACTTGTCTAAGTTGCGTTCTGCACAAGTGTAATCAGGCCTGCAGGGGGTGGGGGTATTACATATTTAACATAGATCAAGTGACTATAGCAAATAACAGTGGACTAGCTCGCTGGTAGATAGTAATATATTAACTGTGATGATTAGAGAAGACTATCACGCATGGTGCCTGCCTTACATTGCATTGATTTTGTTTGCTAACACAGGAGCAAGACATCCCGGCAATGCCGTGCGTCGTGTACTCTGGCAATGACGCCGAGGGGGCTGACTTTTTGTACCTCGCTGTCGATAAGCAGCGGTTTTTGTCCGTGAAGAATGCAGAGGACGACATCACTGCCATCATGGTGGCTTACTGGCTTTTTAATATAAGTACTTGAAAAAGGCAGCAAACACAGTTGCTCTTCTAGAACGGTTCTTTGTCGGCCTCAGCAACACTACTCCGAGGCCAGTTGTGATGAAATTCCTGAACAAGGTTGCAAGAGCGTAAAATCAATGAGGCCGACAAACAACCGTTCTAGTACCAAAGGGATGCTGAACCGAGATTTGGATGGCACGAAACCAGGCAGGAGCACTAGGTGGCATGCTGCAAACCTTAGAACATAACTCATATGACGGTATCTCTAATGGATGGCAGTACTTTTTGGAAAATATGAGCATGATTGAACAAAGCTTGCGACATCTGTATTCTCCTCTTCTCTTTTTCGAAAATATGCCCATCCAGTTGAGATACTGCTGCATGAGTTGTGTTTTGGGGTCTGTAGCATCCAACTGTGTGCTTCTGGTGCCTTGTTTTGTGAAGTCAAATTTCAGTACCAGCACCCATTTAACTTTTAACTTTCTAACTCTAAACTAAAATAAATGTACCATACTTTCCAGACTATAGTGCACAAACTATGCATGTCTAAAAGTTGATATTTTACATCGTACAGTCTATCTACAGGTGTGTACTCTACAATTTTTGTTTCAAGATTGTTCATTATTACAAAACTGGTTAGGCCAGATTGCCGTGTTTTAGGTATTTTACGCTGGGATAAAGTAATCAAGACAACCTCCTACTGTCAGTCTGTTTCCCAGGCTTTCGATACCTTGCATCTGACATGTTTGCTTGGGAGCCTGCAAGCAACCAACTCGGGTCAAGCTTAATCTTGAGGAGCTCTGCGATTGGCTGACGAGCGGATCACAGAAAGCCCCCTGACATTCATTCGCAGATATCCCTTTTGTGGAGTTCTCCAGCCTGAAGTTTTCCCCGAGGACTATACACCGAGTGCGGATTATCTAAGAAAATACTTTTTCTTTTTAGCCGAAATTTACCCTTGCGCATTATACAACGGATTGTGTACTATAGTCTGGAAAATATGGTAGCTTGTTTTAATGTTTTAAGTCCTAAACTAAAAGAAGTGTAGCTTGATTTTTATGCAACTTTAGGGTCCTGAATGAAAGTCGCATGTGCAATGGAACAAAAAGTATACACTCGAAACGGAAGGCATCTAGATTGTTCTTCTGTTATAGTCATTTTTATCGAGAACCATTGTGATGTACTGAGGTAATCTGTATTGATTTTTGTTTTTTTTTCTTATTTTTACTAGCATCTTAAGCCTATGCTGTGATATTTAAAGAAAATATATTTGCTTATTTGTATGGAGGACATAGCTGGTTATTTTGTTGAGCTCACATGATAGTTCAATAAATGAGTATTCATTTAATTTGGTTTTTATTGACTCAAACCCCCCGATTGTTTCTCAATTTTTACTAGCATCTAGGCCTATATATGCTGTGATATTTGATAGAATGCCTCAAGTATTGTATTTTGATATGTGTGTGGAGGACATACCTCATTATTTTTTTGTGGTCGCATAATGGCTCAATAAATAGTTATTAATATAGTTTTCCTTTCAGTTTTTTGTTTCATTTTATAACAACTTTTATTTACTTGCAGCCTAATCACATGCTGTTTGTATGCAGCTGATGCCACTCGCCATGCCTTGGGCGAATGTGTAAAGGTACTACGGCATACCAAGTATGACAACTCGTAACCACCTCATATGCAAGGCAAATGACCGACGAGCCAGAGCGGGATGCAAGGACCAAGTATCGGGATTGAACAAGCTAAGCTCCTTGTTGTTTATGTTTGTACCATACACTTTCTCACATTGCATAGTTTGCATGATCAAGTGCTGATCATGCATGTGATGCATATCACACTTCTGTGTTGGCAGTTTGACAATTGGACACTTTTAATGACACATTGAGATTGGTGGCAGACTCCTTCTTTAATATGATGTTTGAGAATATCTCCCACTGATCTTTTCTAGTATACGAGTATTAAGACCATCCAGCAATTAATAGATTCAGAAGCTTTAGCCATGGAACAAATTCTGGGATATTGTTTTTATTTTCCATCCAAATTTTGTGGGAACTAAAACTTAAATCACGCAAGATTTTCCTGTAACTTCCGTTTGCACATAAGTTAAGCTTCACATTGAAATATTACCTTTTCTGCCATGCACATCTTGCCTTCATTATCGGACAGTGCATCTAGGCACAGCTGCTTCAAGTAGCATGTGTGCCGATGCATTGCACACATATCAAATAATGAATCCAGTTTCTGTAACGAGGTCCTATGCTGGCACTGTACTTTTGCATCTCCTTATTTCATCACTTATCTGGTCTGCATACTTCGTGGTTTTCTGGTTGCCATACCTGGTATACTGAATCCAGTTTGACAGGTGCTGAGACACAGGGTGATTCATTCTCATTGGAACAGATTCTTGTAAAATAAAACTTCAGTTTTATGCAAATTATCTTTTTACAGTTGAGTTATAGTGGTCCTGGCAGACACTTTATAGAGGCAAGATGACAGCTAAAAGTGGACTTATTGCATAAAATCCATGGATTAGCTTTTTAGTGACTGGTTTGATGACACCAGCACATATTGTGAAAATGGGGCAGTCACCTTAGACCAGCTTATTTTTCGTGAAATGAGCACTAACCTTAGAAAAACGATTGAGAAAGATTCTTGCACACAAAACGGGTTGTGAGATACGGTACTTTCTGGACCGCTACATTACCGCTGCCTTTGGTGAAATTATATTTTCTCTTTTTTTTGGCCTGTGTGCTCATTTCAGGATTTATAAAAAATTGACTGGTTTAAGGAGGTGATTGTCTTCAAGTTCGAAACAGCTGTCGAACCAGTAATTGAAAAAGTTAATCAACTAATTTTAGATAATAGTCCACTTTTAGTGCCAGCCTGCCTGTACAAAGTGTCGGCTTGGCTAAGTGCTCATCTGTAACGAGATCATCTGTGTAAATAAGATAAGTTTTGTTTTACAAAAGTCTATTTCGATTAGAAGGAATCATCCTCGAGCACCCATTAAAATCAGCATCAGCACCCTTGGATTGGGGTGCATTGCACCTAGCACCCTATACACTTCACACCCCTATAGGGTGCTTTGGTACAGGGGTGCTCGTTTGCACCCTCAAAGGGTGCTCGTCCTGGGACAAGTGCTTTACACCCCTAAGGGGTGTAAAAAAGTTTAGTGTGTAGCACGCTTAGCGAAAAAACGAACGCGCGGAACGAACATCCGCCACCTTTGAGAAATCCCGGGCACACTCACGATGTCGTTCTCATGTTGTCGCCGTGGGTGCACGAGGCGTCAGTAGCACGCTTAGCGAAAAAACGAACGCGCGGAACGAACATCAGCCGCCGTTGAGAAATCCCGGGCACACTCACGATGTCGTTCTCATGCCGTCGCCGCGGGTGCACCAGGTGTCAGTAGCACGCTTAGCGAAAAAACGAACGCGCGGAACGAACATCCGCCACCTTTGAGAAATCCCGGGCACACTCACGATGTCGTTCTCATGCCGTCGCCGCGGGTGCACCAGGTGTCAGAAGCACGCTTAGCGAAAACCACGATCGCGCGGAACGAACATCAGCCGCCGTTGAGAAATCCCGGGCACACAGAGGATGTCGTCCCTGCTGCCGTCGCGGTGGGTGCACGAGGCGTCAGTAGCACGCTTAGCGAAAAAACGAACGCGCGGAACGAACATCCGCCACCTTTGAGAAATCCCGGGCACACTCACGATGTCGTTCTCATGCCGTCGCCGCGGGTGCACCAGGCGTCAGTAGCACGCTTAGCGAAAACCACGATCGCGCGGAACGAACATCAGCCGCCGTTGAGAAATCCCGGGCACACAGAGGATGTCGTCCCTGCTGCCGTCGCCGCGGGTGCACCAGGCGTCAGTAGCACGCTTAGCGAAAACCACGACCGCTCGGAACGAACATCAGCCGCCGTTGAGAAATCCCGGGCACACTCACGATGTCGTCCCTGATGCCGTCGCCGCGGGTGCACCAGGCGTCAGTAGCACGCTTAGCGAAAACCACGACCGCTCGGAACGAACCTCAGCCGCCGTTGAGAAATCCCGGGCACACTCACGATGTCGTCCCTGATGCCGTCGCCGCGGGTGCACCAGGCGTCAGTAGCACGCTTAGCGAAAAAACGAACGCGCGGAACGAACATCCGCCACCTTTGAGAAATCCCGGGCACACTCACTATGTCGTTCTCATGCCGTCGCCGCGGGTGCACCAGGTGTCAGTAGCACGCTTAGCGAAAACCACGATCGCGCGGAACGAACATCAGCCGCCGTTGAGAAATCCCGGGCACACAGAGGATGTCGTCCCTGCTGCCGTCGCCGCGGGTGCACCAGGCGTCAGTAGCACGCTTAGCGAAAACCACGACCGCTCGGAACGAACATCAGCCGCCGTTGAGAAATCCCGGGCACACTCACGATGTCGTCCCTGATGCCGTCGCCGCGGGTGCACCAGGCGTCAGTAGCACGCTTAGCGAAAACCACGATCGCGCGGAACGAACATCAGCCGCCGTTGAGAAATCCCGGGCACACAGAGGATGTCCTGCCTGCTGCCGTCGCCGCGGGTGCACCAGGCGTCAGTAGCACGCTTAGCGAAAACCACGACCGCTCGGAACGAACATCAGCCGCCGTTGAGAAATCCCGGGCACACTCACGATGTCGTCCCTGATGCCGTCGCCGCGGGTGCACCAGGCGTCAGTAGCACGCTTAGCGAAAACCACGACCGCTCGGAACGAACATCAGCCGCCGTTGAGAAATCCCGGGCACACTCACGATGTCGTCCCTGATGCCGTCGCCGCGGGTGCACCAGGCGTCAGTAGCACGCTTAGCGAAAACCACGACCGCTCGGAACGAACATCAGCCGCCGTTGAGAAATCCCGGGCACACTCACGATGTCGTCCCTGATGCCGTCGCCGCGGGTGCACCAGGCGTCAGTAGCACGCTTAGCGAAAACCACGACCGCTCGGAACGAACATCAGCCGCCGTTGAGAAATCCCGGGCACACTCACGATGTCGTCCCTGATGCCGTCGCCGCGGGTGCACCAGGCGTCAGTAGCACGCTTAGCGAAAACCACGACCGCTCGGAACGAACATCAGCCGCCGTTGAGAAATCCCGGGCACACTCACGATGTCGTCCCTGATGCCGTCGCCGCGGGTGCACCAGGCGTCAGTAGCACGCTTAGCGAAAACCACGACCGCTCGGAACGAACATCAGCCGCCGTTGAGAAATCCCGGGCACACTCACGATGTCGTCCCTGATGACGTCGCCGCGGGTGCACCAGGCGTCAGTAGCACGCTTAGCGAAAACCACGACCGCTCGGAACGAACATCAGCCGCCGTTGAGAAATCCCGGGCACACTCACGATGTCGTCCCTGATGACGTCGCCGCGGGTGCACCAGGCGTCAGTAGCACGCTTAGCGAAAACCACGACCGCTCGGAACGAACATCAGCCGCCGTTGAGAAATCCTGGGCACACTCACGATGTCGTCCCTGATGACGTCGCCGCGGGTGCACCAGGCGTCAGTAGCACGCTTAGCGAAAACCACGACCGCTCGGAACGAACATCAGCCGCCGTTGAGAAATCCCGGGCACACAGAGGATGTCGTCCCTGCTGCCGTCGCGGTTGGTGCACGAGGCGTCAGTAGCACGCTTAGCGAAAAAACGAACGCGCGGAACGAACATCCGCCACCTTTGAGAAATCCCGGGCACACTCACGATGTCATTCTCATGCCGTCGCCGCGGGTGCACCAGGCGTTAGTAGCACGCTTAGCGAAAACCACGATCGCGCGGAACGAACATCAGCCGCCGTTGAGAAATCCCGGGCACACAGAGGATGTCGTCCCTGCTGCCGTCGCTGCGGGTGCACCAGGCGTCAGTAGCACGCTTAGCGAAAACCACGACCGCTCGGAACGAACATCAGCCGCCGTTGAGAAATCCCGGGCACACTCACGATGTCGTCCCTGATGCCGTCGCCGCGGGTGCACCAGGCGTCAGTAGCACGCTTAGCGAAAACCACGACCGCTCGGAACCAACCTCAGCCGCCGTAGAGAAATCCCGGGCACACTCACGATGTCGTCCCTGATGCCGTCGCCGCGGGTGCACCAGGCGTCAGTAGCACGCTTAGCGAAAAAACGAACGCGCGGAACGAACATCCGCCACCTTTGAGAAATCCCGGACACACTCACGATGTCGTTCTCATGCCGTCGCCGCGGGTGCACCAGGTGTCAGTAGCACGCTTAGCGAAAACCACGATCGCGCGGAACGAACATCAGCCGCCGTTGAGAAATCCCGGGCACACAGAGGATGTCGTCCCTGCTGCCGTTGCCGCGGGTGCACCAGGCGTCAGTAGCACGCTTAGCGAAAACCACGACCGCTCGGAACGAACATCAGCCGCCGTTGAGAAATCCCGGGCACACTCACGATGTCGTCCCTGATGCCGTCGCCGCGGGTGCACCAGGCGTCAGTAGCACGCTTAGCGAAAACCACTACCGCTCGGAACGAACATCAGCCGCCGTTGAGAAATCCCGGGCACACTCACGATGTCGTCCCTGATGCCGTCGCCGCGGGTGCACCAGGCGTCAGTAGCACGCTTAGCGAAAACCACGACCGCTCGGAACGAACATCAGCCGCCGTTGAGAAATCCCGGGCACACTCACGATGTCGTCCCTGATGCCGTCGCCGCGGGTGCACCAGGCGTCAGTAGCACGCTTAGCGAAACCCACGATCGCGCGGAACGAACATCAGCCGCCGTTGAGAAATCCCGGGCACGCAGAGGATGTCGTCCCTGCTGCCGTCGCCGCGGGTGCACCAGGCGTCAGTAGCACGCTTAGCGAAAACCACGATCGCTCGGAACGAACATCAGCCGCCGTTGAGAAATCCCGGGCACACTCACGATGTCGTCCCTGATGCCGTCGCCGCGGGTGCACCAGGCGTCAGTAGCACGCTTAGCGAAAACCAACCCGCTCGGAACGAACATCAGCCGCCGTTGAGAAATCCCGGGCACACAGAGGATGTCGTCCCTGATGCCGTCGCCGCGGGTGCACCAGGCGTCAGTAGCACGCTTAGCGAAACCCACGATCGCGCGGAACGAACATCAGCCGCCGTTGAGAAATCCCGGGCACACTCACGATGTCGTCCCTGATGCCGTCGCCGCGGGTGCACCAGGCGTCAGTAGCACGCTTAGCGAAAACCACGATCGCGCGGAACGAACATCAGCCGCCGTTGAGAAATCCCGGGCACACAGAGGATGTCGTCCCTGCTGCCGTCACCGCGGGTGCACCAGGCGTCAGTAGCACGCTTAGCAAAAACCACGACCGCTCGGAACGAACATCAGCCGCCGTTGAGAAATCCCGGGCACACTCACGATGTCGTCCCTGATGCCGTCGCCGCGGGTGCACCAGGCGTCAGTAGCACGCTTAGCGAAAAAACGAACGCGCGGAACGAACATCCGCCACCTTTGAGAAATCCCGGGCACACTCACGATGTCGTTCTCATGCCGTCGCCGCGGGTGCACCAGGTGTCAGTAGCACGCTTAGCGAAAACCACGATCGCGCGGAACGAACATCAGCCGCCGTTGAGAAATCCCGGGCACACAGAGGATGTCGTCCCTGATGCCGTCGCCGCGGGTGCACCAGGCTGTCAGTAGCACGCTTAGCGAAAACCACGACCGCTCGGAACGAACATCAGCCGCCGTTGAGAAATCCCGGGCACACTCACGATGTCGTCCCTGATGCCGTCGCCGCGGGTGCACCAGGCGTCAGTAGCACGCTTAGCGAAAACCACGACCGCTCTGAACGAACATCAGCCGCCGTTGAGAAATCCCGGGCACACTCACGATGTCGTCCCTGATGCCGTCGCCGCGGGTGCACCAGGCGTCAGTAGCACGCTTAGCGAAAACCACGACCGCTCGGAACGAACATCAGCCGCCGTTGAGAAATCCCGGGCACACAGAGGATGTCGTCCCTGATGCCGTCGCCGCGGGTGCACCAGGCGTCAGTAGCACGCTTAGCGAAACCCACGATCGCGCGGAACGAACATCAGCCGCCGTTGAGAAATCCCGGGCACACTCACGATGTCGTCCCTGATGCCGTCGCCGCGGGTGCACCAGGCGTCAGTAGCACGCTTACCGAAAACCACGATCGCGCGGAACGAACATCAGCCGCCGTTGAGAAATCCCGGGCACACAGAGGATGTCGTCCCTGCTGCCGTCGCCGCGGGTGCACCAGGCGTCAGTAGCACGCTTAGCGAAAACCACGACCGCTCGGAACGAACATCAGCCACCGTTGAGAAATCCCGGGCACACTCACGATGTCGTCCCTGATGCCGTCGCCGCGGGTGCACCAGGCGTCAGTAGCACGCTTAGCGAAAAAACGAACGCGCGGAACGAACATCCGCCACCTTTGAGAAATCCCGGGCACACTCACGATGTCGTTCTCATGCCGTCGCCGCGGGTGCACCAGGTGTCAGTAGCACGCTTAGCGAAAACCACGATCGCGCGGAACGAACATCAGCCGCCGTTGAGAAATCCCGGGCACACAGAGGATGTCGTCCCTGATGCCGTCGCCGCGGGTGCTCCAGGCGTCAGTAGCACGCTCAGCGAAACCCACGATCGCGCGGAACGAACATCAGCCGCCGTTGAGAAATCCCGGGCACACTCACGATGTCGTCCCTGATGCCGTCGCCGCGGGTGCACCAGGCGTCAGTAGCACGCTTAGCGAAAACCACGATCGCGCGGAACGAACATAAGCCGCCGTTGAGAAATCCCGGGCACACAGAGGATGTCGTCCCTGCTGCCGTCGCCGCGGGTGCACCAGGCGTCAGTAGCACGCTTAGCGAAAACCACGACCGCTCGGAACGAACATCAGCCGCCGTTGAGAAATCCCGGGAACACTCACGATGTCGTCCCTGCTGCCGTCGCCGCGGGTGCACCAGGCGTCAGTAGCACGCTTAGCGAAAACCACGACCGCTCGGAACGAACATCAGCCGCCGTTGAGAAATCCCGGGCACACTCACGATGTCGTCCCTGATGCCGTCGCCGCGGGTGCACCAGGCGTCAGTAGCACGCTTAGCGAAAAAACGAACGTGCGGAACGAACATCCGCCACCTTTGAGAAATCCCGGGCACACTCACGATGTCGTTCTCATGCCGTCGCCGCGGGTGCACCAGGTGTCAGTAGCACGCTTAGCGAAAACCACGATCGCGCGGAACGAACATCAGCCGCCGTTGAGAAATCCCGGGCACACAGAGGATGTCGTCCCTGATGCCGTCGCCGCGGGTGCACCAGGCTGTCAGTAGCACGCTTAGCGAAAACCACGACCGCTCGGAACGAACATCAGCCGCCGTTGAGAAATCCCGGGCACACTCACGATGTCGTCCCTGATGCCGTCGCCGCGGGTGCACCAGGCGTCAGTAGCACGCTTAGCGAAAACCACGACCGCTCGGAACGAACATCAGCCGCCGTTGAGAAATCCCGGGCACACTCACGATGTCGTCCCTGATGCCGTCGCCGCGGGTGCACCAGGCGTCAGTAGCACGCTTAGCGAAAACCACGACCGCTCGGAACGAACATCAGCCGCCGTTGAGAAATCCCGGGCACACAGAGGATGTCGTCCCTGATGCCGTCGCCGCGGGTGCACCAGGCGTCAGTAGCACGCTTAGCGAAACCCACGATCGCGCGGAACGAACATCAGCCGCCGTTGAGAAATCCCGGGCACACAGAGGATGTCGTCCCTGCTGCCGTCGCCGCGGGTGCACCAGGCGTCAGAAGCACGCTTAGCGAAAACCACGACCGCTCGGAACGAACATCAGCCGCCGTTGAGAAATCCCGGGCACACTCACGATGTCGTACCTGATGCCGTCGCCGCGGGTGCACCAGGCGTCAGTAGCACGCTTAGCGAAAAAACGAACGCGCGGAACGAACATCCGCCACCTTTGAGAAATCCCGGGCACACTCACGATGTCGTTCTCATGCCGTCGCCGCGGGTGCACCAGGTGTCAGTAGCACGCTTAGCGAAAACCACGATCGCGCGGAACGAACATCAGCCGCCGTTGAGAAATCAAGGGGCACACAGAGGATGTCGTCCCTGATGCCGTCGCCGCGGGTGCACCAGGCGTCAGTAGCACGCTTAGCGAAACCCACGATCGCGCGGAACGAACATCAGCCGCCGTTGAGAAATCCCGGGCACACAGAGGATGTCGTCCCTGATGCCGTCGCCGCGGGTGCACCAGGCGTCAGTAGCACGCTTAGCGAAACCCACGATCGCGCGGAACGAACATCAGCCGCCGTTGAGAAATCCCGGGCACACAGAGGATGTCGTCCCTGCTGCCGTCGCCGCGGGTGCACCAGGCGTCAGTAGCACGCTTAGCGAAACACACGATCGCGCGGAACGAACATCAGCCGCCGTTGAGAAATCCCGGGCACACTCACGATGTCGTCCCTGATGCCGTCGCCGCGGGTGCACCAGGCGTCAGTAGCACGCTTAGCGAAAAAACGAACGCGCGGAACGAACATCCGCCACCTTCGAGAAATCCCGGGCACACTCACGATGTCGTTCTCATGCCGTCGCCGCGGGTGCACCAGGTGTCAGTAGCACGCTTAGCGAAAACCACGATCGCGCGGAACGAACATCAGCCGCCGTTGAGAAATCCCGGGCACACAGAGGATGTCGTCCCTGATGCCGTCGCCGCGGGTGCACCAGGCGTCAGTAGCACGCTTAGCGAAACCCACGATCGCGCGGAACGAACATCAGCCGCCGTTGAGAAATCCCGGGCACACAGAGGATGTCGTCCCTGATGCCGTCGCCGCGGGTGCACCAGGCGTCAGTAGCACGCTTAGCGAAACCCATGATCGCGCGGAACGAACATCAGCCGCCGTTGAGAAATCCCGGGCACACAGAGGATGTCGTCCCTGATGCCGTCGCCGCGGGTGCACCAGGCGTCAGTAGCACGCTTAGCGAAACCCACGATCGCGCGGAACGAACATCAGCGGCCGTTGAGAAATCCCGGGCACACTCACGATGTTGTCCCTGATGCCGTCGCCGCGGGTGCACCAGGCGTCAGTAGCACGCTTAGCGAAAACCACGATCGCGCGGAACGAACATCAGCCGCCGTTGAGAAATCCCGGGCACACAGAGGATGTCGTCCCTGCTGCCGTCGCCGCGGGTTCACCAGGCGTCAGTAGCACGCTTAGCGAAACCCACGATCGCGCGGAACGAACATCAGCCGCCGTTGAGAAATCCCGGGCACACTCACGATGTTGTCCCTGATGCCGTCGCCGCGGGTGCACCAGGTGTCAGTAGCACGCTTAGCGAAAACCACGACCGCTCGGAACGAACATCAGCCGCCGTTGAGAAATCCCGGGCACACTCACGATGTCGTCCCTGATGCCGTCGCCGCGGGTGCACCAGGCGTCAGTAGCACGCTTAGCGAAAAAACGAACGCGCGGAACGAACATCCGCCACCTTTGAGAAATCCCGGGCACACTCACGATGTCGTTCTCATGCCGTCGCCGCGGGTGCACCAGGTGTCAGTAGCACGCTTAGCGAAAACCACGATCGCGCGGAACGAACATCAGCCGCCGTTGAGAAATCCCGGGCACACAGAGGATGTCGTCCCTGATGCCGTCGCCGCGGGTGCACCAGGCGTCAGTAGCACGCTTAGCGAAACCCACGATCGCGCGGAACGAACATCAGCCGCCGTTTAGAAATCCCGGGCACACAGAGGATGTCGTCCCTGATGCCGTCGCCGCGGGTGCACCAGGCGTCAGTAGCACGCTTAGCGAAACACACAATCGCGCGGAACGAACATCAGCCGCCGTTGAGAAATCCCGGGCACACAGAGGATGTCGTCCCTGATGCCGTCGCCGCGGGTGCACCAGGCGTCAGTAGCACGCTTAGCGAAACCCACGATCGCGCGGAACGAACATTAGCCGCCGTTGAGAAATCCCGGGCACACTCACGATGTCGTCCCTGATGCCGTCGCCGCGGGTGCACCAGGCGTCAGTAGCACGCTTAGCGAAAACCACGATCGCGCGGAACGAACATCAGCCGCCGTTGAGAAATCCCGGGCACACAGAGGATGTCGTCCCTGCAGCCGTCGCCGCGGGTGCACCAGGCGTCAGTAGCACGCTTAGCGAAAACCACGACCGCTCGGAACGAACATCAGCCGCCGTTGAGAAATCCCGGGCACACTCACGATGTCGTCCCTGATGTTGTCGCCGCGGGTGCACCAGGCGTCAGTAGCACGCTTAGCGAAAAAACGAACGCGCGGAACGAACATCCGCCACCTTTGAGAAATCCCGGGCACACTCACGATGTCGTTCTCATGCCGTCGCCGCGGGTGCACCAGGTGTCAGTAGCACGCTTAGTGAAAACCACGATCGCGCGGAACGAACATCAGCCGCCGTTAAAAAATCCCGGGCACACAGAGGATGTCGTCCCTGATGCCGTCGCCGCGGGTGCACCAGGCGTCAGTAGCACGCTTAGCGAAACCCACGATCGCGCGGAACGAATATCAGCCGCCGTTGAGAAATCCCGGGCACACAGAGGATGTCGTCCCTGCTGCCGTCGCCGCGGGTGCACCAGGCGTCAGTAGCACGCTTAGCGAAACCCACGATCGCGCGGAACGAACATCAGCCGCCGTTGAGAAATCCCGGGCACACTCACGATGTCGTCCCTGATGCCGTCGCCGCGGGTGCACCAGGCGTCAGTAGCACGCTTAGCGAAAAAACGAACGCGCGGAACGAACATCCGCCACCTTTGAGAAATCCCGGGCACACTCGCGATGTCGTTCTCATGCCGTCGCCGCGGGTGCACCAGGTGTCAGTAGCACGCTTAGCGAAACCCACGATCGCGCGGAACGAACATCAGCCGCCGTTGAGAAATCCCGGGCACACAGAGGATGTCGTCCCTGATGCCGTCGCCGCGGGTGCACCAGGCGTCAGTAGCACGCTTAGCGAAACCCACGATCGCGCGGAACGAACATCAGCCGCCGTTGAGAAATCCCGGGCACACAGAGGATGTCGTCCCTGATGCCGTCGCCGCGGGTGCACCAGGCGTCAGTAGCACGCTTAGCGAAAAAACGAACGCGCGGAACGAACATCCGCCACCTTTGAGAAATCCCGGGCACACTCACGATGTCGTTCTCATGCCGTCGCCGCGGGTGCACCAGGTGTCAGTAGCACGCTTAGCGAAAACCACGATCGCGCGGAACGAACATCAGCCGCCGTTGAGAAATCCCGGGCACACAGAGGATGTCGTCCCTGCTGCCGTCGCCGCGGGTGCACCAGGCGTCAGTAGCACGCTTAGCGAAACCCACGATCGCGCGGAACGAACATCAGCCGCCGTTGAGAAATCCCGGGCACACAGAGGATGTCGTCCCTGCTGCCGTCGCCGCGGGTGCACCAGGCGTCAGTAGCACGCTTAGCGAAAACCACGACCGCTCGGAACGAACATCAGCCGCCGTTGAGAAATCCCGGGCACACTCACGATGTCGTCCCTGATGCCGTCGCCGCGGGTGCACCAGGCGTCAGTAGCACGCTTAGCGAAAAAACGAACGCGCGGAACGAACATCCGCCACCTTTGAGAAATCCCGGGCACACTCACGATGTCGTTCTCATGCCGTCGCCGCGGGTGCACCAGGTGTCAGTAGCACGCTTAGCGAAAACCACGATCGCGCGGAACGAACATCAGCCGCCGTTGAGAAATCCCGGGCACACAGAGGATGTCGTCCCTGCTGCCGTCGCCGCGGGTGCACCAGGCGTCAGTAGCACGCTTAGCGAAAACCACGACCGCTCGGAACGAACATCAGCCGCCGTTGAGAAATCCCGGGCACACTCACGATGTCGTCCCTGATGCCGTCGCCGCCGGTGCACCAGGCGTCAGTAGCACGCTTAGCGAAAACCACGACCGCTCGGAACGAACATCAGCCGCCGTTGAGAAATCCCGGGCATACTCACGATGTCGTCCCTGATGCCGTCGCCGGGGGTGCACCAGGCGTCAGTAGCACGCTTAGCGAAAACCACGACCGCTCGGAACGAACATCAGCCGCCGTTGAGAAATCCCGGGCACACTCACGATGTCGTCCCTGATGCCGTCGCCGCGGGTGCACCAGGCGTCAGTAGCACGCTTAGCGAAAACCACGACCGCTCGGAACGAACATCAGCCGCCGTTGAGAAATCCCGGGCACACTCACAATGTCGTCCCTGATGCCGTCGCCGCGGGTGCACCAGGCGTCAGTAGCACGCTTAGCGAAAACCACGACCGCTCGGAACGAACATCAGCCGCCGTTGAGAAATCCCGGGCACAAAGAGGATGTCGTCCCTGCTGCCGTCGCCGCGGGTGCACCAGGCGTCAGTAGCACGCTTAGCGAAAACCACGACCGCTCGGAACGAACATCAGCCGCCGTTGAGAAATCCCGGGCACACTCACGATGTCGTCCCTGATGCCGTCGCCGCGGGTGCACCAGGCGTCAGTAGCACGCTTAGCGAAAACCACGATCGCGCGGAACGAACATCAGCCGCCGTTGAGAAATCCCGGGCACACAGAGGATGTCGTCCCTGCTGCCGTCGCCGCGGGTGCACCAGGCGTCAGTAGCACGCTTAGCGAAAACCACGACCGCTCGGAACGAACATCAGCCGCCGTTGAGAAATCCCGGGCACACTCACGATTTCGTCCCTGATGCCGTCGCCGCGGGTGCACCAGGCGTCAGTAGCACGCTTAGCGAAAACCACGACCGCTCGGAACGAACATCAGCCGCCGTTGAGAAATCCCGGGCACACTCACGATGTCGTCCCTGATGCCGTCGCCGCGGGTGCACCAGGCGCCAGTAGCACGCTTACCGAAAACCACGACCACGCGGAACGAACATCAGCCGCCGTTGAGAAATCCCGGGCACACTGAGGATGTCGTCCCTGCTGCCGTCGCCGCGGGTGCACCAGGCATCAGTAGCACGCTTAGCGAAAACCACGACCGCTCGGAACGAACATCAGCCGCCGTTGAGAAATCCCGGGCACACTCACGATGTCGTCCCTGATGCCGTCGCCGGGGGTGCACCAGGCGTCAGTAGCACGCTTAGCGAAAACCACGACCGCTCGGAACGAACATCAGCCGCCGTTGAGAAATCCCGGGCACACTCACGATGTCGTCCCTGATGCCGTCGCCGCGGGTGCACCAGGCGTCAGTAGCACGCTTAGCGAAAACCACGACCGCTCGGAACGAACATCAGCCGCCGTTGAGAAATCCCGGGCACACTCACGATGTCGTCCCTGATGCCGTCGCCGCGGGTGCACCAGGCGTCAGTAGCACGCTTAGCGAAAACCACGACCGCTCGGAAGGAACATCAGCCGCCGTTGAGAAATCCGGGGCACAAAGAGGATGTCGTCCCTGCTGCCGTCGCCGCGGGTGCACCAGGCGTCAGTAGCACGCTTAGCGAAAACCACGACCGCTCGGAACGAACATCAGCCGCCGTTGAGAAATCCCGGGCACACTCACGATGTCGTCCCTGATGCCGTCGCCGCGGGTGCACCAGGCGTCAGTAGCACGCTTAGCGAAAACCACGATCGCGCGGAACGAACATCAGCCGCCGTTGAGAAATCCCGGGCACACAGAGGATGTCGTCCCTGCTGCCGTCGCCGCGGGTGCACCAGGCGTCAGTAGCACGCTTAGCGAAAACCACGACCGCTCGGAACGAACATCAGCCGCCGTTGAGAAATCCCGGGCACACTCACGATTTCGTCCCTGATGCCGTCGCCGCGGGTGCACCAGGCGTCAGTAGCACGCTTAGCGAAAACCACGACCGCTCGGAACGAACATCAGCCGCCGTTGAGAAATCCCGGGCACACTCACGATGTCGTCCCTGATGCCGTCGCCGCGGGTGCACCAGGCGCCAGTAGCACGCTTACCGAAAACCACGACCACGCGGAACGAACATCAGCCGCCGTTGAGAAATCCCGGGCACACAGAGGATGTCGTCCCTGCTGCCGTCGCCGCGGGTGCACCAGGCATCAGTAGCACGCTTAGCGAAAACCACGACCGCTCGGAACGAACATCAGCCGCCGTTGAGAAATCCCGGGCACACTCACGATGTCGTCCCTGATGCCGTCGCCGCGGGTGCACCAGGCGTCAGTAGCACGCTTAGCGAAAACCACGACCGCTCGGAACGAACATCAGCCGCCGTTGAGAAATCCCGGGCACACTCACGATGTCGTCCCTGATGCCGTCGCCGCGGGTGCACCAGGCGTCAGTAGCACGCTTAGCGAAAACCACGACCGCTCGGAACGAACATCAGCCGCCGTTGAGAAATCCCGGGCACAAAGAGGATGTCGTCCCTGCTGCCGTCGCCGCGGGTGCACCAGGCGTCAGTAGCACGCTTAGCGAAAACCACGACCGCTCGGAACGAACATCAGCCGCCGTTGAGAAATCCCGGGCACACTCACGATGTCGTCCCTGATGCCGTCGCCGCGGGTGCACCAGGCGTCAGTAGCACGCTTAGCGAAAACCACGATCGCGCGGAACGAACATCAGCCGCCGTTGAGAAATCCCGGGCACACAGAGGATGTCGTCCCTGCTGCCGTCGCCGCGGGTGCACCAGGCGTCAGTAGCACGCTTAGCGAAAACCACGACCGCTCGGAACGAACATCAGCCGCCGTTGAGAAATCCCGGGCACACTCACGATTTCGTCCCTGATGCCGTCGCCGCGGGTGCACCAGGCGTCAGTAGCACGCTTAGCGAAAACCACGACCGCTCGGAACGAACATCAGCCGCCGTTGAGAAATCCCGGGCACACTCACGATGTCGTCCCTGATGCCGTCGCCGCGGGTGCACCAGGCGCCAGTAGCACGCTTACCGAAAACCACGACCACGCGGAACGAACATCAGCCGCCGTTGAGAAATACCGGGCACACAGAGGATGTCGTCCCTGCTGCCGTCGCCGCGGGTGCACCAGGCATCAGTAGCACGCTTAGCGAAAACCACGACCGCTCGGAACGAACATCAGCCGCCGTTGAGAAATCCCGGGCACACTCACGATGTCGTCCCTGATGCCGTCGCCGGGGGTGCACCAGGCGTCAGTAGCACGCTTAGCGAAAACCACGACCGCTCGGAACGAACATCAGCCGCCGTTGAGAAATCCCGGGCACACTCACGATGTCGTCCCTGATGCCGTCGCCGCGGGTGCACCAGGCGTCAGTAGCACGCTTAGCGAAAACCACGACCGCTCGGAACGAACATCAGCCGCCGTTGAGAAATCCCGGGCACACTCACGATGTCGTCCCTGATGCCGTCGCCGCGGGTGCACCAGGCGTCAGTAGCACGCTTAGCGAAAACCACGACCGCTCGGAACGAACATCAGCCGCCGTTGAGAAATCCGGGGCACAAAGAGGATGTCGTCCCTGCTGCCGTCGCCGCGGGTGCACCAGGCGTCAGTAGCACGCTTAGCGAAAACCACCACCGCTCGGAACGAACATCAGCCGCCGTTGAGAAATCCCGGGCACACTCACGATGTCGTCCCTGATGCCGTCGCCGCGGGTGCACCAGGCGTCAGTAGCACGCTTAGCGAAAACCACGATCGCGCGGAACGAACATCAGCCGCCGTTGAGAAATCCCGGGCACACAGAGGATGTCGTCCCTGCTGCCGTCGCCGCGGGTGCACCAGGCGTCAGTAGCACGCTTAGCGAAAACCACGACCGCTCGGAACGAACATCAGCCGCCGTTGAGAAATCCCGGGCACACTCACGATTTCGTCCCTGATGCCGTCGCCGCGGGTGCACCAGGCGTCAGTAGCACGCTTAGCGAAAACCACGACCGCTCGGAACGAACATCAGCCGCCGTTGAGAAATCCCGGGCACACTCACGATGTCGTCCCTGATGCCGTCGCCGCGGGTGCACCAGGCGCCAGTAGCACGCTTACCGAAAACCACGACCACGCGGAACGAACATCAGCCGCCGTTGAGAAATCCCGGGCACACAGAGGATGTCGTCCCTGCTGCCGTCGCCGCGGGTGCACCAGGCATCAGTAGCACGCTTAGCGAAAACCACGACCGCTCGGAACGAACATCAGCCGCCGTTGAGAAATCCCGGGCACACTCACGATGTCGTCCCTGATGCCGTCGCCGCGGGTGCACCAGGCGTCAGTAGCACGCTTAGCGAAAACCACGATCGCGCGGAACGAACATCAGCCGCCGTTGAGAAATCCCGGGCGCACAGAGGATGTCGTCCCTGCTGCCGTCGCCGCGGGTGCACCAGGCGTCAGTAGCACGCTTAGCGAAAACCACGACCGCTCGGAACGAACATCAGCCGCCGTTGAGAAATCCCGGGCACAATCACGATGTCGTCCCTGATGCCGTCGCCGCGGGTGCACCAGGCGTCAGTAGCACGCTTAGCGAAAACCACGATCGCGCGGAACGAACATCAGCCGCCGTTGAGAAATCCCGGGCACACAGAGGATGTCGTCCCTGCTGCCGTCGCCGCGGGTGCACCAGGCGTCAGTGGCACGCTTAGCGAAAACCACGACCGCTCGGAACGAACATCAGCCGCCGTTGAGAAATCCCGGGCACACTCACGATGTCGTCCCTGCTGCCGTCGCCGCGGGTGCACCAGGCGTCAGTAGCACGCTTAGCGAAAACCACGACCGCTCGGAACGAACATCAGCCGCCGTTGAGAAATCCCGGGCACACTCACGATGTCGTCCCTGATGCCGTCGCCGCGGGTGCACCAGGCGTCAGTAGCACGCTTAGCGAAAACCACGACCGCTCGGAACGAACATCAGCCGCCGTTGAGAAATCCCGGGCACACTCACGATGTCGTCCCTGATGCCGTCGCCGCGGGTGCACCAGGCGTCAGTAGCACGCTTAGCGAAAACCACGACCGCTCGGAACGAACATCAGCCGCCGTTGAGAAATCCCGGGCACACTCACGATGTCGTCCCTGATGCCGTCGCCGCGGGTGCACCAGGCGTCAGTAGCACGCTTAGCGAAAACCACGACCGCTCGGAACGAACATCAGCCGCCGTTGAGAAATCCCGGGCACACTCACGATGTCGTCCCTGATGCCGTCGCCGCGGGTGCACCAGGCGTCAGTAGCACGCTTAGCGAAAACCACGACCGCGCGGAACGAACATCAGCCGCCGTTGAGAAATCCCGGGCACACTCACGATGTCGTCCCTGATGCCGTCGCCGCGGGTGCACCAGGCGTCAGTAGCACGCTTAGGGAAAACCACGACCGCTCGGAACGAACATCAGCCGCCGTTGAGAAATCCCGGGCACACTCACGATGTCGTCCCTGATGCCGTCGCCGCGGGTGCAGCAGGCGTCAGTAGCACGCTTAGCGAAAACCACGACCGCGCGGAACGAACATCAGCCGCCGTTATGAAATCCCGGGCACACTCAGGATGTCGTCCCTGATGACGTCGCCGCGGGTGCACCAGGCTCAGTAGCACGCTTAGCAAAAAAACAAACGCGCGGAACGAACATTTGCCACCTTTCAGAAATCCCGGGCACACTCACGATGTCGTTCTCAAGCCGTCGCCGCGGGTGCACCAGGCGTCAGTAGCACGCTCAGCAAAAACCACGACCGCGCGGAACGAACATCAGCCGCCGTTGAGAAATCCCGGGCACACTCACGATGTCGTTCCTGATGACGTCGCCGCGGGTGCACCAGGCTCAGTAGCACGCTTAGCGAAACCCACGATCGCGCGGAACGAACATCAGCCGCCGTTGAAAAATCCCGGGCACACTCGCGATGTCGTTCTCGTGCCGTCGCCGCGGGTGCACCAGGCGTCAGTAGCACGCTTAGCGAAAACCACGATCGCGCGGATCGAACATCCACCGCCATAGAGAAATCCCGGGCACACTCACGATGTCGGCCCTGATGCCGTCGCCGCGGGTGCACCAGGCGTCAGTAGCACGCTCAGCAAAAACCACGCCCGCGCGGAACGAACATCAGCCGCCGTTGAGAAATCCGGGCACACTCACGATGTCGTTCCTGATGACGTCGCCGCGGGTGCACCAGGCTCAGTAGCACGCTTAGCGAAACCCACGATCGCGCGGAACGAACATCAGCCGCCGTTGAAAAATCCCGGGCACACTCGCGATGTCGTTCTCGTGCCGTCGCCGCGGGTGCGCCAGGCGTCAGTAGCACGCTCAGCAAAAACCACGACCGCTCGGAACGAACATCCACCGCCATAGAGAAATCCCGGGCACACTCACGATGTCGTCCCTGATTGCGTCACCGCGGGTGCACCAGGCGTCAGTAGCACGCTTAGCGAAAACCACGACCGCACGGAACGAACATCCACCGCCGTAGAGAAATCCCGGGCACACTCACGATGTCGTCCCTGATGCCGTCGCCGCGGGTGCACCAGGCGTCAGTAGCACGCTCAGCAAAAACCACGACCGCGCGGAACGAACATCCACCGCCATAGAGAAATCCCGGGCACACTCACGATGTCGTCCCTGATTGCGTCACCGCGGGTGCACCAGGCGTCAGTAGCACGCTTAGCGAAAACCACGACCGCACGGAACGAACATCCACCGCCGTAGAGAAATCCCGGGCACACTCACGATGTCGTCCCTGATGCCGTCGCCGCGGGTGCACCAGGCGTCAGTAGCACGCTCAGCAAAAACCACGACCGCGCGGAACGAACATCCACCGCCATAGAGAAATCCCGGGCACACTCACGATTTCGTCCCTGCTGCCGTCGCCGCGGGTGCACTAGGCGTCAGTAGCACGCTTAGCGAAAACCACGATGGCGCGGAACGAACATCAGCCGCCGTTGAGAAATCCCGGGCACACTCACGATGTCGTCCCTGATGACGTCGCCGCGGGTGCACCAGGCTCAGTAGCACGCTCAGCAAAAACCACGACCGCGGGGAACGAACATCAGCCGCCGTTGAGAAATCCCGGGCACACTCACGATGTCGTTCCTGATGACGTCGCCGCGGGTGCACCAGGCTCAGTAGCACGCTTAGCGAAACCCACGATCGCGCGGAACGAACATCAGCCGCCGTTGAAAAATCCCGGGCACACTCGCGATGTCGTTCTCATGCTGTCGCCGCGGGTGCACCAGGCGTCAGTAGCACGCTTAGCGAAAACCACGATCGCGCGGATCGAACATCCACCGCCATAGAGAAATCCCGGGCACACTCACGATGTCGGCCCTGATGCCGTCGCCGCGGGTGCACCAGGCGTCAGTAGCACGCTCAGCAAAAACCACGACCGCGCGGAACGAACATCAGCCGCCGTTGAGAAATCCGGGCACACTCACGATGTCGTTCCTGATGACGTCGCCGCGGGTGCACCAGGCTCAGTAGCACGCTTAGCGAAACCCACGATCGCGCGGAACGAACATCAGCCGCCGTTGAAAAATCCCGGGCACACTCGCGATGTCGTTCTCGTGCCGTCGCCGCGGGTACACCAGGCGTCAGTAGCACGCTCAGCAAAAACCACGACCGCGCGGAACGAACATCAGCCGCCGTTGAGAAATCCGGGCACACTCACGATGTCGTCCCTGATGACGTCGCCGCGGGTGCACCAGGCTCAGTAGCACGCTCAGCAAAAACCACGACCGCGGGGAACGAACATCAGCCGCCGTTGAGAAATCCCGGGCACACTCACGATGTCGTTCTCATGCCGTCGCCGCAGGTGCACCAGGCGTCAGTAGCACGCTTAGCGAATACCACGATGGCGCGGAACGAACATCAGCCGCCTTTGAGAAATCCCGGGCACACTCACGATGTCGTTCTCATGCCGTCGCCGCGGGTGCACCAGGCGTCAGTAGCACGCTCAGCAACAACCACGACCGCGCGGAACGAACATCCACCGCCATAGAGAAATCTCGGGCACACTCACGATGTCGTCCCTGATGCCGTCGCCGCGGGTGCACCAGGCGTCAGTAGCACGCTCAGCAAAAACCACGACCGCGAGGAACGAACATCCACCGCCATAGAGAAATCCCGGGCACACTCACGATGTCGTCCCTGATGCCGTCGCCGCGGGTGCACCAGGCGTCAGTAGCACGCTCAGCAAAAAACCACGACCGCGCGGAACGAACATCAGCCGCTGTTGAGAAATCCCGGGCACACTCACGATGTCGTCCCTGATGACGTCGCCGCGGGTGCACCAGGCTCAGTAGCACGCTTAGCGAAACCCACGATCGCGGGGAACGAACACCAGCCGCCGTTGAGAAATCCCGGGCACACTCACGATGTCGTTCTCATGCCGTCGCCGCAGGTGCACCAGGCGTCAGTAGCACGCTTAGCGAATACCACGATGGCGCGGAACGAACATCAGCCGCCTTTGAGAAATCCCGGGCACACTCACGATGTCGTTCTCATGCCGTCGCCGCGGGTGCACCAGGCGTCAGTAGCACGCTTAGCGAAAACCACGACCGCGCGGAACGAACATCAGCCGCCGTTGAGAAATCCCGGGCACACAGAGGATGTCGTCCCTGCTGCCGTCACCGCGGGTGCACCAGGCGTCAGTAGCACGCTTAGCGAAAACCACGACCGCTCGGAACGAACATCAGCCGCCGTTGAGAAATCCCGGGCACACTCACGATGTCGTTCTCATGCCGTCGCCGCCGGTGCACCAGGCGTCAGTAGCACGGTTAGCGAATACCACGATGGCGCGGAACGAACATCAGCCGCCTTTGAGAAATCCCGGGCACACTCACGATGTCGTTCTCATGCCGTCGCCGCGGGTGCACCAGGCGTCAGTAGCACGCTTAGCGAAAACCACGACCGCGCGGAACGAACATCAGCCGCCGCTGAGAAATCCCGGGCACACAGAGGATGTCGTCCCTGCTGCCGTCGCCGCGGGTGCACCAGGCGTCAGTAGCACGCTTAGCGAAAACCACGACCGCGCGGAACGAACATCATCCGCCGTTGAGAAATCCCGGGCACACTCACGATGTCGTCCCTGCTGCCGTCGCCGCGGGTGCACCAGGCGTCAGTAGCACGCTTAGCGAAAACCACGACCGCGCGGAACGAACATCATCCGCCGTTGAGAAATCCCGGGCACACTCACGATGTCGTCCCTGCTGCCGTCGCCGCGGGTGCACCAGGCGTCAGTAGCACGCTTAGCGAAAACCACGACCGCTCGGCACGAACATCAGCCGCCGTTGAGAAATCCCGGGCACACTCACGATGTCGTCCCTGCTGCCGTCGCCGCGGGTGCTCCAGGCGTCAGTAGCACGCTTAGCGAAAACCACGACCGCTCGGAACGAACATCAGCCGCCGTTGAGAACTCCCGGGCACACTCACGATGTCGTCCCTGATGCCGTCGCCGCGGGTGCACCAGGCTAACTAGCACGCTCAGCGAAACCCACGATCGCGCGGAACGAACATCAGCCGCCGTTGAGAAATCCCGGGCACACTCACGATGTCGTTCTCATGCTGTCGCCGCGGGTGCACCAGGCGTCAGTAGCACGCTTAGCGAAACCCACGATCGCGGGGAACGAACATCAGCCGCCGTTGAGAAATCCCGGGCACACTCACGATGTCGTTCTCATGCCGTCGCCGCAGGTGCACCAGGCGTCAGTAGCACGCTTAGCGAAACCCACGATCGCGGGGAACGAACATCAGCCGCCGTTGAGAAATCCCGGGCACACTCACGATGTCGTTCTCATGCCGTCGCCGCAGGTGCACCAGGCGTCAGTAGCACGCTTAGCGAAACCCACGATCGCGGGGAACGAACATCAGCCGCCGTTGAGAAATCCCGGGCACACTCACGATGTCGTTCTCATGCCGTCGCCGCGGGTGCACCAGGCGTCAGTAGCACGCTCAGCAAAAACCACGACCGCGAGGAACGAACATCCACCGCCATAGAGATATCCCGGGCACACTCACGATGTCGTCCCTGATGCCGTCGCCGCGGGTGCACCAGGCGTCAGTAGCACGCTCAGCAAAAACCACGACCGCGCGGAACGAACATCAGCCGCTGTTGAGAAATCCCGGGCACACTCACGGTGTCGTCCCTGCTGCCGTCGCCGCAGGTGCACCAGGCGTCAGTAGCACGCTTAGCGAAACCCACGATCGCGGGGAACGAACATCAGCCGCCGTTGGGAAATCCCGGGCACACTCACGATGTCGTTCTCATGCCGTCGCCGCGGGTGCACCAGGCGTCAGTAGCACGCTCAGCAAAAACCACGACCGCGAGGAACGAACATCCACCGCCATAGAGAAATCCCGGGCACACTCACGATGTCGTCCCTGATGCCGTCGCCGCGGGTGCACCAGGCGTCAGTAGCACGCTCAGCAAAAACCACGACCGCGCGGAACGAACATCAGCCGTTGTTGAGAAATCCCGGGCACACTCACGGTGTCGTCCCTGCTGCCGTCGCCGCAGGTGCACCAGGCGTCAGTAGCACGCTTAGCGAAACCCACGATCGCGGGGAACGAACATCAGCCGCCGTTGAGAAATCCCGGGCACACTCACGATGTCGTTCTCATGCCGTCGGCGCGGGTGCACCAGGCGTCAGTAGCACGCTTAGCGAAACCCACGATCGCGGGGAACGAACATCAGCCGCCGTTGAGAAATCCCGGGCACACTCACGATGTCATTCTCATGCCGTCGCCGCGGGTGCACCAGGCGTCAGTAGCACGCTTAGCGAATACCACGATGGCGCGGAACGAACATCAGCCGCCTTTGAGAAATCCCGTGCACACTCACGATGTCGTTCTCATGCCGTCGCCGCGGGTGCACCAGGCGTCAGTAGCACGCTTAGCGAAACCCACGATCGCGCGGAACGAACATCAGCCGCCTTTGAGAAATCCCGGGCACACTCACGATGTCATTCTCATGCCGTCGCCGCGGGTGCACCAGGCGTCAGTAGCACGCTCAGCAAAAACCACGACCGCGAGGAACGAACATCCACCGCCATAGAGAAATCCCGGGCACACTCACGATGTCGTCCCTGATGCCGTCGCCGCGGGTGCACCAGGCGTCAGTAGCACGCTCAGCAAAAACCACGACCGCGCGGAACGAACATCAGCCGCTGTTGAGAAATCACGGGCACACTCACGGTGTCGTCCCTGCTGCCGTCGCCGCAGGTGCACCAGGCGTCAGTAGCACGCTTAGCGAAACCCACGATCGCGGGGAACGAACATCAGCCGCCGTTGAGAAATCCCGGGCACACTCACGATGTCGTTCTCATGCCGTCGCCGCGGGTGCACCAGGCGTCAGTAGCACGCTTAGCGAAACCCACGATCGCGGGGAACGAACATCAGCCGCCGTTGAGAAATCCCGGGCACACTCACGATGTCGTTCTCATGCCGTCGCCGCGGGTGCACCAGGCGTCAGTAGCACGCTCAGCAAAAACCACGACCGCGAGGAACGAACATCCACCGCCATAGAGAAATCCCGGGCACACTCACGATGTCGTCCCTGATGCCGTCGCCGCGGGTGCACCAGGCGTCAGTAGCACCCTCAGCAAAAACCACGACCGCGCGGAACGAACATCAGCCGCTGTTGAGAAATCCTGGGCACACTCACGGTGTCGTCCCTGCTGCGGTCGCCGCAGGTGCACCAGGCGTCAGTAGCACGCTTAGCGAAACCCACGATCGCGGGGAACGAACATCAGCCGCCGTTGAGAAATCCCGGGCACACTCACGATGTCGTTCTCATGCCGTCGCCGCGGGTGCACCAGGCGTCAGTAGCACGCTTAGCGAAACCCACGATCGCGGGGAACGAACATCAGCCGCCGTTGAGAAATCCCGGGCACACTCACGATGTCGTTCTCATGCCGTTGCCGCGGGTGCACCAGGCGTCAGTAGTACGCTCAGCAAAAACCACGACCGCGAGGAACGAACATCCACCGCCATAGAGAAATCCCGGGCACACTCACGATGTCGTCCCTGATGCCGTCGCCGCGGGTGCACCAGGCGTCAGTAGCACGCTCAGCAAAAACCACGACCGCGAGGAACGAACATCCACCGCCATAGAGAAATCTCGGGCACACTCACGATGTCGTCCCTGATGCCGTCGCCGCAGGTGCACCAGGCGTCAGTAGCACGCTTAGCGAAACCCACGATCGCGGGGAACGAACATCAGCCGCCGTTGAGAAATCCCGGGCACACTCACGATGTCGTTCTCATGCCGTCGCCGCAGGTGCACCAGGCGTCAGTAGCACGCTTAGCGAATACCACGATGGCGCGGAACGAACATCAGCCGCCTTTGAGAAATCCCGGGCACACTCACGATGTCGTTCTCATGCCGTCGCCGCGGGTGCACCAGGCGTCAGTAGCACGCTCAGCAAAAACCACGACCGCGAGGAACGAACATCCACCGCCATAGAGAAATCCCGGGCACACTCACGATGTCGTCCCTGATGCCGTCGCCGCGGGTGCACCAGGCGTCAGTAGCACGCTCAGCAAAAACCACGACCGCGGGGAACGAACATCAGCCGCCGTTGAGAAATCCGGGCACACTCACGATGTCGTTCTCATGCCGTCGCCGCAGGTGCACCAGGCGTCAGTAGCACGCTTAGCGAATACCACGACCGCGCGGAACGAACATCCACCGCCATAGAGAAATCCCGGGCACACTCACGATGTCGTTCCTGATGCCGTCGCCGCGGGTGCACCAGGCGTCAGTAGCACGCTCAGCAAAAACCACGACCGCGCGGAACGAACATCCACCGCCATAGAGAAATCCCGGGCACACTCACGATGTCGTCCCTGATGCCGTCGCCGAGGGTGCACCAGGCGTCAGTAGCACGCTCAGCAAAAACCACGACCGCGCGGAACGAACATCCACCGCCATAGAGAAATCCCGGGCACACTCACGATGTCGTCCCTGATGCCGTCGCCGCGGGTGCACCAGGCGTCAGTAGCACGCTCAGCAAAAACCACGACCGCGCGGAACGAACATCCACCGCCATAGAGAAATCCCGGGCACACTCGCGATGTCCTCCCTGATGCCGTCGCCGCGGGTGCACCAGGCGTCAGTAGCACGCTCAGCAAAAACCACGACCGCGCGAAACGAACATCCACCGCCATAGAGAAATCCCGGGCACACTCACGATGTCGTCTCTGATGCCGTCGCCGCGGGTGCACCAGGCGTCAGTAGCACGCTTAGCGAAAACCACGATCGCGCGGATCGAACATCCACCGCCATAGAGAAATCCCGGGCACACTCACGATGTCGTCCCTGATGCCGTCGCCGCGGGTGCACCAGGCGTCAGTAGCACGCTTAGCGAAAACCACGATTGCGCGGATCGAACATCCACCGCCATAGAAAAATCCCGGGCACACTCACGATGTCGTCCCTGATGCCGTCGCCGCGGGTGCACCAGGCGTCAGTAGCACGCTTAGCGAAAACCACGATCGCGCCGATCGAACATCCACCGCCATAGAGAAATCCCGGGCACACTCACAATGTCGTTCTCATGCTGTCGCCGCGGGTGCACCATGCGTCAGTAGCACGCTTAGCGAAAACCACGATCGCGCGGATCGAACATCCACCGCCATAGAGAAATCCCGGGCACACTCACGATGTCGTTCTCATGCTGTCGCCGCGGGTGCACCAGGCGTCAGTAGCACGCTTAGCGAAAACCACGATCGCGCGGATCGAACATCCACCGCCATAGAGAAATCCCGGGCACACTCACGATGTCGTCCGTGATGCCGTCGCCGCGGGTGCACCAGGCGTCAGTAGCACGCTTAGCGAAAACCACGATCGCGCGGATCGAACATCCACCGCCATAGAGAAATCCCGGGCACACTCACGATGTCGTTCTCATGCTGTCGCCGCGGGTGCTCCAGGCGTCAGTAGCACGCTTAGCGAAAACCACGATCGCGCGGATCGAACATCCACCGCCATAGAGGAATCCCGGGCACACTCACGATGTCGTCCCTGATGCCGTCGCCGCGGGTGCACCAGGCGTCAGTAGCACGCTTAGCGAAAACCACGATCGCGCGGATCGAACATCAGCCGCCGTTGAGAAATCCCGGGCACACTCACGATGTCGTCCCTGATGCCGTCGCCGCGGGTGCACCAGGCGTCAGTAGCACGCTTAGCGAAAACCACGATCGCGCGGATCGAACATCCACCGCCATAGAGAAATCCCGGGCACACTCACGATGTCGTCCCTGATGCCGTCGCCGCGGGTGCACCAGGCGTCAGTAGCACGCTTAGCGAAAACCACGATCGCGCGGATCGAACATCCACCGCCATAGAGGAATCCGGGGCACACTCACGATGTCGTCCCTGATGCCGTCGCCGCGGGTGCACCAGGCTCAGTAGCACGCTTTGCGAAAACCACGATCGCGCGGATCGAACATCAGCCGCCGTTGAGAAATCCTGGGCACACTCACGATGTCGTCCCTGATGCCGTCGCCGCGGGTGGACCAGGCTCAGTAGCACGCTTAGCGAAAACCACGATCGCGCGGATCGAACATCCACCGCCATAGAGAAATCCCGGGCGCACTCACGATGTCGTTCTCATGCTGTCGCCGCGGGTGCACCAGGCTCAGTAGCACGCTTAGCGAAAACCACGATCGCGCGGATCGAACATCCACCGCCATAGAGAAATCCCGGGAACACTCACGATGTCGTCCCTGATGCCGTCGCCGCGGGTGCACCAGGCTCAGTAGCACGCTTTGCGAAAACCACGATCGCGCGGATCGAACATCAGCCGCCGTTGAGAAATCCTGGGCACACTCACGATGTCGTCCCTGATGCCGTCGCCGCGGGTGGACCAGGCTCAGTAGCACGCTTAGCGAAAACCACGATCGCGCGGATCGAACATCCACCGCCATAGAGAAATCCCGGGCACACTCACGATGTCGCCTCTGATGCCGTCGCCGCGGGTGCACCAGGCGTCAGTAGCACGCTTAGCGAAACCCACGATCGCGCGGAACGAACATCAGCCGCCGTTGAGAAATCCCGGACACACTCACGATGTCGTTCTCATGCTGTCGCCGCGGGTGCACCAGGCGTCAGTAGCACGCTTTGCGAAAACCACGGTCGCGCGGATCGAACATCCACCGCCATAGAGAAATCCCGGGCACACTCACGATGTCGTCCCTGATGCCGTCGCCGCGGGTGCACCAGGCGTCAGTAGCACGCTTACGAAAACCATGATCGCGCGGATCGAACATCAGCCGCCGTTGAGAAATCCCGGGCGCACTCACGATGTCGTTCTCATGCTGTCGCCGCGGGTGCACCAGGCGTCAGTAGCACGCTTTGCGAAAATCACGATCGCGCGGATCGAACATCAGCCGCCGTTGAGAAATCCCGGGCACACTCACGATGTCGTCCCTGATTCCGTCGCCGCGGGTGCACCAGGCTCAGTAGCACGCTTAGCGAAAACCACGATCGCGCGGATCGAACATCCACCGCCATAGAGAAATCCCGGGCACACTCACGATGTCGTCCCTGATGCCGTCGCCGCGGGTGCACCAGGCGTCAGTAGCACGCTCAGCAAAAACCACGATCGCGCGGATCGAACATCCACCGCCATAGAGAAATCCCGGGCACACTCACGATGTCGTCCCTGATGCCGTCGCCCCGGGTGCACCAGGCGTCAGTAGCACGCTTAGCGAAAACCACGATCGCGCGGATCGAACATCCAGCGCCATAGAGACATCCCGGGCACACTCACGATGTCGTCCCTGATGCCGTCGCCGCGGGTGCATTAGGCGTCAGTAGCACGCTTAGCGAAAACCACGATCGCGCGGATCGAACATCCACCGCCATAGAGACATCCCGGGCACACTCACGATGTCGTCCCTGATGCCGTCGCCGCGGGTGCACCAGGCGTCAGTAGCACGCTTAGCGAAAACCACGATCGCGCGGATCGAACATCCACCGCCATAGAGACATCCCGGGCACACTCACGATGTCGTCCCTGATGCCGTCGCCACGGGTGCACCAGGCGTCAGTAGCACGCTTAGCGAAAACCACGATCGCGTGGATCGAACATCCACCGCCATAGAGAAATCCCGGGCACACTCACGATGTCGTCCCTGATGCCGTTGCCGCGGGTGCATTAGGCGTCAGTAGCACGCTTAGCGAAAACCACGATCGCGCGGATCGAACATCCACCGCCATAGAGACATCCCGGGCACACTCACGATGTCGTCCCTGATGCCGTCGCCGCGGGTGCACCAGGCGTCAGTAGCACGCTTAGCAAAAACCACGATCGCGCGGATCGAACATCCACCGCCATAGAGAAATCCCGGGCACACTCACGATGTCGTCCCTGATGCCGTCGCCGCGGGTGCACCAGGCGTCAGTAGCACGCTCAGCAAAAACCACGACCGCGCGGAACGAACATCCACCGCCATAGAGAAATCCCGGGCACACTCACGATGTCCTCCCTGATGCCGTCGCCGCGAGTGCACCAGGCGTCAGTAGCACGCTCAGCAAAAACCACGACCGCGCGAAACGAACATCCACCGCCATAGAGAAATCCCGGGCACACTCACGATGTCGTCTCTGATGCCGTCGCCGCGGGTGCACCAGGCGTCAGTAGCACGCTTAGCGAAAACCACGATCGCGTGGATCGAACATCCACCGCCATAGAGAAATCCCGGGCACACTCACGATGTCGTCCCTGATGCCGTCGCCGCGGGTTTACCAGGCGTCAGTAGCACGCTTAGCGAAAACCACGATCGCGCGGATCGAACATCCACCGCCATAGAGAAATCCCGGGCACACTCACGATGTCGTTCTCATGCTGTCGCCGCGGGTGCACCAGGCGTCAGTAGCACGCTTAGCGAAAACCACGATCGCGCGGATCGAACATCCACCGCCATAGAGACATCCCGGGCACACTCACGATGTCGTCCCTGATGCCGTCGCCGCGGGTGCACCAGGCGTCAGTAGCACGCTTACCGAAAACCACGATCGCGCCGATCGAACATCCACCGCCATAGAGAAATCCCGGGCACACTCACGATGTCGTTCTCATGCTGTCGCCGCGGGTGCACCATGCGTCAGTAGCACGCTTAGCGAAAACCACGATCGCGCGGATCGAACATCCACCGCCATAGAGAAATCCCGGGCACACTCACGATGTCGTTCTCATGCTGTCGCCGCGGGTGCACCAGGCGTCAGTAGCACGCTTAGCGAAAACCACGATCGCGCGGATCGAACATCCACCGCCATAGAGAAATCCCGGGCACACTCACGATGTCGTCCCTGATGCCGTCGCCGTGGGTGCACCAGGCGTCAGTAGCACGCTTAGCGAAAACCACGATCGCGCGGATCGAACATCCACCGCCATAGAGAAATCCCGGGCACACTCACGATGTCGTTCTCATGCTGTCGCCGCGGGTGCTCCAGGCGTCAGTAGCACGCTTAGCGAAAACCACGATCGCGCGGATCGAACATCCACCGCCACAGAGGAATCCCGGGCACACTCACGATGTCGTCCCTGATGCCGTCGCCGCGGGTGCACCAGGCGTCAGTAGCACGCTTAGCGAAAACCACGATCGCGCGGATCGAACATCAGCCGCCGTTGAGAAATCCCGGGCACACTCACGATGTCGTCCCTGATGCCGTCGCCGCGGGTGCACCAGGCGTCAGTAGCACGCTTAGCGAAAACCACGATCGCGCGGATCGAACATCCACCGCTATAGAGAAATCCCGGGCACACTCACGATGTCGTCCCTGATGCCGTCGCCGCGGGTGCACCAGGCGTCAGTAGCACGCTTAGCGAAAACCACGATCGCGCGGATCGAACATCCACCGCCATAGAGGAATCCCGGGCACACTCACGATGTCGTCCCTGATGCCGTCGCCGCGGGTGCACCAGGCGTCAGTAGCACGCTTACGAAAACCACGATCGCGCGGATCGAACATCAGCCGCCGTTGAGAAATCCCGGGCGCACTCACGATGTCGTTCTCATGCTGTCGCCGCGGGTGCACGAGGCGTCAGTAGCACGCTTTGCGAAAACCACGATCGCGCGGATCGAACATCAGCCGCCGTTGAGAAATCCCGGGCACACTCACGATGTCGTCCCTGATGCCGTCGCCGCGGGTGCACCAGGCTCAGTAGCACGCTTAGCGAAAACCACGATCGCGCGGATCGAACATCCACCGCCATAGAGAAATCCCGGGCACACTCACGATGTCGTCCCTGATGCCGTCGCCGCGGGTGCACCAGGCGTCAGTAGCACGCTTACGAAAACCACGATCGCGCGGATCGAACATCAGCCGCCGTTGAGAAATCCCGGGCGCACTCACGATGTCGTTCTCATGCTGTCGCCGCGGGTGCACCAGGCGTCAGTAGCACGCTTTGCGAAAACCACGATCACGCGGATCGAACATCAGCCGCCGTTGAGAAATCCTGGGCACACTCACGATGTCGTCCCTGATGCCGTCGCCGCGGGTGCACCAGGCTCAGTAGCACGCTTAGCGAAAACCACGATCGCGCGGATCGAACATCCACCGCCATAGAGAAATCCCGGGCACACTCACGATGTCGTCTCTGATGCCGTCGCCGCGGGTGCACCAGGCGTCAGTAGCACGCTTAGCGAAACCCACGATCGCGCGGAACGAACATCAGCCGCCGTTGAGAAATCCCGGACACACTCACGATGTCGTTCTCATGCTGTCGCCGCGGGTGCACCAGGCGTCAGTAGCACGCTTTGCGAAAACCACGATCGCGCGGATCGAACATCCACCGCCATAGAGAAATCCCGGGCACACTCACGATGTCGTCCCTGATGCCGTCGCCGCGGGTGCACCAGGCGTCAGTAGCACGCTTACGAAAACCATGATCGCGCGGATCGAACATCAGCCGCCGTTGAGAAATCCCGGGCGCACTCACGATGTCGTTCTCATGCTGTCGCCGCGGGTGCACCAGGCGTCAGTAGCACGCTTTGCGAAAATCACGATCGCGCGGATCGAACATCAGCCGCCGTTGAGAAATCCCGGGCACACTCACGATGTCGTCCCTGATGCCGTCGCCCCGGGTGCACCAGGCTCAGTAGCACGCTTAGCGAAAACCACGATCGCGCGGATCGAACATCCACCGCCATAGAGAAATCCCGGACACACTCATGATGTCGTCCCTGATGCCTTCGCCGCGGGTGCACCAGGCGTCAGTAGCACGCTCAGCAAAAACCACGATCGCGCGGATCGAACATCCACCGCCATAGAGAAATCCCGGGCACACTCACGATGTCGTCCCTGATGCCGTCGCCCCGGGTGCACCAGGCGTCAGTAGCACGCTTAGCGAAAACCACGATCGCGCGGATCGAACATCCACCGCCATAGAGACATCCCGGGCACACTCACGATGTCGTCCCTGATGCCGTCGCCGCGGGTGCATTAGGCGTCAGTAGCACGCTTAGCGAAAACCACGATCGCGCGGATCGAACATCCACCGCCATAGAGACATCCCGGGCACACTCACGATGTCGTCCCTGATGCCGTCGCCGCGGGTGCACCAGGCGTCAGTAGCACGCTTAGCGAAAACCACGATCGCGCGGATCGAACATCCACCGCCATAGAGACATCCCGGGCACACTCACGATGTCGTCCCTGATGCCGTCGCCACGGGTGCACCAGGCGTCAGTAGCACGCTTAGCGAAAACCACGATCGCGCGGATCGAACATCCACCGCCATAGAGAAATCCCGGGCACACTCACGATGTCGTCCCTGATGCCGTCGCCGCGGGTGCATTAGGCGTCAGTAGCACGCTCAGCAAAAACCACGATCGCGCGGATCGAACATCCACCGCCATAGAGACATCCCGGGCACACTCACGATGTCGTCCCTGATGCCGTCGCCGCGGGTGCACCAGGCGTCAGTAGCACGCTTAGCGAAAACCACGATCGCGCGGATCGAACATCCACCGCCATAGAGAAATCCCGGGCACACTCACGATGTCGTCCCTGATGCCGTCGCCGCGGGTGCATTAGGCGTCAGTAGCACGCTCAGCAAAAACCACGATCGCGCGGATCGAACATCCACCGCCATAGAGAAATCCCGGGCACACTCACGATGTCGTCCCTGATGCCGTCGCCGCGGGTGCATTAGGCGTCAGTAGCACGCTTAGCGAAACCCACGATCGCGCGGATCGAACATCCACCGCCATAGAGACATCCCGGGCACACTCACGATGTCGTCCCTGATGCCGTCGCCGCGGGTGCACCAGGCGTCAGTAGCACGCTTAGCGAAAACCACGATCGCGCGGATCGAACATCCACCGCCATAGAGAAATCCCGGGCACACTCACGATGTCGTCCCTGATGCCGTCGCCGCGGGTGCATTAGGCGTCAGTAGCACGCTCAGCAAAAACCACGATCGCGCGGATCGAACATCCACCGCCATAGAGAAATCCCGGGCACACTCACGATGTCGTCCCTGATGCCGTCGCCGCGGGTGCATTAGGCGTCAGTAGAACGCTTAGCGAAAACCACGATCGCGCGGATCGAACATCCACCGCCATAGAGACATCCCGGGCACACTCACGATGTCGTCCCTGATGCCGTCGCCGCGGGTGCATTAGGCGTCAGTAGCACGCTCAGCAAAAACCACGATCGCGCGGATCGAACATCCACCGCCATAGAGAAATCCCGGGCACACTCACGATGTCGTCCCTGATGCCGTCGCCGCGGGTGCATTAGGCGTCAGTAGCACGCTTAGCGAAAACCACGATCGCGCGGATCGAACATCCACCGCCATAGAGACATCCCGGGCACACTCACGATGTCGTCCCTGATGCCGTCGCCGCGGGTGCATTAGGCGTCAGTAGCACGCTTTGCGAAAATCACGATCGCGCGGATCGAACATCAGCCGCCGTTGAGAAATCCCGGGCACACTCACGATGTCGTCCCTGATGCCGTCGCCGCGGGTGCACCAGGCTCAGTAGCACGCTTAGCGAAAACCACGATCGCGCGGATCGAACATCCACCGCCATAGAGAAATCCCGGACACACTCATGATGTCGTCCCTGATGCCTTCGCCGCGGGTGCACCAGGCGTCAGTAGCACGCTCAGCAAAAACCACGATCGCGCGGATCGAACATCCACCGCCATAGAGAAATCCCGGGCACACTCACGATGTCGTCCCTGATGCCGTCGCCCCGGGTGCACCAGGCGTCAGTAGCACGCTTAGCGAAAACCACGATCGCGCGGATCGAACATCCACCGCCATAGAGACATCCCGGGCACACTCACGATGTCGTCCCTGATGCCGTCGCCGCGGGTGCATTAGGCGTCAGTAGCACGCTTAGCGAAAACCACGATCGCGCGGATCGAACATCCACCGCCATAGAGACATCCCGGGCACACTCACGATGTCGTCCCTGATGCCGTCGCCGCGGGTGCACCAGGCGTCAGTAGCACGCTTAGCGAAAACCACGATCGCGCGGATCGAACATCCACCGCCATAGAGACATCCCGGGCACACTCACGATGTCGTCCCTGATGCCGTCGCCACGGGTGCACCAGGCGTCAGTAGCACGCTTAGCGAAAACCACGATCGCGCGGATCGAACATCCACCGCCATAGAGACATCCCGGGCACACTCACGATGTCGTCCCTGATGCCGTCGCCGCGGGTGCACCAGGCGTCAGTAGCACGCTTAGCGAAAACCACGATCGCGCGGATCGAACATCCACCGCCATAGAGAAATCCCGGGCACACTCACGATGTCGTCCCTGATGCCGTCGCCGCGGGTGCATTAGGCGTCAGTAGCACGCTCAGCAAAAACCACGATCGCGCGGATCGAACATCCACCGCCATAGAGAAATCCCGGGCACACTCACGATGTCGTCCCTGATGCCGTCGCCGCGGGTGCATTAGGCGTCAGTAGCACGCTTAGCGAAACCCACGATCGCGCGGATCGAACATCCACC
This sequence comes from Ixodes scapularis, assembly GCF_016920785.2. Classification (NCBI taxonomy): domain Eukaryota; kingdom Metazoa; phylum Arthropoda; class Arachnida; order Ixodida; family Ixodidae; genus Ixodes; species Ixodes scapularis. The sequence goes on from NW_024610053.1 coordinate 458,723, forward strand.
GCCATAGAGACATCCCGGGCACACTCACGATGTCGTCCCTGATGCCGTCGCCGCGGGTGCACCAGGCGTCAGTAGCACGCTTAGCGAAAACCACGACCGCGCGGATCGAACATCCACCGCCATAGAGAAATCCCGGGCACACTCACGATGTCGTCCCTGATGCCGTCGCCGCGGGTGCATTAGGCGTCAGTAGCACGCTCAGCAAAAACCACGATCGCGCGGATCGAACATCCACCGCCATAGAGAAATCCCGGGCACACTCACGATGTCGTCCCTGATGCCGTCGCCGCGGGTGCATTAGGCGTCAGTAGAACGCTTAGCGAAAACCACGATCGCGCGGATCGAACATCCACCGCCATAGAGACATCCCGGGCACACTCACGATGTCGTCCCTGATGCCGTCGCCGCGGGTGCATTAGGCGTCAGTAGCACGCTCAGCAAAAACCACGATCGCGCGGATCGAACATCCACCGCCATAGAGAAATCCCGGGCACACTCACGATGTCGTCCCTGATGCCGTCGCCGCGGGTGCATTAGGCGTCAGTAGCACGCTTAGCGAAAACCACGATCGCGCGGATCGAACATCCACCGCCATAGAGACATCCCGGGCACACTCACGATGTCGTCCCTGATGCCGTCGCCGCGGGTGCATTAGGCGTCAGTAGCACGCTTAGCGAAAACCACGATCGCGCGGATCGAACATCCACCGCCATAGAGACATCCCGGGCACACTCACGATGTCGTCCCTGATGCCGTCGCCGCGGGTGCATTAGGCGTCAGTAGCACGCTTAGCGAAAACCACGATCGCGCGGATCGAACATCCACCGCCATAGAGAAATCCCGGGCACACTCACGATGTCGTCCCTGATGCCGTCGCCGCGGGTGCATTAGGCGTCAGTAGCACGCTTAGCGAAAACCGCGATCGCGCGGATCGAACATCCACCGCCATAGAGACATCCCGGGCACACTCACGATGTCGTCCCTGATGCCGTCGCCGCGGGTGCATTAGGCGTCAGTAGCACGCTTAGCGAAAACCACGATCGCGCGGATCGAACATCCACCGCCATAGAGACATCCCGGGCACACTCACGATGTCGTCCCTGATGCCGTCGCCGCGGGTGCATTAGGCGTCAGTAGCACGCTTAGCGAAAACCACGATCGCGCGGATCGAACATCCACCGCCATAGAGAAATCCCGGGCACACTCACGATGTCGTCCCTGATGCCGTCGCCGCGGGTGCATTAGGCGTCAGTAGCACGCTCAGCAAAAACCACGATCGCGCGGATCGAACATCCACCGCCATAGAGAAATCCCGGGCACACTCACGATGTCGTCCTTGATGCCGTCGCCGCGGGTGCATTAGGCGTCAGTAGCACGCTTAGCGAAAACCACGACCGCGCGGATCGAACATCCACCGCCATAGAGACATCCCGGGCACACTCACGATGTCGTCCCTGATGCCGTCGCCGCGGGTGCACCAGGCGTCAGTAGCACTCTTAGCGAAAACCACGATCGCGCGGATCGAACATCCACCGCCATAGAGAAATCCCGGGCACACTCACGATGTCGTCCCTGATGCCGTCGCCGCGGGTGCATTAGGCGTCAGTAGCACGCTTAGCGAAAACCACGATCGCGCGGATCGAACATCCACCGCCATAGAGACATCCCGGGCACACTCACGATGTCGTCCCTGATGCCGTCGCCGCGGGTGCATTAGGCGTCAGTAGCACGCTTAGCGAAAACCACGATCGCGCGGATCGAACATCCACCGCCATAGAGACATCCCGGGCACACTCACGATGTCGTCCCTGATGCCGTCGCCGCGGGTGCATTAGGCGTCAGTAGCACGCTTATCGAAAACCACGATCGCGCGGATCGAACAACCACCGCCATAGAGAAATCCCGGGCACACTCACGATGTCGTCCCTGATGCCGTCGCCGCGGGTGCATTAGGCGTCAGTAGCACGCTCAGCAAAAACCACGATCGCGCGGATCGAACATCCACCGCCATAGAGACATCCCGGGCACACTCACGATGTCGTCCCTGATGCCGTCGCCGCGGGTGCATTAGGCGTCAGTAGCACGCTCAGCAAAAACCACGATCGCGCGGATCGAACATCCACCGCCATAGAGAAATCCCGGGCACACTCACGATGTCGTCCCTGATGCCGTCGCCGCGGGTGCACCAGGCGTCAGTAGCACGCTTACGAAAACCACGATCGCGCGGATCGAACATCAGCCGCCGTTGAGAAATCCCGGGCGCACTCACGATGTCGTTCTCATGCTGTCACCGCGGGTGCACCAGGCGTCAGTAGCACGCTTTGCGAAAACCACGATCGCGCGGATCGAACATCAGCCGCCGTTGAGAAATCCCGGGCACACTCACGATGTCGTCCCTGTCCGTCGCCGCGGGTGCACCAGGCGTCAGTAGCACGCTTACGAAAACCACGATCGCGCGGATCGAACATCAGCCGCCGTTGAGAAATCCCGGGCGCACTCACGATGTCGTTCTCATGCTGTCGCCGCGGGTGCACCAGGCGTCAGTAGCACGCTTAGCGAAAACCACGATCGCGCGGATCGAACATCCACCGCCATAGAGAAATCCCGGGCACACTCACGATGTCGTCCCTGATGCCGTCGCCCCGGGTGCACCAGGCGTCAGTAGCACGCTTAGCGAAAACCACGATCGCGCGGATCGAACATCCACCGCCATAGAGACATCCCGGGCACACTCACGATGTCGTCCCTGATGCCGTCGCCGCGGGTGCATTAGGCGTCAGTAGCACGCTCAGCAAAAACCACGATCGCGCGGATCGAACATCCACCGCCATAGAGAAATCCCGGGCACACTCACGATGTCGTCCCTGATGCCGTCGCCGCGGGTGCACCAGGCGTCAGTAGCACGCTTACGAAAACCACGATCGCGCGGATCGAACATCAGCCGCCGTTGAGAAATCCCGGGCGCACTCACGATGTCGTACTCATGCTGTCGCCGCGGGTGCACCAGGCGTCAGTAGCACGCTTTGCGAAAATCACGATCGCGCGGATCGAACATCAGCCGCCGTTGAGAAATCCCGGGCACACTCACGATGTCGTCCCTGATGCCGTCGCCGCGGGTGCACCAGGCTCAGTAGCACGCTTAGCGAAAACCACGATCGCGCGGATCGAACATCCACCGCCATAGAGAAATCCCGGGCACACTCACGATGTCGTCCCCGATGCCGTCGCCGCGGGTGCACCAGGCGTCAGTAGCACGCTCAGCAAAAACCACGATCGCGCGGATCGAACATCCACCGCCATAGAGAAATCCCGGGCACACTCACGATGTCGTCCCTGATGCCGTCGCCGCGGGTGCATTAGGCGTCAGTAGCACGCTTAGCGAAAACCACGATCGCGCGGATCGAACATCCACCGCCATAGAGACATCCCGGGCACACTCACGATGTCGTCCCTGATGCCGTCGCCGCGGGTGCACCAGGCGTCAGTAGCACGCTTAGCGAAAACCACGATCGCGCGGATCGAACATCCACCGCCATAGAGACATCCCGGGCACACTCACGATGTCGTCCCTGATGCCGTCGCCGCGGGTGCACCAGGCGTCAGTAGCACGCTTAGCGAAAACCACGATCGCGCGGATCGAACATCCACCGCCATGGAGACATCCCGGGCACACTCACGATGTCGTCCCTGATGCCGTCGCCGCGGGTGCACCAGGCGTCAGTAGCACGCTCAGCAAAAACCACGACCGCGCGGAACGAACATCAGCCGCTGTTGAGAAATCCCGGGCACACTCACGGTGTCGTCCCTGCTGCCGTCGCCGCAGGTGCACCAGGCGTCAGTAGCACGCTTAGCGAAACCCACGATCGCGGGGAACGAACATCAGCCGCCGTTGAGAAATCCCGGGCACACTCACGATGTCGTTCTCATGCCGTCGCCGCGGGTGCACCAGGCGTCAGTAGCACGCTTAGCGAAACCCACGATCGCGGGGAACGAACATCAGCCGCCGTTGAGAAATCCCGGGCACACTCACGATGTCGTTCTCATGCCGTCGCCGCGGGTGCACCAGGCGTCAGTAGCACGCTCAGCAAAAACCACGACCGCGAGGAACGAACATCCACCGCCATAGAGAAATCCCGGGCACACTCACGATGTCGTCCCTGATGCCGTCGCCGCGGGTGCACCAGGCGTCAGTAGCACCCTCAGCAAAAACCACGACCGCGCGGAACGAACATCAGCCGCTGTTGAGAAATCCTGGGCACACTCACGGTGTCGTCCCTGCTGCGGTCGCCGCAGGTGCACCAGGCGTCAGTAGCACGCTTAGCGAAACCCACGATCGCGGGGAACGAACATCAGCCGCCGTTGAGAAATCCCGGGCACACTCACGATGTCGTTCTCATGCCGTCGCCGCGGGTGCACCAGGCGTCAGTAGCACGCTTAGCGAAACCCACGATCGCGGGGAACGAACATCAGCCGCCGTTGAGAAATCCCGGGCACACTCACGATGTCGTTCTCATGCCGTTGCCGCGGGTGCACCAGGCGTCAGTAGTACGCTCAGCAAAAACCACGACCGCGAGGAACGAACATCCACCGCCATAGAGAAATCCCGGGCACACTCACGATGTCGTCCCTGATGCCGTCGCCGCGGGTGCACCAGGCGTCAGTAGCACGCTCAGCAAAAACCACGACCGCGAGGAACGAACATCCACCGCCATAGAGAAATCTCGGGCACACTCACGATGTCGTCCCTGATGCCGTCGCCGCAGGTGCACCAGGCGTCAGTAGCACGCTTAGCGAAACCCACGATCGCGGGGAACGAACATCAGCCGCCGTTGAGAAATCCCGGGCACACTCACGATGTCGTTCTCATGCCGTCGCCGCAGGTGCACCAGGCGTCAGTAGCACGCTTAGCGAATACCACGATGGCGCGGAACGAACATCAGCCGCCTTTGAGAAATCCCGGGCACACTCACGATGTCGTTCTCATGCCGTCGCCGCGGGTGCACCAGGCGTCAGTAGCACGCTCAGCAAAAACCACGACCGCGAGGAACGAACATCCACCGCCATAGAGAAATCCCGGGCACACTCACGATGTCGTCCCTGATGCCGTCGCCGCGGGTGCACCAGGCGTCAGTAGCACGCTCAGCAAAAACCACGACCGCGGGGAACGAACATCAGCCGCCGTTGAGAAATCCGGGCACACTCACGATGTCGTTCTCATGCCGTCGCCGCAGGTGCACCAGGCGTCAGTAGCACGCTTAGCGAATACCACGACCGCGCGGAACGAACATCCACCGCCATAGAGAAATCCCGGGTACACTCACGATGTCGTTCCTGATGCCGTCGCCGCGGGTGCACCAGGCGTCAGTAGCACGCTCAGCAAAAACCACGACCGCGCGGAACGAACATCCACCGCCATAGAGAAATCCCGGGCACACTCACGATGTCGTCCCTGATGCCGTCGCCGAGGGTGCACCAGGCGTCAGTAGCACGCTCAGCAAAAACCACGACCGCGCGGAACGAACATCCACCGCCATAGAGAAATCCCGGGCACACTCACGATGTCGTCCCTGATGCCGTCGCCGCGGGTGCACCAGGCGTCAGTAGCACGCTCAGCAAAAACCACGACCGCGCGGAACGAACATCCACCGCCATAGAGAAATCCCGGGCACACTCGCGATGTCCTCCCTGATGCCGTCGCCGCGGGTGCACCAGGCGTCAGTAGCACGCTCAGCAAAAACCACGACCGCGCGAAACGAACATCCACCGCCATAGAGAAATCCCGGGCACACTCACGATGTCGTCTCTGATGCCGTCGCCGCGGGTGCACCAGGCGTCAGTAGCACGCTTAGCGAAAACCACGATCGCGCGGATCGAACATCCACCGCCATAGAGAAATCCCGGGCACACTCACGATGTCGTCCCTGATGCCGTCGCCGCGGGTGCACCAGGCGTCAGTAGCACGCTTAGCGAAAACCACGATTGCGCGGATCGAACATCCACCGCCATAGAAAAATCCCGGGCACACTCACGATGTCGTCCCTGATGCCGTCGCCGCGGGTGCACCAGGCGTCAGTAGCACGCTTAGCGAAAACCACGATCGCGCCGATCGAACATCCACCGCCATAGAGAAATCCCGGGCACACTCACAATGTCGTTCTCATGCTGTCGCCGCGGGTGCACCATGCGTCAGTAGCACGCTTAGCGAAAACCACGATCGCGCGGATCGAACATCCACCGCCATAGAGAAATCCCGGGCACACTCACGATGTCGTTCTCATGCTGTCGCCGCGGGTGCACCAGGCGTCAGTAGCACGCTTAGCGAAAACCACGATCGCGCGGATCGAACATCCACCGCCATAGAGAAATCCCGGGCACACTCACGATGTCGTCCGTGATGCCGTCGCCGCGGGTGCACCAGGCGTCAGTAGCACGCTTAGCGAAAACCACGATCGCGCGGATCGAACATCCACCGCCATAGAGAAATCCCGGGCACACTCACGATGTCGTTCTCATGCTGTCGCCGCGGGTGCTCCAGGCGTCAGTAGCACGCTTAGCGAAAACCACGATCGCGCGGATCGAACATCCACCGCCATAGAGGAATCCCGGGCACACTCACGATGTCGTCCCTGATGCCGTCGCCGCGGGTGCACCAGGCGTCAGTAGCACGCTTAGCGAAAACCACGATCGCGCGGATCGAACATCAGCCGCCGTTGAGAAATCCCGGGCACACTCACGATGTCGTCCCTGATGCCGTCGCCGCGGGTGCACCAGGCGTCAGTAGCACGCTTAGCGAAAACCACGATCGCGCGGATCGAACATCCACCGCCATAGAGAAATCCCGGGCACACTCACGATGTCGTCCCTGATGCCGTCGCCGCGGGTGCACCAGGCGTCAGTAGCACGCTTAGCGAAAACCACGATCGCGCGGATCGAACATCCACCGCCATAGAGGAATCCGGGGCACACTCACGATGTCGTCCCTGATGCCGTCGCCGCGGGTGCACCAGGCGTCAGTAGCACGCTTACGAAAACCACGATCGCGCGGATCGAACATCAGCCGCCGTTGAGAAATCCCGGGCGCACTCACGATGTCGTTCTCATGCTGTCGCCGCGGGTGCACGAGGCGTCAGTAGCACGCTTTGCGAAAACCACGATCGCGCGAATCGAACATCAGCCGCCGTTGAGAAATCCCGGGCCCACTCACGATGTCGTCCCTGATGCCGTCGCCGCGGGTGCACCAGGCTCAGTAGCACGCTTTGCGAAAACCACGATCGCGCGGATCGAACATCAGCCGCCGTTGAGAAATCCTGGGCACACTCACGATGTCGTCCCTGATGCCGTCGCCGCGGGTGGACCAGGCTCAGTAGCACGCTTAGCGAAAACCACGATCGCGCGGATCGAACATCCACCGCCATAGAGAAATCCCGGGCGCACTCACGATGTCGTTCTCATGCTGTCGCCGCGGGTGCACCAGGCTCAGTAGCACGCTTAGCGAAAACCACGATCGCGCGGATCGAACATCCACCGCCATAGAGAAATCCCGGGAACACTCACGATGTCGTCCCTGATGCCGTCGCCGCGGGTGCACCAGGCTCAGTAGCACGCTTTGCGAAAACCACGATCGCGCGGATCGAACATCAGCCGCCGTTGAGAAATCCTGGGCACACTCACGATGTCGTCCCTGATGCCGTCGCCGCGGGTGGACCAGGCTCAGTAGCACGCTTAGCGAAAACCACGATCGCGCGGATCGAACATCCACCGCCATAGAGAAATCCCGGGCACACTCACGATGTCGCCTCTGATGCCGTCGCCGCGGGTGCACCAGGCGTCAGTAGCACGCTTAGCGAAACCCACGATCGCGCGGAACGAACATCAGCCGCCGTTGAGAAATCCCGGACACACTCACGATGTCGTTCTCATGCTGTCGCCGCGGGTGCACCAGGCGTCAGTAGCACGCTTTGCGAAAACCACGATCGCGCGGATCGAACATCCACCGCCATAGAGAAATCCCGGGCACACTCACGATGTCGTCCCTGATGCCGTCGCCGCGGGTGCACCAGGCGTCAGTAGCACGCTTACGAAAACCATGATCGCGCGGATCGAACATCAGCCGCCGTTGAGAAATCCCGGGCGCACTCACGATGTCGTTCTCATGCTGTCGCCGCGGGTGCACCAGGCGTCAGTAGCACGCTTTGCGAAAATCACGATCGCGCGGATCGAACATCAGCCGCCGTTGAGAAATCCCGGGCACACTCACGATGTCGTCCCTGATGCCGTCGCCGCGGGTGCACCAGGCTCAGTAGCACGCTTAGCGAAAACCACGATCGCGCGGATCGAACATCCACCGCCATAGAGAAATCCCGGGCACACTCACGATGTCGTCCCTGATGCCGTCGCCGCGGGTGCACCAGGCGTCAGTAGCACGCTCAGCAAAAACCACGATCGCGCGGATCGAACATCCACCGCCATAGAGAAATCCCGGGCACACTCACGATGTCGTCCCTGATGCCGTCGCCCCGGGTGCACCAGGCGTCAGTAGCACGCTTAGCGAAAACCACGATCGCGCGGATCGAACATCCAGCGCCATAGAGACATCCCGGGCACACTCACGATGTCGTCCCTGATGCCGTCGCCGCGGGTGCATTAGGCGTCAGTAGCACGCTTAGCGAAAACCACGATCGCGCGGATCGAACATCCACCGCCATAGAGACATCCCGGGCACACTCACGATGTCGTCCCTGATGCCGTCGCCGCGGGTGCACCAGGCGTCAGTAGCACGCTTAGCGAAAACCACGATCGCGCGGATCGAACATCCACCGCCATAGAGACATCCCGGGCACACTCACGATGTCGTCCCTGATGCCGTCGCCACGGGTGCACCAGGCGTCAGTAGCACGCTTAGCGAAAACCACGATCGCGTGGATCGAACATCCACCGCCATAGAGAAATCCCGGGCACACTCACGATGTCGTCCCTGATGCCGTTGCCGCGGGTGCATTAGGCGTCAGTAGCACGCTTAGCGAAAACCACGATCGCGCGGATCGAACATCCACCGCCATAGAGACATCCCGGGCACACTCACGATGTCGTCCCTGATGCCGTCGCCGCGGGTGCACCAGGCGTCAGTAGCACGCTTAGCAAAAACCACGATCGCGCGGATCGAACATCCACCGCCATAGAGAAATCCCGGGCACACTCACGATGTCGTCCCTGATGCCGTCGCCGCGGGTGCACCAGGCGTCAGTAGCACGCTCAGCAAAAACCACGACCGCGCGGAACGAACATCCACCGCCATAGAGAAATCCCGGGCACACTCACGATGTCCTCCCTGATGCCGTCGCCGCGAGTGCACCAGGCGTCAGTAGCACGCTCAGCAAAAACCACGACCGCGCGAAACGAACATCCACCGCCATAGAGAAATCCCGGGCACACTCACGATGTCGTCTCTGATGCCGTCGCCGCGGGTGCACCAGGCGTCAGTAGCACGCTTAGCGAAAACCACGATCGCGTGGATCGAACATCCACCGCCATAGAGAAATCCCGGGCACACTCACGATGTCGTCCCTGATGCCGTCGCCGCGGGTTTACCAGGCGTCAGTAGCACGCTTAGCGAAAACCACGATCGCGCGGATCGAACATCCACCGCCATAGAGAAATCCCGGGCACACTCACGATGTCGTTCTCATGCTGTCGCCGCGGGTGCACCAGGCGTCAGTAGCACGCTTAGCGAAAACCACGATCGCGCGGATCGAACATCCACCGCCATAGAGACATCCCGGGCACACTCACGATGTCGTCCCTGATGCCGTCGCCGCGGGTGCACCAGGCGTCAGTAGCACGCTTACCGAAAACCACGATCGCGCCGATCGAACATCCACCGCCATAGAGAAATCCCGGGCACACTCACGATGTCGTTCTCATGCTGTCGCCGCGGGTGCACCATGCGTCAGTAGCACGCTTAGCGAAAACCACGATCGCGCGGATCGAACATCCACCGCCATAGAGAAATCCCGGGCACACTCACGATGTCGTTCTCATGCTGTCGCCGCGGGTGCACCAGGCGTCAGTAGCACGCTTAGCGAAAACCACGATCGCGCGGATCGAACATCCACCGCCATAGAGAAATCCCGGGCACACTCACGATGTCGTCCCTGATGCCGTCGCCGTGGGTGCACCAGGCGTCAGTAGCACGCTTAGCGAAAACCACGATCGCGCGGATCGAACATCCACCGCCATAGAGAAATCCCGGGCACACTCACGATGTCGTTCTCATGCTGTCGCCGCGGGTGCTCCAGGCGTCAGTAGCACGCTTAGCGAAAACCACGATCGCGCGGATCGAACATCCACCGCCATAGAGGAATCCCGGGCACACTCACGATGTCGTCCCTGATGCCGTCGCCGCGGGTGCACCAGGCGTCAGTAGCACGCTTAGCGAAAACCACGATCGCGCGGATCGAACATCAGCCGCCGTTGAGAAATCCCGGGCACACTCACGATGTCGTCCCTGATGCCGTCGCCGCGGGTGCACCAGGCGTCAGTAGCACGCTTAGCGAAAACCACGATCGCGCGGATCGAACATCCACCGCTATAGAGAAATCCCGGGCACACTCACGATGTCGTCCCTGATGCCGTCGCCGCGGGTGCACCAGGCGTCAGTAGCACGCTTAGCGAAAACCACGATCGCGCGGATCGAACATCCACCGCCATAGAGGAATCCCGGGCACACTCACGATGTCGTCCCTGATGCCGTCGCCGCGGGTGCACCAGGCGTCAGTAGCACGCTTACGAAAACCACGATCGCGCGGATCGAACATCAGCCGCCGTTGAGAAATCCCGGGCGCACTCACGATGTCGTTCTCATGCTGTCGCCGCGGGTGCACGAGGCGTCAGTAGCACGCTTTGCGAAAACCACGATCGCGCGGATCGAACATCAGCCGCCGTTGAGAAATCCCGGGCACACTCACGATGTCGTCCCTGATGCCGTCGCCGCGGGTGCACCAGGCTCAGTAGCACGCTTAGCGAAAACCACGATCGCGCGGATCGAACATCCACCGCCATAGAGAAATCCCGGGCACACTCACGATGTCGTCCCTGATGCCGTCGCCGCGGGTGCACCAGGCGTCAGTAGCACGCTTACGAAAACCACGATCGCGCGGATCGAACATCAGCCGCCGTTGAGAAATCCCGGGCGCACTCACGATGTCGTTCTCATGCTGTCGCCGCGGGTGCACCAGGCGTCAGTAGCACGCTTTGCGAAAACCACGATCACGCGGATCGAACATCAGCCGCCGTTGAGAAATCCTGGGCACACTCACGATGTCGTCCCTGATGCCGTCGCCGCGGGTGCACCAGGCTCAGTAGCACGCTTAGCGAAAACCACGATCGCGCGGATCGAACATCCACCGCCATAGAGAAATCCCGGGCACACTCACGATGTCGTCTCTGATGCCGACGCCGCGGGTGCACCAGGCGTCAGTAGCACGCTTAGCGAAACCCACGATCGCGCGGAACGAACATCAGCCGCCGTTGAGAAATCCCGGACACACTCACGATGTCGTTCTCATGCTGTCGCCGCGGGTGCACCAGGCGTCAGTAGCACGCTTTGCGAAAACCACGATCGCGCGGATCGAACATCCACCGCCATAGAGAAATCCCGGGCACACTCACGATGTCGTCCCTGATGCCGTCGCCGCGGGTGCACCAGGCGTCAGTAGCACGCTTACGAAAACCATGATCGCGCGGATCGAACATCAGCCGCCGTTGAGAAATCCCGGGCGCACTCACGATGTCGTTCTCATGCTGTCGCCGCGGGTGCACCAGGCGTCAGTAGCACGCTTTGCGAAAATCACGATCGCGCGGATCGAACATCAGCCGCCGTTGAGAAATCCCGGGCACACTCACGATGTCGTCCCTGATGCCGTCGCCCCGGGTGCACCAGGCTCAGTAGCACGCTTAGCGAAAACCACGATCGCGCGGATCGAACATCCACCGCCATAGAGAAATCCCGGACACACTCATGATGTCGTCCCTGATGCCTTCGCCGCGGGTGCACCAGGCGTCAGTAGCACGCTCAGCAAAAACCACGATCGCGCGGATCGAACATCCACCGCCATAGAGAAATCCCGGGCACACTCACGATGTCGTCCCTGATGCCGTCGCCCCGGGTGCACCAGGCGTCAGTAGCACGCTTAGCGAAAACCACGATCGCGCGGATCGAACATCCACCGCCATAGAGACATCCCGGGCACACTCACGATGTCGTCCCTGATGCCGTCGCCGCGGGTGCATTAGGCGTCAGTAGCACGCTTAGCGAAAACCACGATCGCGCGGATCGAACATCCACCGCCATAGAGACATCCCGGGCACACTCACGATGTCGTCCCTGATGCCGTCGCCGCGGGTGCACCAGGCGTCAGTAGCACGCTTAGCGAAAACCACGATCGCGCGGATCGAACATCCACCGCCATAGAGACATCCCGGGCACACTCACGATGTCGTCCCTGATGCCGTCGCCACGGGTGCACCAGGCGTCAGTAGCACGCTTAGCGAAAACCACGATCGCGCGGATCGAACATCCACCGCCATAGAGAAATCCCGGGCACACTCACGATGTCGTCCCTGATGCCGTCGCCGCGGGTGCATTAGGCGTCAGTAGCACGCTCAGCAAAAACCACGATCGCGCGGATCGAACATCCACCGCCATAGAGACATCCCGGGCACACTCACGATGTCGTCCCTGATGCCGTCGCCGCGGGTGCACCAGGCGTCAGTAGCACGCTTAGCGAAAACCACGATCGCGCGGATCGAACATCCACCGCCATAGAGAAATCCCGGGCACACTCACGATGTCGTCCCTGATGCCGTCGCCGCGGGTGCATTAGGCGTCAGTAGCACGCTCAGCAAAAACCACGATCGCGCGGATCGAACATCCACCGCCATAGAGAAATCCCGGGCACACTCACGATGTCGTCCCTGATGCCGTCGCCGCGGGTGCATTAGGCGTCAGTAGCACGCTTAGCGAAACCCACGATCGCGCGGATCGAACATCCACCGCCATAGAGACATCCCGGGCACACTCACGATGTCGTCCCTGATGCCGTCGCCGCGGGTGCACCAGGCGTCAGTAGCACGCTTAGCGAAAACCACGATCGCGCGGATCGAACATCCACCGCCATAGAGAAATCCCGGGCACACTCACGATGTCGTCCCTGATGCCGTCGCCGCGGGTGCATTAGGCGTCAGTAGCACGCTCAGCAAAAACCACGATCGCGCGGATCGAACATCCACCGCCATAGAGAAATCCCGGGCACACTCACGATGTCGTCCCTGATGCCGTCGCCGCGGGTGCATTAGGCGTCAGTAGCACGCTTTGCGAAAATCACGATCGCGCGGATCGAACATCAGCCGCCGTTGAGAAATCCCGGGCACACTCACGATGTCGTCCCTGATGCCGTCGCCGCGGGTGCACCAGGCTCAGTAGCACGCTTAGCGAAAACCACGATCGCGCGGATCGAACATCCACCGCCATAGAGAAATCCCGGACACACTCATGATGTCGTCCCTGATGCCTTCGCCGCGGGTGCACCAGGCGTCAGTAGCACGCTCAGCAAAAACCACGATCGCGCGGATCGAACATCCACCGCCATAGAGAAATCCCGGGCACACTCACGATGTCGTCCCTGATGCCGTCGCCCCGGGTGCACCAGGCGTCAGTAGCACGCTTAGCGAAAACCACGATCGCGCGGATCGAACATCCACCGCCATAGAGACATCCCGGGCACACTCACGATGTCGTCCCTGATGCCGTCGCCGCGGGTGCATTAGGCGTCAGTAGCACGCTTAGCGAAAACCACGATCGCGCGGATCGAACATCCACCGCCATAGAGACATCCCGGGCACACTCACGATGTCGTCCCTGATGCCGTCGCCGCGGGTGCACCAGGCGTCAGTAGCACGCTTAGCGAAAACCACGATCGCGCGGATCGAACATCCACCGCCATAGAGACATCCCGGGCACACTCACGATGTCGTCCCTGATGCCGTCGCCACGGGTGCACCAGGCGTCAGTAGCACGCTTAGCGAAAACCACGATCGCGCGGATCGAACATCCACCGCCATAGAGAAATCCCGGGCACACTCACGATGTCGTCCCTGATGCCGTCGCCGCGGGTGCATTAGGCGTCAGTAGCACGCTCAGCAAAAACCACGATCGCGCGGATCGAACATCCACCGCCATAGAGACATCCCGGGCACACTCACGATGTCGTCCCTGATGCCGTCGCCGCGGGTGCACCAGGCGTCAGTAGCACGCTTAGCGAAAACCACGATCGCGCGGATCGAACATCCACCGCCATAGAGAAATCCCGGGCACACTCACGATGTCGTCCCTGATGCCGTCGCCGCGGGTGCATTAGGCGTCAGTAGCACGCTCAGCAAAAACCACGATCGCGCGGATCGAACATCCACCGCCATAGAGAAATCCCGGGCACACTCACGATGTCGTCCCTGATGCCGTCGCCGCGGGTGCATTAGGCGTCAGTAGCACGCTTAGCGAAACCCACGATCGCGCGGATCGAACATCCACCGCCATAGAGACATCCCGGGCACACTCACGATGTCGTCCCTGATGCCGTCGCCGCGGGTGCACCAGGCGTCAGTAGCACGCTTAGCGAAAACCACGATCGCGCGGATCGAACATCCACCGCCATAGAGAAATCCCGGGCACACTCACGATGTCGTCCCTGATGCCGTCGCCGCGGGTGCATTAGGCGTCAGTAGCACGCTCAGCAAAAACCACGATCGCGCGGATCGAACATCCACCGCCATAGAGAAATCCCGGGCACACTCACGATGTCGTCCCTGATGCCGTCGCCGCGGGTGCATTAGGCGTCAGTAGAACGCTTAGCGAAAACCACGATCGCGCGGATCGAACATCCACCGCCATAGAGACATCCCGGGCACACTCACGATGTCGTCCCTGATGCCGTCGCCGCGGGTGCATTAGGCGTCAGTAGCACGCTCAGCAAAAACCACGATCGCGCGGATCGAACATCCACCGCCATAGAGAAATCCCGGGCACACTCACGATGTCGTCCCTGATGCCGTCGCCGCGGGTGCATTAGGCGTCAGTAGCACGCTTAGCGAAAACCACGATCGCGCGGATCGAACATCCACCGCCATAGAGACATCCCGGGCACACTCACGATGTCGTCCCTGATGCCGTCGCCGCGGGTGCATTAGGCGTCAGTAGCACGCTTAGCGAAAACCACGATCGCGCGGATCGAACATCCACCGCCATAGAGACATCCCGGGCACACTCACGATGTCGTCCCTGATGCCGTCGCCGCGGGTGCATTAGGCGTCAGTAGCACGCTTAGCGAAAACCACGATCGCGCGGATCGAACATCCACCGCCATAGAGAAATCCCGGGCACACTCACGATGTCGTCCCTGATGCCGTCGCCGCGGGTGCATTAGGCGTCAGTAGCACGCTTAGCGAAAACCGCGATCGCGCGGATCGAACATCCACCGCCATAGAGACATCCCGGGCACACTCACGATGTCGTCCCTGATGCCGTCGCCGCGGGTGCATTAGGCGTCAGTAGCACGCTTAGCGAAAACCACGATCGCGCGGATCGAACATCCACCGCCATAGAGACATCCCGGGCACACTCACGATGTCGTCCCTGATGCCGTCGCCGCGGGTGCATTAGGCGTCAGTAGCACGCTTAGCGAAAACCACGATCGCGCGGATCGAACATCCACCGCCATAGAGAAATCCCGGGCACACTCACGATGTCGTCCCTGATGCCGTCGCCGCGGGTGCATTAGGCGTCAGTAGCACGCTCAGCAAAAACCACGATCGCGCGGATCGAACATCCACCGCCATAGAGAAATCCCGGGCACACTCACGATGTCGTCCCTGATGCCGTCGCCGCGGGTGCATTAGGCGTCAGTAGCACGCTTAGCGAAAACCACGACCGCGCGGATCGAACATCCACCGCCATAGAGACATCCCGGGCACACTCACGATGTCGTCCCTGATGCCGTCGCCGCGGGTGCACCAGGCGTCAGTAGCACGCTTAGCGAAAACCACGATCGCGCGGATCGAACATCCACCGCCATAGAGAAATCCCGGGCACACTCACGATGTCGTCCCTGATGCCGTCGCCGCGGGTGCATTAGGCGTCAGTAGCACGCTTAGCGAAAACCACGATCGCGCGGATCGAACATCCACCGCCATAGAGACATCCCGGGCACACTCACGATGTCGTCCCTGATGCCGTCGCCGCGGGTGCATTAGGCGTCAGTAGCACGCTTAGCGAAAACCACGATCGCGCGGATCGAACATCCACCGCCATAGAGACATCCCGGGCACACTCACGATGTCGTCCCTGATGCCGTCGCCGCGGGTGCATTAGGCGTCAGTAGCACGCTTATCGAAAACCACGATCGCGCGGATCGAACAACCACCGCCATAGAGAAATCCCGGGCACACTCACGATGTCGTCCCTGATGCCGTCGCCGCGGGTGCATTAGGCGTCAGTAGCACGCTCAGCAAAAACCACGATCGCGCGGATCGAACATCCACCGCCATAGAGACATCCCGGGCACACTCACGATGTCGTCCCTGATGCCGTCGCCGCGGGTGCATTAGGCGTCAGTAGCACGCTCAGCAAAAACCACGATCGCGCGGATCGAACATCCACCGCCATAGAGAAATCCCGGGCACACTCACGATGTCGTCCCTGATGCCGTCGCCGCGGGTGCATTAGGCGTCAGTAGCACGCTCAGCAAAAACCACGATCGCGCGGATCGAACATCCACCGCCATAGAGAAATCCCGGGCACACTCACGATGTCGTCCCTGATGCCGTCGCCGCGGGTGCACCAGGCGTCAGAAGCACGCTTAGCGAAAACCACGATCGCGCGGATCGAACATCCACCGCCATAGAGAAATCCCGGGCACACTCACGATGTCGTCCCTGATGCCGTCGCCGCGGGTGCACCAGGCGTCAGTAGCACGCTTAGCGAAAACCACGATCGCGCGGAACGAACATCAGCCGCCGTTGAGAAATCCCGGGCGCACTCACGATGTCGTCCCTGATGACGTCGCCGCGGGTGCACCAGGCTCAGTAGCACGCTTAGCGAAACCCACGATAGCGCGGAACGAACATCAGATGCCGTTGAGAAATCCCGGGCACACTCACGATGTCGTTCTCATGCTGTCGCCGCGGGTGCACCAGGCGTCAGTAGCACGCTTAGCGAAAACCACGATCGCGCGGATCGAACATCCACCGCCATAGAGAAATCCCGGGCACACTCACGATGTCGTCCCTGATGCCGTCGCCGCGGGTGCACCAGGCGTCAGTAGCACGCTTAGCGAAAACCACGATCGCGCGGATCGAACATCCACCGCCATAGAGAAATCCCGGGCACACTCACGATGTCGTCCCTGATGCCGTCGCCGCGGGTGCACCAGGCGTCAGTAGCACGCTTAGCGAAAACCACGATCGCGCGGATCGAACATCCACCGCCATAGAGAAATCCCGGGCACACTCACGATGTCGTCCCTGATGCCGTCGCCGCGGGTGCACCAGGCGTCAGTAGCACGCTTAGCGAAAACCACGATCGCGCGGATCGAACATCCACCGCCATAGAGAAATCCCGGGCACACTCACGATGTCGTCCCTGATGCCGTCGCCGCGGGTGCACCAGGCGTCAGTAGCACGCTTAGCGAAAACCACGATCGCGCGGATCGAACATCCACCGCCATAGAGAAATCCCGGGCACACTCACGATGTCGTTCTCATGCTGTCGCCGCGGGTGCACCAGGCGTCAGTAGCACGGTTTGCGAAAACCACGATCGCGCGGATCGAACATCCACCGCCATAGAGACATCCCGGGCACACTCACGATGTCGTCCCTGATGCCGTCGCCGCGGGTGCATTAGGCGTCAGTAGCACGCTCAGCAAAAACCACGATCGCGCGGATCGAACATCCACCGCCATAGAGAAATCCCGGGCACACTCACGATGTCGTCCCTGATGCCGTCGCCGCGGGTGCACCAGGCGTCAGTAGCACGCTTACGAAAACCACGATCGCGCGGATCGAACATCAGCCGCCGTTGAGAAATCCCGGGCGCACTCACGATGTCGTTCTCATGCTGTCACCGCGGGTGCACCAGGCGTCAGTAGCACGCTTTGCGAAAACCACGATCGCGCGGATCGAACATCAGCCGCCGTTGAGAAATCCCGGGCACACTCACGATGTCGTCCCTGTCCGTCGCCGCGGGTGCACCAGGCGTCAGTAGCACGCTTACGAAAACCACGATCGCGCGGATCGAACATCAGCCGCCGTTGAGAAATCCCGGGCGCACTCACGATGTCGTTCTCATGCTGTCGCCGCGGGTGCACCAGGCGTCAGTAGCACGCTTAGCGAAAACCACGATCGCGCGGATCGAACATCCACCGCCATAGAGAAATCCCGGGCACACTCACGATGTCGTCCCTGATGCCGTCGCCCCGGGTGCACCAGGCGTCAGTAGCACGCTTAGCGAAAACCACGATCGCGCGGATCGAACATCCACCGCCATAGAGACATCCCGGGCACACTCACGATGTCGTCCCTGATGCCGTCGCCGCGGGTGCATTAGGCGTCAGTAGCACGCTCAGCAAAAACCACGATCGCGCGGATCGAACATCCACCGCCATAGAGAAATCCCGGGCACACTCACGATGTCGTCCCTGATGCCGTCGCCGCGGGTGCACCAGGCGTCAGTAGCACGCTTACGAAAACCACGATCGCGCGGATCGAACATCAGCCGCCGTTGAGAAATCCCGGGCGCACTCACGATGTCGTACTCATGCTGTCGCCGCGGGTGCACCAGGCGTCAGTAGCACGCTTTGCGAAAATCACGATCGCGCGGATCGAACATCAGCCGCCGTTGAGAAATCCCGGGCACACTCACGATGTCGTCCCTGATGCCGTCGCCGCGGGTGCACCAGGCTCAGTAGCACGCTTAGCGAAAACCACGATCGCGCGGATCGAACATCCACCGCCATAGAGAAATCCCGGGCACACTCACGATGTCGTCCCCGATGCCGTCGCCGCGGGTGCACCAGGCGTCAGTAGCACGCTTAGCGAAAACCACGATCGCGCGGATCGAACATCCACCGCCATGGAGACATCCCGGGCACACTCACGATGTCGTCCCTGATGCCGTCGCCGCGGGTGCATTAGGCGTCAGTAGCACGCTTAGCGAAAACCACGATCGCGCGGATCGAACATCCACCGCCATAGAGACATCCCGGGCACACTCACGATGTCGTCCCTGATGCCGTCGCCGCGGGTGCACCAGGCGTCAGTAGCACGCTTAGCGAAAACCACGATCGCGCGGATCGAACATCAGCCGCCGTTGAGAAATCCCGGGCGCACTCACGATGTCGTTCTCATGCTGTCGCCGCGGGTGCATTAGGCGTCAGTAGCACGCTTAGCGAAAACCACGATCGCGCGGATCGAACATCCACCGCCATAGAGACATCCCGGGCACACTCACGATGTCGTCCCTGATGCCGTCGCCGCGGGTGCACCAGGCGTCAGTAGCACGCTTAGCGAAAACCACGATCGCGCGGATCGAACATCCACCGCCATAGAGACATCCCGGGCACACTCACGATGTCGTCCCTGATGCCGTCGCCGCGGGTGCACCAGGCGTCAGTAGCACGCTTAGCGAAAACCACGATCGCGCGGATCGAACATCCACCGCCATGGAGACATCCCGGGCACACTCACGATGTCGTCCCTGATGCCGTCGCCGCGGGTGCATTAGGCGTCAGTAGCACGCTTAGCGAAAACCACGATCGCGCGGATCGAACATCCACCGCCATAGAGACATCCCGGGCACACTCACGATGTCGTCCCTGATGCCGTCGCCGCGGGTGCACCAGGCGTCAGTAGCACGCTTAGCGAAAACCACGATCGCGCGGATCGAACATCCACCGCCATAGAGACATCCCGGGCGCACTCACGATGTCGTTCTCATGCTGTCGCCGCGGGTGCACCAGGCGTCAGTAGCACGCTCAGCAAAAACCACGATCGCGCGGATCGAACATCCACCGCCATAGAGACATCCCGGGCACACTCACGATGTCGTCCCTGATGCCGTCGCCGCGGGTGCATTAGGCGTCAGTAGCACGCTTAGCGAAAACCACGATCGCGCGGATCGAACATCCACCGCCATAGAGACATCCCGGGCACACTCACGATGTCGTCCCTGATGCCGTCGCCGCGGGTGCACCAGGCGTCAGTAGCACGCTTAGCGAAAACCACGATCGCGCGGATCGAACATCCACCGCCATAGAGACATCCCGGGCACACTCACGATGTCGTCCCTGATGCCGTCGCCGCGGGTGCATTAGGCGTCAGTAGCACGCTTAGCGAAAACCACGATCGCGCGGATCGAACATCCACCGCCATAGAGACATCCCGGGCACACTCACGATGTCGTCCCTGATGCCGTCGCCGCGGGTGCACCAGGCGTCAGTAGCACGCTCAGCAAAAACCACGATCGCGCGGATCGAACATCCACCGCCATAGAGACATCCCGGGCACACTCACGATGTCGTCCCTGATGCCGTCGCCGCGGGTGCATTAGGCGTCAGTAGCACGCTTAGCGAAAACCACGATCGCGCGGATCGAACATCCACCGCCATAGAGACATCCCGGGCACACTCACGATGTCGTCCCTGATGCCGTCGCCGCGGGTGCACCAGGCGTCAGTAGCACGCTTAGCGAAAACCACGATCGCGCGGATCGAACATCCACCGCCATAGAGACATCCCGGGCACACTCACGATGTCGTCCCTGATGCCGTCGCCGCGGGTGCACCAGGCGTCAGTAGCACGCTTAGCGAAAACCACGATCGCGCGGATCGAACATCCACCGCCATAGAGACATCCCGGGCGCACTCACGATGTCGTTCTCATGCTGTCGCCGCGGGTGCACCAGGCGTCAGTAGCACGCTCAGCAAAAACCACGATCGCGCGGATCGAACATCCACCGCCATAGAGACATCCCGGGCACACTCACGATGTCGTCCCTGATGCCGTCGCCGCGGGTGCATTAGGCGTCAGTAGCACGCTTAGCGAAAACCACGATCGCGCGGATCGAACATCCACCGCCATAGAGAAATCCCGGGCACACTCACGGTGTCGTCCCTGATGCCGTCGCCGCGGGTGCATTAGGCGTCAGTAGCACGCTCAGCAAAAACCACGATCGCGCGGATCGAACATCCACCGCCATAGAGAAATCCCGGGCACACTCACGATGTCGTCCCTGATGCCGTCGCCGCGGGTGCATTAGGCGTCAGTAGCACGCTTAGCGAAAACCACGATCGCGCGGATCGAACATCCACCGCCATAGATACATCCCGGGCACACTCACGATGTCGTCCCTGATGCCGTCGCCGCGGGTGCATTAGGCGTCAGTAGCACGCTTAGCGAAAACCACGATCGCGCGGATCGAACATCCACCGCCATAGATACATCCCGGGCACACTCACGATGTCGTCCCTGATGCCGTCGCCGCGGGTGCATTAGGCGTCAGTAGCACGCTTAGCGAAAACCACGATCGCGCGGATCGAACATCCACCGCCATAGATACATCCCGGGCACACTCACGATGTCGTCCCTGATGCCGTCGCCGCGGGTGCATTAGACGTCAGTAGCACGCTTAGCGAAAACCACGATCGCGCGGATCGAACATCCACCGCCATAGATACATCCCGGGCACACTCACGATGTCGTCCCTGATGCCGTCGCCGCGGGTGCATTAGGCGTCAGTAGCACGCTTAGCGAAAACCACGATCGCGCGGATCGAACATCCACCGCCATAGATACATCCCGGGCACACTCACGATGTCGTCCCTGATGCCGTCGCCGCGGGTGCATTAGGCGTCAGTAGCACGCTTAGCGAAAACCACGATCGCGCGGATCGAACATCCACCGCCATAGATACATCCCGGGCACACTCACGATGTCGTCCCTGATGCCGTCGCCGCGGGTGCATTAGGCGTCAGTAGCACGCTTAGCGAAAACCACGATCGCGCGGATCGAACATCCACCGCCATAGAGAAATCCCGGGCACACTCACGATGTCGTCCCTGATGCCGTCGCCGCGGGTGCATTAGGCGTCAGTAGCACGCTTAGCGAAAACCACGATCGCGCGGATCGAACATCCACCGCCATAGATACATCCCGGGCACACTCACGATGTCGTCCCTGATGCCGTCGCCGCGGGTGCACCAGGCGTCAGTAGCACGCTTAGCGAAAACCACGATCGCGCGGATCGAACATCCACCGCCATAGAGAAATCCCGGGCACACTCACGATGTCGTCCCTGATGCCGTCGCCGCGGGTGCATTAGGCGTCAGTAGCACGCTCAGCAAAAACCACGATCGCGCGGATCGAACATCCACCGCCATAGAGAAATCCCGGGCACACTCACGATGTCGTCCCTGATGCCGTCGCCGCGGGTGCACCAGGCGTCAGTAGCACGCTTAGCGAAAACCACGATCGCGCGGATCGAACATCCACCGCCATAGAGAAATCCCGGGCACACTCACGATGTCGTCCCTGATGCCGTCGCCGCGGGTGCATTAGGCGTCAGTAGCACGCTCAGCAAAAACCACGATCGCGCGGATCGAACATCCACCGCCATAGAGAAATCCCGGGCACACTCACGATGTCGTCTCTGATGCCGTCGCCGCGGGTGCACCAGGCGTCAGAAGCACGCTTAGCGAAAACCACGATCGCGCGGATCGAACATCCACCGCCATAGAGAAATTCCGGGCACACTCACGATGTCGTCCCTGATGCCGTCGCCGCGGGTGCACCAGGCGTCAGTAGGACGCTTAGCGAAAACCACGATCGCGCGGAACGAACATCAGCCGCCGTTGAGAAATCCCGGGCGCACTCACGATGTCGTCCCTGATGACGTCGCCGCGGGTGCACCAGGCTCAGTAGCACGCTTAGCGAAACCCACGATAGCGCGGAACGAACATCAGATGCCGTTGAGAAATCCCGGGCACACTCACGATGTCGTTCTCATGCTGTCGCCGCGGGTGCACCAGGCGTCAGTAGCACGCTTTGCGAAAACCACGATCGCGCGGATCGAACATCCACCGCCATAGAGAAATCCCGGGCACACTCACGATGTCGTCCCTGATGCCGTCGCCGCGGGTGCACCAGGCGTCAGTAGCACGCTTACGAAAACCACGATCGCGCGGATCGAACATCAGCCGCCGTTGAGAAATCCCGGGCGCACTCACGATGTCGTTCTCATGCTGTCGCCGCGGGTGCACCAGGCGTCAGTAGCACGCTTAGCGAAAACCACGATCGCGCGGATCGAACATCCACCGCCATAGAGAAATCCCGGGCACACTCACGATGTCGTCCCTGATGCCGTCGCCCCGGGTGCACCAGGCGTCAGTAGCACGCTTAGCGAAAACCACGATCGCGCGGATCGAACATCCACCGCCATAGAGACATCCCGGGCACACTCACGATGTCGTCCCTGATGCCGTCGCCGCGGGTGCATTAGGCGTCAGTAGCACGCTCAGCAAAAACCACGATCGCGCGGATCGAACATCCACCGCCATAGAGAAATCCCGGGCACACTCACGATGTCGTCCCTGATGCCGTCGCCGCGGGTGCACCAGGCGTCAGTAGCACGCTTACGAAAACCACGATCGCGCGGATCGAACATCAGCCGCCGTTGAGAAATCCCGGGCGCACTCACGATGTCGTTCTCATGCAGTCGCCGCGGCTGCACCAGGCGTCAGTAGCACGCTTTGCGAAAATCACGATCGCGCGGATCGAACATCAGCCGCCGTTGAGAAATCCCGGGCACACTCACGATGTCGTCCCTGATGCCGTCGCCGCGGGTGCACCAGGCTCAGTAGCACGCTTAGCGAAAACCACGATCGCGCGGATCGAACATCCACCGCCATAGAGAAATCCCGGGCACACTCACGATGTCGTCCCTGATGCCGTCGCCGCGGGTGCACCAGGCGTCAGTAGCACGCTCAGCAAAAACCACGATCGCGCGGATCGAACATCCACCGCCATAGAGAAATCCCGGGCACACTCACGATGTCGTCCCTGATGCCGTCGCCCCGGGTGCACCAGGCGTCAGTAGCACGCTTAGCGAAAACCACGATCGCGCGGATCGAACATCCACCGCCATAGAGACATCCCGGGCACACTCACGATGTCGTCCCTGATGCCGTCGCCGCGGGTGCATTAGGCGTCAGTAGCACGCTTAGCGAAAACCACGATCGCGCGGATCGAACATCCACCGCCATAGAGACATCCCGGGCACACTCACGATGTCGTCCCTGATGCCGTCGCCGCGGGTGCACCAGGCGTCAGTAGCACGCTTAGCGAAAACCACGATCGCGCGGATCGAACATCCACCGCCATAGAGACATCCCGGGCACACTCACGATGTCGTCCCTGATGCCGTCGCCGCGGGTGCACCAGGCGTCAGTAGCACGCTTAGCGAAAACCACGATCGCGCGGATCAAACATCCACCGCCATAGAGAAATCCCGGGCACACTCACGATGTCGTCCCTGATGCCGTCGCCGCGGGTGCATTAGGCGTCAGTAGCACGCTTAGCGAAAACCACGATCGCGCGGATCGAACATCCACCGCCATAGAGACATCCCGGGCACACTCACGATGTCGTCCCTGATGCCGTCGCCGCGGGTGCACCAGGCGTCAGTAGCACGCTTAGCGAAAACCACGATCGCGCGGATCGAACATCCACCGCCATAGAGAAATCCCGGGCACACTCACGATGTCGTCCCTGATGCCGTCGCCGCGGGTGCATTAGGCGTCAGTAGCACGCTCAGCAAAAACCACGATCGCGCGGATCGAACATCCACCGCCATAGAGAAATCCCGGGCACACTCACGATGTCGTCCCTGATGCCGTCGCCGCCGGTGCACCAGGCGTCAGTAGCACGCTTAGCGAAAACCACGATCGCGCGGATCGAACATCCACCGCCATAGAGAAATCCCGGGCACACTCACGATGTCGTCCCTGATGCCGTCGCCGCGGGTGCATTAGGCGTCAGTAGCACGCTCAACAAAAACCACGATCGCGCGGATCGAACATCCACCGCCATAGAGACATCCCGGGCACACTCACGATGTCGTCCCTGATGCCGTCGCCGCGGGTGCACCAGGCGTCAGTAGCACGCTTAGCGAAAACCACGATCGCGCGGATCGAACATCCACCGCCATAGAGAAATCCCGGGCACACTCACGATGTCGTCCCTGATGCCGTCGCCGCGGGTGCATTAGGCGTCAGTAGCACGCTCAGCAAAAACCACGATCGCGCGGATCGAACATCCACCGCCATAGAGAAATCCCGGGCACACTCACGATGTCGTCCCTGATGCCGTCGCCGCGGGTGCACCAGGCGTCAGTAGCACGCTTAGCGAAAACCACGATCGCGCGGATGGAACATCCACCGCCATAGAGACATCCCGGGCACACTCACGATGTCGTCCCTGATGCCGTCGCCGCGGGTGCACCAGGCGTCAGTAGCACGCTTAGCGAAAACCACGATCGCGCGGATCGAACATCCACCGCCATAGAGAAATCCCGGGCACACTCACGATGTCGTCCCTGATGCCGTCGCCGCGGGTGCATTAGGCGTCAGTAGCACGCTTAGCGAAAACCACGATCGCGCGGATCGAACATCCACCGCCATAGAGACATCCCGGGCACACTCACGATGTCGTCCCTGATGCCGTCGCCGCGGGTGCACCAGGCGTCAGTAGCACGCTCAGCAAAAACCACGATCGCGCGGATCGAACATCCACCGCCATAGAGAAATCCCGGGCACACTCACGATGTCGTCCCTGATGCCGTCGCCGCGGGTGCATTAGGCGTCAGTAGCACGCTTAGCGAAAACCACGATCGCGCGGATCGAACATCCGCCGCCATAGAGACATCCCGGGCACACTCACGATGTCGTCCCTGATGCCGTCGCCGCGGGTGCACCAGGCGTCAGTAGCACGCTTAGCGAAAACCACGATCGCGCGGATCGAACATCCACCGCCATAGAGAAATCCCGGGCACACTCACGATGTCGTCCCTGATGCCGTCGCCGCGGGTGCACCAGGCGTCAGTAGCACGCTTACCGAAAACCACGATCGCGCGGAACGAACATCAGCCGCCGTTGAGAAATCCCGGGCACACAGAGGATGTCGTCCCTGCTGCCGTCGCCGCGGGTGCACCAGGCGTCAGTAGCACGCTTAGCGAAAACCACGACCGCTCGGAACGAACATCAGCCACCGTTGAGAAATCCCGGGCACACTCACGATGTCGTCCCTGATGCCGTCGCCGCGGGTGCACCAGGCGTCAGTAGCACGCTTAGCGAAAAAACGAACGCGCGGAACGAACATCCGCCACCTTTGAGAAATCCCGGGCACACTCACGATGTCGTTCTCATGCCGTCGCCGCGGGTGCACCAGGTGTCAGTAGCACGCTTAGCGAAAACCACGATCGCGCGGAACGAACATCAGCCGCCGTTGAGAAATCCCGGGCACACAGAGGATGTCGTCCCTGATGCCGTCGCCGCGGGTGCTCCAGGCGTCAGTAGCACGCTCAGCGAAACCCACGATCGCGCGGAACGAACATCAGCCGCCGTTGAGAAATCCCGGGCACACTCACGATGTCGTCCCTGATGCCGTCGCCGCGGGTGCACCAGGCGTCAGTAGCACGCTTAGCGAAAACCACGATCGCGCGGAACGAACATCAGCCGCCGTTGAGAAATCCCGGGCACACAGAGGATGTCGTCCCTGCTGCCGTCGCCGCGGGTGCACCAGGCGTCAGTAGCACGCTTAGCGAAAACCACGACCGCTCGGAACGAACATCAGCCGCCGTTGAGAAATCCCGGGCACACTCACGATGTCGTCCCTGCTGCCGTCGCCGCGGGTGCACCAGGCGTCAGTAGCACGCTTAGCGAAAACCACGACCGCTCGGAACGAACATCAGCCGCCGTTGAGAAATCCCGGGCACACTCACGATGTCGTCCCTGATGCCGTCGCCGCGGGTGCACCAGGCGTCAGTAGCACGCTTAGCGAAAAAACGAACGTGCGGAACGAACATCCGCCACCTTTGAGAAATCCCGGGCACACTCACGATGTCGTTCTCATGCCGTCGCCGCGGGTGCACCAGGTGTCAGTAGCACGCTTAGCGAAAACCACGACCGCTCGGAACGAACATCAGCCGCCGTTGAGAAATCCCGGGCACACTCACGATGTCGTCCCTGATGCCGTCGCCGCGGGTGCACCAGGCGTCAGTAGCACGCTTAGCGAAAAAACGAACGTGCGGAACGAACATCCGCCACCTTTGAGAAATCCCGGGCACACAGAGGATGTCGTCCCTGCTGCCGTCGCCGCGGGTGCACCAGGCGTCAGTAGCACGCTTAGCGAAAACCACGACCGCTCGGAACGAACATCAGCCGCCGTTGAGAAATCCCGGGCACACTCACGATGTCGTCCCTGATGCCGTCGCCGCGGGTGCACCGGGCGTCAGTAGCACGCTTAGCGAAAAAACGAACGTGCGGAACGAACATCCGCCACCTTTGAGAAATCCCGGGCACACTCACGATGTCGTTCTCATGCCGTCGCCGCGGGTGCACCAGGTGTCAGTAGCACGCTTAGCGAAAACCACGATCGCGCGGAACGAACATCAGCCGCCGTTGAGAAATCCCGGGCACACAGAGGATGTCGTCCCTGATGCCGTCGCCGCGGGTGCACCAGGCTGTCAGTAGCACGCTTAGCGAAAACCACGACCGCTCGGAACGAACATCAGCCGCCGTTGAGAAATCCCGGGCACACTCACGATGTCGTCCCTGATGCCGTCGCCGCGGGTGCACCAGGCGTCAGTAGCACGCTTAGCGAAAACCACGACCGCTCGGAACGAACATCAGCCGCCGTTGAGAAATCCCGGGCACACTCACGATGTCGTCCCTGATGCCGTCGCCGCGGGTGCACCAGGCGTCAGTAGCACGCTTAGCGAAAACCACGACCGCTCGGAACGAACATCAGCCGCCGTTGAGAAATCCCGGGAACACAGAGGATGTCGTCCCTGATGCCGTCGCCGCGGGTGCACCAGGCGTCAGTAGCACGCTTAGCGAAACCCACGATCGCGCGGAACGAACATCAGCCGCCGTTGAGAAATCCCGGGCACACAGAGGATTTCGTCCCTGCTGCCGTCGCCGCGGGTGCACCAGGCGTCAGAAGCACGCTTAGCGAAAACCACGACCGCTCGGAACGAACATCAGCCGCCGTTGAGAAATCCCGGGCACACTCACGATGTCGTACCTGATGCCGTCGCCGCGGGTGCACCAGGCGTCAGTAGCACGCTTAGCGAAAAAACGAACGCGCGGAACGAACATCCGCCACCTTTGAGAAATCCCGGGCACACTCACGATGTCGTTCTCATGCCGTCGCCGCGGGTGCACCAGGTGTCAGTAGCACGCTTAGCGAAAACCACGATCGCGCGGAACGAACATCAGCCGCCGTTGAGAAATCAAGGGGCACACAGAGGATGTCGTCCCTGATGCCGTCGCCGCGGGTGCACCAGGCGTCAGTAGCACGCTTAGCGAAACCCACGATCGCGCGGAACGAACATCAGCCGCCGTTGAGAAATCCCGGGCACACAGAGGATGTCGTCCCTGATGCCGTCGCCGCGGGTGCACCAGGCGTCAGTAGCACGCTTAGCGAAACCCACGATCGCGCGGAACGAACATCAGCCGCCGTTGAGAAATCCCGGGCACACAGAGGATGTCGTCCCTGCTGCCGTCGCCGCGGGTGCACCAGGCGTCAGTAGCACGCTTAGCGAAACCCACGATCGCGCGGAACGAACATCAGCCGCCGTTGAGAAATCCCGGGCACACTCACGATGTCGTCCCTGATGCCGTCGCCGCGGGTGCACCAGGCGTCAGTAGCACGCTTAGCGAAAAAACGAACGCGCGGAACGAACATCCGCCACCTTCGAGAAATCCCGGGCACACTCACGATGTCGTCCCTGATGCCGTCGCCGCGGGTGCACCAGGCGTCAGTAGCACGCTTAGCGAAACCCACGATCGCGCGGAACGAACATCAGCCGCCGTTGAGAAATCCCGGGCACACAGAGGATGTCGTCCCTGATGCCGTCGCCGCGGGTGCACCAGGCGTCAGTAGCACGCTTAGCGAAACCCATGATCGCGCGGAACGAACATCAGCCGCCGTTGAGAAATCCCGGGCACACAGAGGATGTCGTCCCTGATGCCGTCGCCGCGGGTGCACCAGGCGTCAGTAGCACGCTTAGCGAAACCCACGATCGCGCGGAACGAACATCAGCGGCCGTTGAGAAATCCCGGGCACACTCACGATGTTGTCCCTGATGCCGTCGCCGCGGGTGCACCAGGCGTCAGTAGCACGCTTAGCGAAAACCACGATCGCGCGGAACGAACATCAGCCGCCGTTGAGAAATCCCGGGCACACAGAGGATGTTGTCCCTGCTGCCGTCGCCGCGGGTTCACCAGGCGTCAGTAGCACGCTTAGCGAAACCCACGATCGCGCGGAACGAACATCAGCCGCCGTTGAGAAATCCCGGGCACACTCACGATGTTGTCCCTGATGCCGTCGCCGCGGGTGCACCAGGTGTCAGTAGCACGCTTAGCGAAAACCACGACCGCTCGGAACGAACATCAGCCGCCGTTGAGAAATCCCGGGCACACTCACGATGTCGTCCCTGATGCCGTCGCCGCGGGTGCACCAGGCGTCAGTAGCACGCTTAGCGAAAAAACGAACGCGCGGAACGAACATCCGCCACCTTTGAGAAATCCCGGGCACACTCACGATGTCGTTCTCATGCCGTCGCCGCGGGTGCACCAGGTGTCAGTAGCACGCTTAGCGAAAACCACGATCGCGCGGAACGAACATCAGCCGCCGTTGAGAAATCCCGGGCACACAGAGGATGTCGTCCCTGATGCCGTCGCCGCGGGTGCACCAGGCGTCAGTAGCACGCTTAGCGAAACCCACGATCGCGCGGAACGAACATCAGCCGCCGTTTAGAAATCCCGGGCACACAGAGGATGTCGTCCCTGATGCCGTCGCCGCGGGTGCACCAGGCGTCAGTAGCACGCTTAGCGAAACACACGATCGCGCGGAACGAACATCAGCCGCCGTTGAGAAATCCCGGGCACACAGAGGATGCCGTCCCTGATGCCGTCGCCGCGGGTGCACCAGGCGTCAGTAGCACGCTTAGCGAAACCCACGATCGCGCGGAACGAACATTAGCCGCCGTTGAGAAATCCCGGGCACACTCACGATGTCGTCCCTGATGCCGTCGCCGCGGGTGCACCAGGCGTCAGTAGCACGCTTAGCGAAAACCACGATCGCGCGGAACGAACATCAGCCGCCGTTGAGAAATCCCGGGCACACAGAGGATGTCGTCCCTGCTGCCGTCGCCGCGGGTGCACCAGGCGTCAGTAGCACGCTTAGCGAAAACCACGACCGCTCGGAACGAACATCAGCCGCCGTTGAGAAATCCCGGGCACACTCACGATGTCGTCCCTGATGTTGTCGCCGCGGGTGCACCAGGCGTCAGTAGCACGCTTAGCGAAAAAACGAACGCGCGGAACGAACATCCGCCACCTTTGAGAAATCCCGGGCACACTCACGATGTCGTTCTCATGCCGTCACCGCGGGTGCACCAGGTGTCAGTAGCACGCTTAGTGAAAACCACGATCGCGCGGAACGAACATCAGCCGCCGTTAAAAAATCCCGGGCACACAGAGGATGTCGTCCCTGATGCCGTCGCCGCGGGTGCACCAGGCGTCAGTAGCACGCTTAGCGAAACCCACGATCGCGCGGAACGAACATCAGCCGCCGTTGAGAAATCCCGGGCACACAGAGGATGTCGTCCCTGATGCCGTCGCCGCGGGTGCACCAGGCGTCAGTAGCACGCTTAGCGAAACCCACGATCGCGCGGAACGAATATCAGCCGCCGTTGAGAAATCCCGGGCACACAGAGGATGTCGTCCCTGCTGCCGTCGCCGCGGGTGCACCAGGCGTCAGTAGCACGCTTAGCGAAACCCACGATCGCGCGGAACGAACATCAGCCGCCGTTGAGAAATCCCGGGCACACTCACGATGTCGTCCCTGATGCCGTCGCCGCGGGTGCACCAGGCGTCAGTAGCACGCTTAGCGAAAAAACGAACGCGCGGAACGAACATCCGCCACCTTTGAGAAATCCCGGGCACACTCACGATGTCGTTCTCATGCCGTCGCCGCGGGTGCACCAGGTGTCAGTAGCACGCTTAGCGAAACCCACGATCGCGCGGAACGAACATCAGCCGCCGTTGAGAAATCCCGGGCACACAGAGGATGTCGTCCCTGATGCCGTCGCCGCGGGTGCACCAGGCGTCAGTAGCACGCTTAGCGAAACCCACGATCGCGCGGAACGAACATCAGCCGCCGTTGAGAAATCCCGGGCACACAGAGGATGTCGTCCCTGATGCCGTCGCCGCGGGTGCACCAGGCGTCAGTAGCACGCTTAGCGAAAAAACGAACGCGCGGAACGAACATCCGCCACCTTTGAGAAATCCCGGGCACACTCACGATGTCGTTCTCATGCCGTCGCCGCGGGTGCACCAGGTGTCAGTAGCACGCTTAGCGAAAACCACGATCGCGCGGAACGAACATCAGCCGCCGTTGAGAAATCCCGGGCACACAGAGGATGTCGTCCCTGCTGCCGTCGCCGCGGGTGCACCAGGCGTCAGTAGCACGCTTAGCGAAACCCACGATCGCGCGGAACGAACATCAGCCGCCGTTGAGAAATCCCGGGCACACAGAGGATGTCGTCCCTGCTGCCGTCGCCGCGGGTGCACCAGGCGTCAGTAGCACGCTTAGCGAAAACCACGACCGCTCGGAACGAACATCAGCCGCCGTTGAGAAATCCCGGGCACACTCACGATGTCGTCCCTGATGCCGTCGCCGCGGGTGCACCAGGCGTCAGTAGCACGCTTAGCGAAAAAACGAACGCGCGGAACGAACATCCGCCACCTTTGAGAAATCCCGGGCACACTCACGATGTCGTTCTCATGCCGTCGCCGCGGGTGCACCAGGTGTCAGTAGCACGCTTAGCGAAAACCACGATCGCGCGGAACGAACATCAGCCGCCGTTGAGAAATCCCGGGCACACAGAGGATGTCGTCCCTGCTGCCGTCGCCGCGGGTGCACCAGGCGTCAGTAGCACGCTTAGCGAAAACCACGACCGCTCGGAACGAACATCAGCCGCCGTTGAGAAATCCCGGGCACACTCACGATGTCGTCCCTGATGCCGTCGCCGCCGGTGCACCAGGCGTCAGTAGCACGCTTAGCGAAAACCACGACCGCTCGGAACGAACATCAGCCGCCGTTGAGAAATCCCGGGCATACTCACGATGTCGTCCCTGATGCCGTCGCCGGGGGTGCACCAGGCGTCAGTAGCACGCTTAGCGAAAACCACGACCGCTCGGAACGAACATCAGCCGCCGTTGAGAAATCCCGGGCACACTCACGATGTCGTCCCTGATGCCGTCGCCGCGGGTGCACCAGGCGTCAGTAGCACGCTTAGCGAAAACCACGACCGCTCGGAACGAACATCAGCCGCCGTTGAGAAATCCCGGGCACACTCACAATGTCGTCCCTGATGCCGTCGCCGCGGGTGCACCAGGCGTCAGTAGCACGCTTAGCGAAAACCACGACCGCTCGGAACGAACATCAGCCGCCGTTGAGAAATCCCGGGCACAAAGAGGATGTCGTCCCTGCTGCCGTCGCCGCGGGTGCACCAGGCGTCAGTAGCACGCTTAGCGAAAACCACGACCGCTCGGAACGAACATCAGCCGCCGTTGAGAAATCCCGGGCACACTCACGATGTCGTCCCTGATGCCGTCGCCGCGGGTGCACCAGGCGTCAGTAGCACGCTTAGCGAAAACCACGATCGCGCGGAACGAACATCAGCCGCCGTTGAGAAATCCCGGGCACACAGAGGATGTCGTCCCTGCTGCCGTCGCCGCGGGTGCACCAGGCGTCAGTAGCACGCTTAGCGAAAACCACGACCGCTCGGAACGAACATCAGCCGCCGTTGAGAAATCCCGGGCACACTCACGATTTCGTCCCTGATGCCGTCGCCGCGGGTGCACCAGGCGTCAGTAGCACGCTTAGCGAAAACCACGACCGCTCGGAACGAACATCAGCCGCCGTTGAGAAATCCCGGGCACACTCACGATGTCGTCCCTGATGCCGTCGCCGGGGGTGCACCAGGCGTCAGTAGCACGCTTAGCGAAAACCACGACCGCTCGGAACGAACATCAGCCGCCGTTGAGAAATCCCGGGCACACTCACGATGTCGTCCCTGATGCCGTCGCCGCGGGTGCACCAGGCGTCAGTAGCACGCTTAGCGAAAACCACGACCGCTCGGAACGAACATCAGCCGCCGTTGAGAAATCCCGGGCACACTCACGATGTCGTCCCTGATGCCGTCGCCGCGGGTGCACCAGGCGTCAGTAGCACGCTTAGCGAAAACCACGACCGCTCGGAAGGAACATCAGCCGCCGTTGAGAAATCCGGGGCACAAAGAGGATGTCGTCCCTGCTGCCGTCGCCGCGGGTGCACCAGGCGTCAGTAGCACGCTTAGCGAAAACCACGACCGCTCGGAACGAACATCAGCCGCCGTTGAGAAATCCCGGGCACACTCACGATGTCGTCCCTGATGCCGTCGCCGCGGGTGCACCAGGCGTCAGTAGCACGCTTAGCGAAAACCACGATCGCGCGGAACGAACATCAGCCGCCGTTGAGAAATCCCGGGCACACAGAGGATGTCGTCCCTGCTGCCGTCGCCGCGGGTGCACCAGGCGTCAGTAGCACGCTTAGCGAAAACCACGACCGCTCGGAACGAACATCAGCCGCCGTTGAGAAATCCCGGGCACACTCACGATTTCGTCCCTGATGCCGTCGCCGCGGGTGCACCAGGCGTCAGTAGCACGTTTAGCGAAAACCACGACCGCTCGGAACGAACATCAGCCGCCGTTGAGAAATCCCGGGCACACTCACGATGTCGTCCCTGATGCCGTCGCCGCGGGTGCACCAGGCGCCAGTAGCACGCTTACCGAAAACCACGACCACGCGGAACGAACATCAGCCGCCGTTGAGAAATCCCGGGCACACAGAGGATGTCGTCCCTGCTGCCGTCGCCGCGGGTGCACCAGGCATCAGTAGCACGCTTAGCGAAAACCACGACCGCTCGGAACGAACATCAGCCGCCGTTGAGAAATCCCGGGCACACTCACGATGTCGTCCCTGATGCCGTCGCCGCGGGTGCACCAGGCGTCAGTAGCACGCTTAGCGAAAACCACGACCGCTCGGAACGAACATCAGCCGCCGTTGAGAAATCCCGGGCACACTCACGATGTCGTCCCTGATGCCGTCGCCGCGGGTGCACCAGGCGTCAGTAGCACGCTTAGCGAAAACCACGACCGCTCGGAACGAACATCAGCCGCCGTTGAGAAATCCCGGGCACAAAGAGGATGTCGTCCCTGCTGCCGTCGCCGCGGGTGCACCAGGCGTCAGTAGCACGCTTAGCGAAAACCACGACCGCTCGGAACGAACATCAGCCGCCGTTGAGAAATCCCGGGCACACTCACGATGTCGTCCCTGATGCCGTCGCCGCGGGTGCACCAGGCGTCAGTAGCACGCTTAGCGAAAACCACGATCGCGCGGAACGAACATCAGCCGCCGTTGAGAAATCCCGGGCACACAGAGGATGTCGTCCCTGCTGCCGTCGCCGCGGGTGCACCAGGCGTCAGTAGCACGCTTAGCGAAAACCACGACCGCTCGGAACGAACATCAGCCGCCGTTGAGAAATCCCGGGCACACTCACGATTTCGTCCCTGATGCCGTCGCCGCGGGTGCACCAGGCGTCAGTAGCACGCTTAGCGAAAACCACGACCGCTCGGAACGAACATCAGCCGCCGTTGAGAAATCCCGGGCACACTCACGATGTCGTCCCTGATGCCGTCGCCGCGGGTGCACCAGGCGCCAGTAGCACGCTTACCGAAAACCACGACCACGCGGAACGAACATCAGCCGCCGTTGAGAAATACCGGGCACACAGAGGATGTCGTCCCTGCTGCCGTCGCCGCGGGTGCACCAGGCATCAGTAGCACGCTTAGCGAAAACCACGACCGCTCGGAACGAACATCAGCCGCCGTTGAGAAATCCCGGGCACACTCACGATGTCGTCCCTGATGCCGTCGCCGGGGGTGCACCAGGCGTCAGTAGCACGCTTAGCGAAAACCACGACCGCTCGGAACGAACATCAGCCGCCGTTGAGAAATCCCGGGCACACTCACGATGTCGTCCCTGATGCCGTCGCCGCGGGTGCACCAGGCGTCAGTAGCACGCTTAGCGAAAACCACGACCGCTCGGAACGAACATCAGCCGCCGTTGAGAAATCCCGGGCACACTCACGATGTCGTCCCTGATGCCGTCGCCGCGGGTGCACCAGGCGTCAGTAGCACGCTTAGCGAAAACCACGACCGCTCGGAACGAACATCAGCCGCCGTTGAGAAATCCGGGGCACAAAGAGGATGTCGTCCCTGCTGCCGTCGCCGCGGGTGCACCAGGCGTCAGTAGCACGCTTAGCGAAAACCACCACCGCTCGGAACGAACATCAGCCGCCGTTGAGAAATCCCGGGCACACTCACGATGTCGTCCCTGATGCCGTCGCCGCGGGTGCACCAGGCGTCAGTAGCACGCTTAGCGAAAACCACGATCGCGCGGAACGAACATCAGCCGCCGTTGAGAAATCCCGGGCACACAGAGGATGTCGTCCCTGCTGCCGTCGCCGCGGGTGCACCAGGCGTCAGTAGCACGCTTAGCGAAAACCACGACCGCTCGGAACGAACATCAGCCGCCGTTGAGAAATCCCGGGCACACTCACGATTTCGTCCCTGATGCCGTCGCCGCGGGTGCACCAGGCGTCAGTAGCACGCTTAGCGAAAACCACGACCGCTCGGAACGAACATCAGCCGCCGTTGAGAAATCCCGGGCACACTCACGATGTCGTCCCTGATGCCGTCGCCGCGGGTGCACCAGGCGCCAGTAGCACGCTTACCGAAAACCACGACCACGCGGAACGAACATCAGCCGCCGTTGAGAAATCCCGGGCACACAGAGGATGTCGTCCCTGCTGCCGTCGCCGCGGGTGCACCAGGCATCAGTAGCACGCTTAGCGAAAACCACGACCGCTCGGAACGAACATCAGCCGCCGTTGAGAAATCCCGGGCACACTCACGATGTCGTCCCTGATGCCGTCGCCGCGGGTGCACCAGGCGTCAGTAGCACGCTTAGCGAAAACCACGATCGCGCGGAACGAACATCAGCCGCCGTTGAGAAATCCCGGGCGCACAGAGGATGTCGTCCCTGCTGCCGTCGCCGCGGGTGCACCAGGCGTCAGTAGCACGCTTAGCGAAAACCACGACCGCTCGGAACGAACATCAGCCGCCGTTGAGAAATCCCGGGCACAGTCACGATGTCGTCCCTGATGCCGTCGCCGCGGGTGCACCAGGCGTCAGTAGCACGCTTAGCGAAAACCACGATCGCGCGGAACGAACATCAGCCGCCGTTGAGAAATCCCGGGCACACAGAGGATGTCGTCCCTGCTGCCGTCGCCGCGGGTGCACCAGGCGTCAGTGGCACGCTTAGCGAAAACCACGACCGCTCGGAACGAACATCAGCCGCCGTTGAGAAATCCCGGGCACACTCACGATGTCGTCCCTGCTGCCGTCGCCGCGGGTGCACCAGGCGTCAGTAGCACGCTTAGCGAAAACCACGACCGCTCGGAACGAACATCAGCCGCCGTTGAGAAATCCCGGGCACACTCACGATGTCGTCCCTGATGCCGTCGCCGCGGGTGCACCAGGCGTCAGTAGCACGCTTAGCGAAAACCACGACCGCTCGGAACGAACATCAGCCGCCGTTGAGAAATCCCGGGCACACTCACGATGTCGTCCCTGATGCCGTCGCCGCGGGTGCACCAGGCGTCAGTAGCACGCTTAGCGAAAACCACGACCGCTCGGAACGAACATCAGCCGCCGTTGAGAAATCCCGGGCACACTCACGATGTCGTCCCTGATGCCGTCGCCGCGGGTGCACCAGGCGTCAGTAGCACGCTTAGCGAAAACCACGACCGCTCGGAACGAACATCAGCCGCCGTTGAGAAATCCCGGGCACACTCACGATGTCGTCCCTGATGCCGTCGCCGCGGGTGCACCAGGCGTCAGTAGCACGCTTAGCGAAAACCACGACCGCGCGGAACGAACATCAGCCGCCGTTGAGAAATCCCGGGCACACTCACGATGTCGTCCCTGATGCCGTCGCCGCGGGTGCACCAGGCGTCAGTAGCACGCTTAGGGAAAACCACGACCGCTCGGAACGAACATCAGCCGCCGTTGAGAAATCCCGGGCACACTCACGATGTCGTCCCTGATGCCGTCGCCGCGGGTGCAGCAGGCGTCAGTAGCACGCTTAGCGAAAACCACGACCGCGCGGAACGAACATCAGCCGCCGTTATGAAATCCCGGGCACACTCAGGATGTCGTCCCTGATGACGTCGCCGCGGGTGCACCAGGCTCAGTAGCACGCTTAGCAAAAAAAACAAACGCGCGGAACGAACATTTGCCACCTTTCAGAAATCCCGGGCACACTCACGATGTCGTTCTCAAGCCGTCGCCGCGGGTGCACCAGGCGTCAGTAGCACGCTCAGCAAAAACCACGACCGCGCGGAACGAACATCAGCCGCCGTTGAGAAATCCCGGGCACACTCACGATGTCGTTCCTGATGACGTCGCCGCGGGTGCACCAGGCTCAGTAGCACGCTTAGCGAAACCCACGATCGCGCGGAACGAACATCAGCCGCCGTTGAAATATCCCGGGCACACTCGCGATGTCGTTCTCGTGCCGTCGCCGCGGGTGCACCAGGCGTCAGTAGCACGCTTAGCGAAAACCACGATCGCGCGGATCGAACATCCACCGCCATAGAGAAATCCCGGGCACACTCACGATGTCGGCCCTGATGCCGTCGCCGCGGGTGCACCAGGCGTCAGTAGCACGCTCAGCAAAAACCACGCCCGCGCGGAACGAACATCAGCCGCCGTTGAGAAATCCGGGCACACTCACGATGTCGTTCCTGATGACGTCGACGCGGGTGCACCAGGCTCAGTAGCACGCTTAGCGAAACCCACGATCGCGCGGAACGAACATCAGCCGCCGTTGAAAAATCCCGGGCACACTCGCGATGTCGTTCTCGTGCCGTCGCCGCGGGTGCGCCAGGCGTCAGTAGCACGCTCAGCAAAAACCACGACCGCTCGGAACGAACATCCACGCCAGAGAGAAATCCCGGGCACACCAACGATGTCGTCCCTGATGCCGTCGCCGCGGGTGCACCAGGCGTCAGTAGCACGCTCAGCAAAAACCACGACCGCGCGGAACGAACATCCACCGCCATAGAGAAATCCCGGGCACAGTCACGATGTCGTCCCTGATGCCGTCGCCGCGGGTGCACCAGGCGTCAGTAGCACGCTTAGCGAAAACCACGATCGCGCGGAACGAACATCAGCCGCCGTTGAGAAATCCCGGGCACACAGAGGATGTCGTCCCTGCTGCCGTCGCCGCGGGTGCACCAGGCGTCAGTGGCACGCTTAGCGAAAACCACGACCGCTCGGAACGAACATCAGCCGCCGTTGAGAAATCCCGGGCACACTCACGATGTCGTCCCTGCTGCCGTCGCCGCGGGTGCACCAGGCGTCAGTAGCACGCTTAGCGAAAACCACGACCGCTCGGAACGAACATCAGCCGCCGTTGAGAAATCCCGGGCACACTCACGATGTCGTCCCTGATGCCGTCGCCGCGGGTGCACCAGGCGTCAGTAGCACGCTTAGCGAAAACCACGACCGCTCGGAACGAACATCAGCCGCCGTTGAGAAATCCCGGGCACACTCACGATGTCGTCCCTGATGCCGTCGCCGCGGGTGCACCAGGCGTCAGTAGCACGCTTAGCGAAAACCACGACCGCTCGGAACGAACATCAGCCGCCGTTGAGAAATCCCGGGCACACTCACGATGTCGTCCCTGATGCCGTCGCCGCGGGTGCACCAGGCGTCAGTAGCACGCTTAGCGAAAACCACGACCGCTCGGAACGAACATCAGCCGCCGTTGAGAAATCCCGGGCACACTCACGATGTCGTCCCTGATGCCGTCGCCGCGGGTGCACCAGGCGTCAGTAGCACGCTTAGCGAAAACCACGACCGCGCGGAACGAACATCAGCCGCCGTTGAGAAATCCCGGGCACACTCACGATGTCGTCCCTGATGCCGTCGCCGCGGGTGCACCAGGCGTCAGTAGCACGCTTAGGGAAAACCACGACCGCTCGGAACGAACATCAGCCGCCGTTGAGAAATCCCGGGCACACTCACGATGTCGTCCCTAATGCCGTCGCCGCGGGTGCAGCAGGCGTCAGTAGCACGCTTAGCGAAAACCACGACCGCGCGGAACGAACATCAGCCGCCGTTATGAAATCCCGGGCACACTCAGGATGTCGTCCCTGATGACGTCGCCGCGGGTGCACCAGGCTCAGTAGCACGCTTAGCAAAAAAACAAACGCGCGGAACGAACATTTGCCACCTTTCAGAAATCCCGGGCACACTCACGATGTCGTTCTCAAGCCGTCGCCGCGGGTGCACCAGGCGTCAGTAGCACGCTCAGCAAAAACCACGACCGCGCGGAACGAACATCAGCCGCCGTTGAGAAATCCCGGGCACACTCACGATGTCGTTCCTGATGACGTCGCCGCGGGTGCACCAGGCTCAGTAGCACGCTTAGCGAAACCCACGATCGCGCGGAACGAACATCAGCCGCCGTTGAAAAATCCCGGGCACACTCGCGATGTCGTTCTCGTGCCGTCGCCGCGGGTGCACCAGGCGTCAGTAGCACGCTTAGCGAAAACCACGATCGCGCGGATCGAACATCCACCGCCATAGAGAAATCCCGGGCACACTCACGATGTCGGCCCTGATGCCGTCGCCGCGGGTGCACCAGGCGTCAGTAGCACGCTCAGCAAAAACCACGCCCGCGCGGAACGAACATCAGCCGCCGTTGAGAAATCCGGGCACACTCACGATGTCGTTCCTGATGACGTCGCCGCGGGTGCACCAGGCTCAGTAGCACGCTTAGCGAAACCCACGATCGCGCGGAACGAACATCAGCCGCCGTTGAAAAATCCCGGGCACACTCGCGATGTCGTTCTCGTGCCGTCGCCGCGGGTGCGCCAGGCGTCAGTAGCACGCTCAGCAAAAACCACGACCGCTCGGAACGAACATCCACCGCCAAAGAGAAATCCCGGGCACACTCACGATGTCGTCCCTGATTGCGTCACCGCGGGTGCACCAGGCGTCAGTAGCACGCTTAGCGAAAACCACGACCGCACGGAACGAACATCCACCGCCGTAGAGAAATCCCGGGCACACTCACGATGTCGTCCCTGATGCCGTCGCCGCGGGTGCACCAGGCGTCAGTAGCACGCTCAGCAAAAACCACGACCGCGCGGAACGAACATCCACCGCCATAGAGAAATCCCGGGCACACTCACGATTTCGTCCCTGCTGCCGTCGCCGCGGGTGCACTAGGCGTCAGTAGCACGCTTAGCGAAAACCACGATGGCGCGGAACGAACATCAGCCGCCGTTGAGAAATCCCGGGCACACTCACGATGTCGTCCCTGATGACGTCGCCGCGGGTGCACCAGGCTCAGTAGCACGCTCAGCAAAAACCACGACCGCGGGGAACGAACATCAGCCGCCGTTGAGAAATCCCGGGCACACTCACGATGTCGTTCCTGATGACGTCGCCGCGGGTGCACCAGGCTCAGTAGCACGCTTAGCGAAACCCACGATCGCGCGGAACGAACATCAGCCGCCGTTGAAAAATCCCGGGCACACTCGCGATGTCGTTCTCATGCTGTCGCCGCGGGTGCACCAGGCGTCAGTAGCACGCTTAGCGAAAACCACGATCGCGCGGATCGAACATCCACCGCCATAGAGAAATCCCGGGCACACTCACGATGTCGGCCCTGATGCCGTCGCCGCGGGTGCACCAGGCGTCAGTAGCACGCTCAGCAAAAACCACGACCGCGCGGAACGAACATCAGCCGCCGTTGAGAAATCCGGGCACACTCACGATGTCGTTCCTGATGACGTCGCCGCGGGTGCACCAGGCTCAGTAGCACGCTTAGCGAAACCCACGATCGCGCGGAACGAACATGAGCCGCCGTTGAAAAATCCCGGGCACACTCGCGATGTCGTTCTCGTGCCGTCGCCGCGGGTACACCAGGCGTCAGTAGCACGCTCAGCAAAAACCACGACCGCGCGGAACGAACATCAGCCGCCGTTGAGAAATCCGGGCACACTCACGATGTCGTCCCTGATGACGTCGCCGCGGGTGCACCAGGCTCAGTAGCACGCTCAGCAAAAACCACGACCGCGGGGAACGAACATCAGCCGCCGTTGAGAAATCCCGGGCACACTCACGATGTCGTTCTCATGCCGTCGCCGCAGGTGCACCAGGCGTCAGTAGCACGCTTAGCGAATACCACGATGGCGCGGAACGAACATCAGCCGCCTTTGAGAAATCCCGGGCACACTCACGATGTCGTTCTCATGCCGTCGCCGCGGGTGCACCAGGCGTCAGTAGCACGCTCAGCAACAACCACGACCGCGCGGAACGAACATCCACCGCCATAGAGAAATCTCGGGCACACTCACGATGTCGTCCCTGATGCCGTCGCCGCGGGTGCACCAGGCGTCAGTAGCACGCTCAGCAAAAACCACGACCGCGAGGAACGAACATCCACCGCCATAGAGAAATCCCGGGCACACTCACGATGTCGTCCCTGATGCCGTCGCCGCGGGTGCACCAGGCGTCAGTAGCACGCTCAGTAAAAAACCACGACCGCGCGGAACGAACATCAGCCGCTGTTGAGAAATCCCGGGCACACTCACGATGTCGTCCCTGATGACGTCGCCGCGGGTGCACCAGGCTCAGTAGCACGCTTAGCGAAACCCACGATCGCGGGGAACGAACACCAGCCGCCGTTGAGAAATCCCGGGCACACTCACGATGTCGTTCTCATGCCGTCGCCGCAGGTGCACCAGGCGTCAGTAGCACGCTTAGCGAATACCACGATGGCGCGGAACGAACATCAGCCGCCTTTGAGAAATCCCGGGCACACTCACGATGTCGTTCTCATGCCGTCGCCGCGGGTGCACCAGGCGTCAGTAGCACGCTTAGCGAAAACCACGACCGCGCGGAACGAACATCAGCCGCCGTTGAGAAATCCCGGGCACACAGAGGATGTCGTCCCTGCTGCCGTCACCGCGGGTGCACCAGGCGTCAGTAGCACGCTTAGCGAAAACCACGACCGCTCGGAACGAACATCAGCCGCCGTTGAGAAATCCCGGGCACACTCACGATGTCGTTCTCATGCCGTCGCCGCCGGTGCACCAGGCGTCAGTAGCACGGTTAGCGAATACCACGATGGCGCGGAACGAACATCAGCCGCCTTTGAGAAATCCCGGGCACACTCACGATGTCGTTCTCATGCCGTCGCCGCGGGTGCACCAGGCGTCAGTAGCACGCTTAGCGAAAACCACGACCGCGCGGAACGAACATCAGCCGCCGCTGAGAAATCCCGGGCACACAGAGGATGTCGTCCCTGCTGCCGTCGCCGCGGGTGCACCAGGCGTCAGTAGCACGCTTAGCGAAAACCACGACCGCGCGGAACGAACATCATCCGCCGTTGAGAAATCCCGGGCACACTCACGATGTCGTCCCTGCTGCCGTCGCCGCGGGTGCACCAGGCGTCAGTAGCACGCTTAGCGAAAACCACGACCGCGCGGAACGAACATCATCCGCCGTTGAGAAATCCCGGGCACACTCAGGATGTCGTCCCTGCTGCCGTCGCCGCGGGTGCACCAGGCGTCAGTAGCACGCTTAGCGAAAACCACGACCGCTCGGCACGAACATCAGCCGCCGTTGAGAAATCCCGGGCACACTCACGATGTCGTCCCTGCTGCCGTCGCCGCGGGTGCTCCAGGCGTCAGTAGCACGCTTAGCGAAAACCACGACCGCTCGGAACGAACATCAGCCGCCGTTGAGAACTCCCGGGCACACTCACGATGTCGTCCCTGATGCCGT
Source organism: Ixodes scapularis (assembly GCF_016920785.2). NCBI lineage: Eukaryota > Metazoa > Arthropoda > Arachnida > Ixodida > Ixodidae > Ixodes > Ixodes scapularis. The sequence continues at coordinate 502,078 of NW_024610053.1, forward strand.
CGCCGCGGGTGCACCAGGCTAACTAGCACGCTCAGCGAAACCCACGATCGCGCGGAACGAACATCAGCCGCCGTTGAGAAATCCCGGGCACACTCACGATGTCGTTCTCATGCTGTCGCCGCGGGTGCACCAGGCGTCAGTAGCACGCTTAGCGAAACCCACGATCGCGGGGAACGAACATCAGCCGCCGTTGAGAAATCCCGGGCACACTCACGATGTCGTTCTCATGCCGTCGCCGCAGGTGCACCAGGCGTCAGTAGCACGCTTAGCGAAACCCACGATCGCGGGGAACGAACATCAGCCGCCGTTGAGAAATCCCGGGCACACTCACGATGTCGTTCTCATGCCGTCGCCGCAGGTGCACCAGGCGTCAGTAGCACGCTTAGCGAAACCCACGATCGCGGGGAACGAACATCAGCCGCCGTTGAGAAATCCCGGGCACACTCACGATGTCGTTCTCATGCCGTCGCCGCGGGTGCACCAGGCGTCAGTAGCACGCTCAGCAAAAACCACGACCGCGAGGAACGAACATCCACCGCCATAGAGATATCCCGGGCACACTCACGATGTCGTCCCTGATGCCGTCGCCGCGGGTGCACCAGGCGTCAGTAGCACGCTCAGCAAAAACCACGACCGCGCGGAACGAACATCAGCCGCTGTTGAGAAATCCCGGGCACACTCACGGTGTCGTCCCTGCTGCCGTCGCCGCAGGTGCACCAGGCGTCAGTAGCACGCTTAGCGAAACCCACGATCGCGGGGAACGAACATCAGCCGCCGTTGGGAAATCCCGGGCACACTCACGATGTCGTTCTCATGCCGTCGCCGCGGGTGCACCAGGCGTCAGTAGCACGCTCAGCAAAAACCACGACCGCGAGGAACGAACATCCACCGCCATAGAGAAATCCCGGGCACACTCACGATGTCGTCCCTGATGCCGTCGCCGCGGGTGCACCAGGCGTCAGTAGCACGCTCAGCAAAAACCACGACCGCGCGGAACGAACATCAGCCGTTGTTGAGAAATCCCGGGCACACTCACGGTGTCGTCCCTGCTGCCGTCGCCGCAGGTGCACCAGGCGTCAGTAGCACGCTTAGCGAAACCCACGATCGCGGGGAACGAACATCAGCCGCCGTTGAGAAATCCCGGGCACACTCACGATGTCGTTCTCATGCCGTCGGCGCGGGTGCACCAGGCGTCAGTAGCACGCTTAGCGAAACCCACGATCGCGGGGAACGAACATCAGCCGCCGTTGAGAAATCCCGGGCACACTCACGATGTCATTCTCATGCCGTCGCCGCGGGTGCACCAGGCGTCAGTAGCACGCTTAGCGAATACCACGATGGCGCGGAACGAACATCAGCCGCCTTTGAGAAATCCCGGGCACACTCACGATGTCGTTCTCATGCCGTCGCCGCGGGTGCACCAGGCGTCAGTAGCACGCTTAGCGAAACCCACGATCGCGCGGAACGAACATCAGCCGCCTTTGAGAAATCCCGGGCACACTCACGATGTCATTCTCATGCCGTCGCCGCGGGTGCACCAGGCGTCAGTAGCACGCTCAGCAAAAACCACGACCGCGAGGAACGAACATCCACCGCCATAGAGAAATCCCGGGCACACTCACGATGTCGTCCCTGATGCCGTCGCCGCGGGTGCACCAGGCGTCAGTAGCACGCTCAGCAAAAACCACGACCGCGCGGAACGAACATCAGCCGCTGTTGAGAAATCCCGGGCACACTCACGGTGTCGTCCCTGCTGCCGTCGCCGCAGGTGCACCAGGCGTCAGTAGCACGCTTAGCGAAACCCACGATCGCGGGGAACGAACATCAGCCGCCGTTGAGAAATCCCGGGCACACTCACGATGTCGTTCTCATGCCGTCGCCGCGGGTGCACCAGGCGTCAGTAGCACGCTTAGCGAAACCCACGATCGCGGGGAACGAACATCAGCCGCCGTTGAGAAATCCCGGGCACACTCACGATGTCGTTCTCATGCCGTCGCCGCGGGTGCACCAGGCGTCAGTAGCACGCTCAGCAAAAACCACGACCGCGAGGAACGAACATCCACCGCCATAGAGAAATCCCGGGCACACTCACGATGTCGTCCCTGATGCCGTCGCCGCGGGTGCACCAGGCGTCAGTAGCACGCTCAGCAAAAACCACGACCGCGCGGAACGAACATCAGCCGCTGTTGAGAAATCCCGGGCACACTCACGGTGTCGTCCCTGCTGCCGTCGCCGCAGGTGCACCAGGCGTCAGTAGCACGCTTAGCGAAACCCACGATCGCGGGGAACGAACATCAGCCGCCGTTGAGAAATCCCGGGCACACTCACGATGTCATTCTCATGCCGTCGCCGCGGGTGCACCAGGCGTCAGTAGCACGCTTAGCGAAACCCACGATCGCGGGGAACGAACATCAGCCGCCGTTGAGAAATCCCGGGCACACTCACGATGTCGTTCTCATGCCGTCGCCGCGGGTGCACCAGGCGTCAGTAGCACGCTTAGCGAAACCCACGATCGCGGGGAACGAACATCAGCCGCCGTTGAGAAATCCCGGGCACACTCACGATGTCGTTCTCATGCCGTTGCCGCGGGTGCACCAGGCGTCAGTAGTACGCTCAGCAAAAACCACGACCGCGAGGAACGAACATCCACCGCCATAGAGAAATCCCGGGCACACTCACGATGTCGTCCCTGATGCCGTCGCCGCGGGTGCACCAGGCGTCAGTAGCACGCTCAGCAAAAACCACGACCGCGAGGAACGAACATCCACCGCCATAGAGAAATCTCGGGCACACTCACGATGTCGTCCCTGATGCCGTCGCCGCAGGTGCACCAGGCGTCAGTAGCACGCTTAGCGAAACCCACGATCGCGGGGAACGAACATCAGCCGCCGTTGAGAAATCCCGGGCACACTCACGATGTCGTTCTCATGCCGTCGCCGCAGGTGCACCAGGCGTCAGTAGCACGCTTAGCGAATACCACGATGGCGCGGAACGAACATCAGCCGCCTTTGAGAAATCCCGGGCACACTCACGATGTCGTTCTCATGCCGTCGCCGCGGGTGCACCAGGCGTCAGTAGCACGCTCAGCAAAAACCACGACCGCGAGGAACGAACATCCACCGCCATAGAGAAATCCCGGGCACACTCACGATGTCGTCCCTGATGCCGTCGCCGCGGGTGCACCAGGCGTCAGTAGCACGCTCAGCAAAAACCACGACCGCGGGGAACGAACATCAGCCGCCGTTGAGAAATCCGGGCACACTCACGATGTCGTTCTCATGCCGTCGCCGCAGGTGCACCAGGCGTCAGTAGCACGCTTAGCGAATACCACGACCGCGCGGAACGAACATCCACCGCCATAGAGAAATCCCGGGCACACTCACGATGTCGTTCCTGATGCCGTCGCCGCGGGTGCACCAGGCGTCAGTAGCACGCTCAGCAAAAACCACGACCGCGCGGAACGAACATCCACCGCCATAGAGAAATCCCGGGCACACTCACGATGTCGTCCCTGATGCCGTCGCCGAGGGTGCACCAGGCGTCAGTAGCACGCTCAGCAAAAACCACGACCGCGCGGAACGAACATCCACCGCCATAGAGAAATCCCGGGCACACTCACGATGTCGTCCCTGATGCCGTCGCCGCGGGTGCACCAGGCGTCAGTAGCACGCTCAGCAAAAACCACGACCGCGCGGAACGAACATCCACCGCCATAGAGAAATCCCGGGCACACTCGCGATGTCCTCCCTGATGCCGTCGCCGCGGGTGCACCAGGCGTCAGTAGCACGCTCAGCAAAAACCACGACCGCGCGAAACGAACATCCACCGCCATAGAGAAATCCCGGGCACACTCACGATGTCGTCTCTGATGCCGTCGCCGCGGGTGCACCAGGCGTCAGTAGCACGCCTAGCGAAAACCACGATCGCGCGGATCGAACATCCACCGCCATAGAGAAATCCCGGGCACACTCACGATGTCGTCCCTGATGCCGTCGCCGCGGGTGCACCAGGCGTCAGTAGCACGCTTAGCGAAAACCACGATTGCGCGGATCGAACATCCACCGCCATAGAGAAATCCCGGGCACACTCACGATGTCGTCCCTGATGCCGTCGCCGCGGGTGCACCAGGCGTCAGTAGCACGCTTAGCGAAAACCACGATCGCGCCGATCGAACATCCACCGCCATAGAGAAATCCCGGGCACACTCACGATGTCGCCTCTGATGCCGTCGCCGCGGGTGCACCAGGCGTCAGTAGCACGCTTAGCGAAACCCACGATCGCGCGGAACGAACATCAGCCGCCGTTGAGAAATCCCGGACACACTCACGATGTCGTTCTCATGCTGTCGCCGCGGGTGCACCAGGCGTCAGTAGCACGCTTTGCGAAAACCACGATCGCGCGGATCGAACATCCACCGCCATAGAGAAATCCCGGGCACACTCACGATGTCGTCCCTGATGCCGTCGCCGCGGGTGCACCAGGCGTCAGTAGCACGCTTACGAAAACCATGATCGCGCGGATCGAACATCAGCCGCCGTTGAGAAATCCCGGGCGCACTCACGATGTCGTTCTCATGCTGTCGCCGCGGGTGCACCAGGCGTCAGTAGCACGCTTTGCGAAAATCACGATCGCGCGGATCGAACATCAGCCGCCGTTGAGAAATCCCGGGCACACTCACGATGTCGTCCCTGATGCCGTCGCCGCGGGTGCACCAGGCTCAGTAGCACGCTTAGCGAAAACCACGATCGCGCGGATCGAACATCCACCGCCATAGAGAAATCCCGGGCACACTCACGATGTCGTCCCTGATGCCGTCGCCGCGGGTGCACCAGGCGTCAGTAGCACGCTCAGCAAAAACCACGATCGCGCGGATCGAACATCCACCGCCATAGAGAAATCCCGGGCACACTCACGATGTCGTCCCTGATGCCGTCGCCCCGGGTGCACCAGGCGTCAGTAGCACGCTTAGCGAAAACCACGATCGCGCGGATCGAACATCCACCGCCATAGAGACATCCCGGGCACACTCACGATGTCGTCCCTGATGCCGTCGCCGCGGGTGCATTAGGCGTCAGTAGCACGCTTAGCGAAAACCACGATCGCGCGGATCGAACATCCACCGCCATAGAGACATCCCGGGCACACTCACGATGTCGTCCCTGATGCCGTCGCCGCGGGTGCACCAGGCGTCAGTAGCACGCTTAGCGAAAACCACGATCGCGCGGATCGAACATCCACCGCCATAGAGAAATCCCGGGCACACTCACGATGTCGTCCGTGATGCCGTCGCCGCGGGTGCACCAGGCGTCAGTAGCACGCTTAGCGAAAACCACGATCGCGCGGATCGAACATCCACCGCCATAGAGAAATCCCGGGCACACTCACGATGTCGTTCTCATGCTGTCGCCGCGGGTGCTCCAGGCGTCAGTAGCACGCTTAGCGAAAACCACGATCGCGCGGATCGAACATCCACCGCCATAGAGGAATCCCGGGCACACTCACGATGTCGTCCCTGATGCCGTCGCCGCGGGTGCACCAGGCGTCAGTAGCACGCTTAGCGAAAACCACGATCGCGCGGATCGAACATCAGCCGCCGTTGAGAAATCCCGGGCACACTCACGATGTCGTCCCTGATGCCGTCGCCGCGGGTGCACCAGGCGTCAGTAGCACGCTTAGCGAAAACCACGATCGCGCGGATCGAACATCCACCGCCATAGAGAAATCCCGGGCACACTCACGATGTCGTCCCTGATGCCGTCGCCGCGGGTGCACCAGGCGTCAGTAGCACGCTTAGCGAAAACCACGATCGCGCGGATCGAACATCCACCGCCATAGAGGAATCCGGGGCACACTCACGATGTCGTCCCTGATGCCGTCGCCGCGGGTGCACCAGGCGTCAGTAGCACGCTTACGAAAACCACGATCGCGCGGATCGAACATCAGCCGCCGTTGAGAAATCCCGGGCGCACTCACGATGTCGTTCTCATGCTGTCGCCGCGGGTGCACGAGGCGTCAGTAGCACGCTTTGCGAAAACCACGATCACGCGGATCGAACATCAGCCGCCGTTGAGAAATCCCGGGCCCACTCACGATGTCGTCCCTGATGCCGTCGCCGCGGGTGCACCAGGCTCAGTAGCACGCTTAGCGAAAACCACGATCGCGCGGATCGAACATCCACCGCCATAGAGAAATCCCGGGAACACTCACGATGTCGTCCCTGATGCCGTCGCCGCGGGTGCACCAGGCGTCAGTAGCACGCTTACGAAAACCACGATCGCGCGGATCGAACATAAGCCGCTGTTGAGAAATCCCGGGCGCACTCACGATGTCGTTCTCATGCTGTCGCCGCGGGTGCACCAGGCTCAGTAGCACGCTTAGCGAAAACCACGATCGCGCGGATCGAACATCCACCGCCATAGAGAAATCCCGGGAACACTCACGATGTCGTCCCTGATGCCGTCGCCGCGGGTGCACCAGGCTCAGTAGCACGCTTTGCGAAAACCACGATCGCGCGGATCGAACATCAGCCGCCGTTGAGAAATCCTGGGCACACTCACGATGTCGTCCCTGATGCCGTCGCCGCGGGTGGACCAGGCTCAGTAGCACGCTTAGCGAAAACCACGATCGCGCGGATCGAACATCCACCGCCATAGAGAAATCCCGGGCACACTCACGATGTCGCCTCTGATGCCGTCGCCGCGGGTGCACCAGGCGTCAGTAGCACGCTTAGCGAAACCCACGATCGCGCGGAACGAACATCAGCCGCCGTTGAGAAATCCCGGACACACTCACGATGTCGTTCTCATGCTGTCGCCGCGGGTGCACCAGGCGTCAGTAGCACGCTTTGCGAAAACCACGATCGCGCGGATCGAACATCCACCGCCATAGAGAAATCCCGGGCACACTCACGATGTCGTCCCTGATGCCGTCGCCGCGGGTGCACCAGGCGTCAGTAGCACGCTTACGAAAACCATGATCGCGCGGATCGAACATCAGCCGCCGTTGAGAAATCCCGGGCGCACTCACGATGTCGTTCTCATGCTGTCGCCGCGGGTGCACCAGGCGTCAGTAGCACGCTTTGCGAAAATCACGATCGCGCGGATCGAACATCAGCCGCCGTTGAGAAATCCCGGGCACACTCACGATGTCGTCCCTGATGCCGTCGCCGCGGGTGCACCAGGCTCAGTAGCACGCTTAGCGAAAACCACGATCGCGCGGATCGAACATCCACCGCCATAGAGACATCCCGGGCACACTCACGATGTCGTCCCTGATGCCGTCGCCGCGGGTGCACCAGGCGTCAGTAGCACGCTTAGCGAAAACCACGATCGCGCGGATCGAACATCCACCGCCATAGAGACATCCCGGGCACACTCACGATGTCGTCCCTGATGCCGTCGCCACGGGTGCACCAGGCGTCAGTAGCACGCTTAGCGAAAACCACGATCGCGTGGATCGAACATCCACCGCCATAGAGAAATCCCGGGCACACTCACGATGTCGTCCCTGATGCCGTTGCCGCGGGTGCATTAGGCGTCAGTAGCACGCTTAGCGAAAACCACGATCGCGCGGATCGAACATCCACCGCCATAGAGACATCCCGGGCACACTCACGATGTCGTCCCTGATGCCGTCGCCGCGGGTGCACCAGGCGTCAGTAGCACGCTTAGCGAAAACCACGATCGCGCGGATCGAACATCCACCGCCATAGAGAAATCCCGGGCACACTCACGATGTCGTCCCTGATGCCGTCGCCGCGGGTGCACCAGGCGTCAGTAGCACGCTCAGCAAAAACCACGACCGCGCGGAACGAACATCCACCGCCATAGAGAAATCCCGGGCACACTCACGATGTCCTCCCTGATGCCGTCGCCGCGAGTGCACCAGGCGTCAGTAGCACGCTCAGCAAAAACCACGACCGCGCGAAACGAACATCCACCGCCATAGAGAAATCCCGGGCACACTCACGATGTCGTCTCTGATGCCGTCGCCGCGGGTGCACCAGGCGTCAGTAGCACGCTTAGCGAAAACCACGATCGCGCGGATCGAACATCCACCGCCATAGAGAAATCCCGGGCACACTCACGATGTCGTCCCTGATGCCGTCGCCGCGGGTTTACCAGGCGTCAGTAGCACGCTTAGCGAAAACCACGATCGCGCGGATCGAACATCCACCGCCATAGAGAAATCCCGGGCACACTCACGATGTCGTTCTCATGCTGTCGCCGCGGGTGCACCAGGCGTCAGTAGCACGCTTAGCGAAAACCACGATCGCGCGGATCGAACATCCACCGCCATAGAGACATCCCGGGCACACTCACGATGTCGTCCCTGATGCCGTCGCCGCGGGTGCACCAGGCGTCAGTAGCACGCTTAGCGAAAACCACGATCGCGCAGAACGAACATCCACCGCCATAGAGAAATCCCGGGCACACTCACGATGTCGTTCTCATGCTGTCGCCGCGGGTGCACCATGCGTCAGTAGCACGCTTAGCGAAAACCACGATCGCGCGGATCGAACATCCACCGCCATAGAGAAATCCCGGGCACACTCACGATGTCGTTCTCATGCTGTCGCCGCGGGTGCACCAGGCGTCAGTAGCACGCTTAGCGAAAACCACGATCGCGCGGATCGAACATCCACCGCCATAGAGAAATCCCGGGCACACTCACGATGTCGTCCCTGATGCCGTCGCCGTGGGTGCACCAGGCGTCAGTAGCACGCTTTGCGAAAACCACGATCGCGCGGATCGAACATCCACCGCCATAGAGAAATCCCGGGCACACTCACGATGTCGTTCTCATGCTGTCGCCGCGGGTGCTCCAGGCGTCAGTAGCACGCTTAGCGAAAACCACGATCGCGCGGATCGAACATCCACCGCCATAGAGGAATCCCGGGCACACTCACGATGTCGTCCCTGATGCCGTCGCCGCGGGTGCACCAGGCGTCAGTAGCACGCTTAGCGAAAACCACGATCGCGCGGATCGAACATCAGCCGCCGTTGAGAAATCCCGGGCACACTCACGATGTCGTCCCTGATGCCGTCGCCGCGGGTGCACCAGGCGTCAGTAGCACGCTTAGCGAAAACCACGATCGCGCGGATCGAACATCCACCGCTATAGAGAAATCCCGGGCACACTCACGATGTCGTCCCTGATGCCGTCGCCGCGGGTGCACCAGGCGTCAGTAGCACGCTTAGCGAAAACCACGATCGCGCGGATCGAACATCCACCGCCATAGAGGAATCCCGGGCACACTCACGATGTCGTCCCTGATGCCGTCGCCGCGGGTGCACCAGGCGTCAGTAGCACGCTTACGAAAACCACGATCGCGCGGATCGAACATCAGCCGCCGTTGAGAAATCCCGGGCGCACTCACGATGTCGTTCTCATGCTGTCGCCGCGGGTGCACGAGGCGTCAGTAGCACGCTTTGCGAAAACCACGATCGCGCGGATCGAACATCAGCCGCCGTTGAGAAATCCCGGGCACACTCACGATGTCGTCCCTGATGCCGTCGCCGCGGGTGCACCAGGCTCAGTAGCACGCTTAGCGAAAACCACGATCGCGCGGATCGAACATCCACCGCCATAGAGAAATCCCGGGCACACTCACGATGTCGTCCCTGATGCCGTCGCCGCGGGTGCACCAGGCGTCAGTAGCACGCTTACGAAAACCACGATCGCGCGGATCGAACATCAGCCGCCGTTGAGAAATCCCGGGCGCACTCACGATGTCGTTCTCATGCTGTCGCCGCGGGTGCACCAGGCGTCAGTAGCACGCTTTGCGAAAACCACGATCACGCGGATCGAACATCAGCCGCCGTTGAGAAATCCTGGGCACACTCACGATGTCGTCCCTGATGCCGTCGCCGCGGGTGCACCAGGCTCAGTAGCACGCTTAGCGAAAACCACGATCGCGCGGATCGAACATCCACCGCCATAGAGAAATCCCGGGCACACTCACGATGTCGTCTCTGATGCCGTCGCCGCGGGTGCACCAGGCGTCAGTAGCACGCTTAGCGAAACCCACGATCGCGCGGAACGAACATCAGCCGCCGTTGAGAAATCCCGGACACACTCACGATGTCGTTCTCATGCTGTCGCCGCGGGTGCACCAGGCGTCAGTAGCACGCTTTGCGAAAACCACGATCGCGCGGATCGAACATCCACCGCCATAGAGAAATCCCGGGCACACTCACGATGTCGTCCCTGATGCCGTCGCCGCGGGTGCACCAGGCGTCAGTAGCACGCTTACGAAAACCATGATCGCGCGGATCGAACATCAGCCGCCGTTGAGAAATCCCGGGCGCACTCACGATGTCGTTCTCATGCTGTCGCCGCGGGTGCACCAGGCGTCAGTAGCACGCTTTGCGAAAATCACGATCGCGCGGATCGAACATCAGCCGCCGTTGAGAAATCCCGGGCACACTCACGATGTCGTCCCTGATGCCGTCGCCGCGGGTGCACCAGGCTCAGTAGCACGCTTAGCGAAAACCACGATCGCGCGGATCGAACATCCACCGCCATAGAGAAATCCCGGACACACTCATGATGTCGTCCCTGATGCCTTCGCCGCGGGTGCACCAGGCGTCAGTAGCACGCTCAGCAAAAACCACGATCGCGCGGATCGAACATCCACCGCCATAGAGAAATCCCGGGCACACTCACGATGTCGTTCCTGATGCCGTCGCCCCGGGTGCACCAGGCGTCAGTAGCACGCTTAGCGAAAACCACGATCGCGCGGATCGAACATCCACCGCCATAGAGAAATCCCGGACACACTCATGATGTCGTCCCTGATGCCGTCGCCCCGGGTGCACCAGGCGTCAGTAGCACGCTTAGCGAAAACCACGATCGCGCGGATCGAACATCCACCGCCATAGAGACATCCCGGGCACACTCACGATGTCGTTCCTGATGCCGTCGCCGCGGGTGCATTAGGCGTCAGTAGCACGCTTAGCGAAAACCACGATCGCGCGGATCGAACATCCACCGCCATAGAGAAATCCCGGACACACTCATGATGTCGTCCCTGATGCCGTCGCCCCGGGTGCACCAGGCGTCAGTAGCACGCTTAGCGAAAACCACGATCGCGCGGATCGAACATCCACCGCCATAGAGACATCCCGGGCACACTCACGATGTCGTTCCTGATGCCGTCGCCGCGGGTGCACCAGGCTCAGTAGCACGCTTAGCGAAAACCACGATCGCGCGGATCGAACATCCACCGCCATAGAGAAATCCCGGACACACTCATGATGTCGTCCCTGATGCCGTCGCCCCGGGTGCACCAGGCGTCAGTAGCACGCTTAGCGAAAACCACGATCGCGCGGATCGAACATCCACCGCCATAGAGAAATCCCGGGCACACTCACGATGTCGTTCCTGATGCCGTCGCCCCGGGTGCACCAGGCGTCAGTAGCACGCTCAGCAAAAACCACGATCGCGCGGATCGAACATCCACCGCCATAGAGAAATCCCGGACACACTCATGATGTCGTCCCTGATGCCGTCGCCCCGGGTGCACCAGGCGTCAGTAGCACGCTTAGCGAAAACCACGATCGCGCGGATCGAACATCCACCGCCATAGAGACATCCCGGGCACACTCACGATGTCGTTCCTGATGCCGTCGCCGCGGGTGCATTAGGCGTCAGTAGCACGCTTAGCGAAAACCACGATCGCGCGGATCGAACATCCACCGCCATAGAGACATCCCGGGCACACTCACGATGTCGTCCCTGATGCCGTCGCCGCGGGTGCACCAGGCGTCAGTAGCACGCTTAGCGAAAACCACGATCGCGCGGATCGAACATCCACCGCCATAGAGACATCCCGGGCACACTCACGATGTCGTCCCTGATGCCGTCGCCACGGGTGCACCAGGCGTCAGTAGCACGCTTAGCGAAAACCACGATCGCGCGGATCGAACATCCACCGCCATAGAGAAATCCCGGGCACACTCACGATGTCGTCCCTGATGCCGTCGCCGCGGGTGCATTAGGCGTCAGTAGCACGCTCGGCAAAAACCACGATCGCGCGGATCGAACATCCACCGCCATAGAGACATCCCGGGCACACTCACGATGTCGTCCCTGATGCCGTCGCCGCGGGTGCACCAGGCGTCAGTAGCACGCTTAGCGAAAACCACGATCGCGCGGATCGAACATCCACCGCCATAGAGAAATCCCGGGCACACTCACGATGTCGTCCCTGATGCCGTCGCCGCGGGTGCATTAGGCGTCAGTAGCACGCTCAGCAAAAACCACGATCGCGCGGATCGAACATCCACCGCCATAGAGAAATCCCGGGCACACTCACGATGTCGTCCCTGATGCCGTCGCCGCGGGTGCATTAGGCGTCAGTAGCACGCTTAGCGAAACCCACGATCGCGCGGATCGAACATCCACCGCCATAGAGACATCCCGGGCACACTCACGATGTCGTCCCTGATGCCGTCGCCGCGGGTGCACCAGGCGTCAGTAGCACGCTTAGCGAAAACCACGATCGCGCGGATCGAACATCCACCGCCATAGAGAAATCCCGGGCACACTCACGATGTCGTCCCTGATGCCGTCGCCGCGGGTGCATTAGGCGTCAGTAGCACGCTCAGCAAAAACCACGATCGCGCGGATCGAACATCCACCGCCATAGAGAAATCCCGGGCACACTCACGATGTCGTCCCTGATGCCGTCGCCGCGGGTGCATTAGGCGTCAGTAGAACGCTTAGCGAAAACCACGATCGCGCGGATCGAACATCCACCGCCATAGAGACATCCCGGGCACACTCACGATGTCGTCCCTGATGCCGTCGCCGCGGGTGCATTAGGCGTCAGTAGCACGCTCAGCAAAAACCACGATCGCGCGGATCGAACATCCACCGCCATAGAGAAATCCCGGGCACACTCACGATGTCGTCCCTGATGCCGTCGCCGCGGGTGCATTAGGCGTCAGTAGCACGCTTAGCGAAAACCACGATCGCGCGGATCGAACATCCACCGCCATAGAGACATCCCGGGCACACTCACGATGTCGTCCCTGATGCCGTCGCCGCGGGTGCATTAGGCGTCAGTAGCACGCTTAGCGAAAACCACGATCGCGCGGATCGAACATCCACCGCCATAGAGACATCCCGGGCACACTCACGATGTCGTCCCTGATGCCGTCGCCGCGGGTGCATTAGGCGTCAGTAGCACGCTTAGCGAAAACCACGATCGCGCGGATCGAACATCCACCGCCATAGAGAAATCCCGGGCACACTCACGATGTCGTCCCTGATGCCGTCGCCGCGGGTGCATTAGGCGTCAGTAGCACGCTTAGCGAAAACCGCGATCGCGCGGATCGAACATCCACCGCCATAGAGACATCCCGGGCACACTCACGATGTCGTCCCTGATGCCGTCGCCGCGGGTGCATTAGGCGTCAGTAGCACGCTTAGCGAAAACCGCGATCGCGCGGATCGAACATCCACCGCCATAGAGACATCCCGGGCACACTCACGATGTCGTCCCTGATGCCGTCGCCGCGGGTGCACCAGGCGTCAGTAGCACGCTTACGAAAACCACGATCGCGCGGATCGAACATCAGCCGCCGTTGAGAAATCCCGGGCGCACTCACGATGTCGTTCTCATGCTGTCGCCGCGGGTGCACCAGGCGTCAGTAGCACGCTTAGCGAAAACCACGATCGCGCGGATCGAACATCCACCGCCATAGAGAAATCCCGGGCACACTCACGATGTCGTCCCTGATGCCGTCGCCCCGGGTGCACCAGGCGTCAGTAGCACGCTTAGCGAAAACCACGATCGCGCGGATCGAACATCCACCGCCATAGAGACATCCCGGGCACACTCACGATGTCGTCCCTGATGCCGTCGCCGCGGGTGCATTAGGCGTCAGTAGCACGCTCAGCAAAAACCACGATCGCGCGGATCGAACATCCACCGCCATAGAGAAATCCCGGGCACAGTCACGATGTCGTCCCTGATGCCGTCGCCGCGGGTGCACCAGGCGTCAGTAGCACGCTTACGAAAACCACGATCGCGCGGATCGAACATCCACCGCCATAGAGAAATCCCGGGCACACTCACGATGTCGTCCCTGATGCCGTCGCCCCGGGTGCACCAGGCGTCAGTAGCACGCTTAGCGAAAACCACGATCGCGCGGATCGAACATCCACCGCCATAGAGACATCCCGGGCACACTCACGATGTCGTCCCTGATGCCGTCGCCGCGGGTGCACCAGGCGTCAGTAGCACGCTTACGAAAACCACGATCGCGCGGATCGAACATCAGCCGCCGTTGAGAAATCCCGGGCGCACTCACGATGTCGTTCTCATGCTGTCGCCGCGGGTGCACCAGGCGTCAGTAGCACGCTTAGCGAAAACCACGATCGCGCGGATCGAACATCCACCGCCATAGAGAAATCCCGGGCACACTCACGATGTCGTCCCTGATGCCGTCGCCCCGGGTGCACCAGGCGTCAGTAGCACGCTTAGCGAAAACCACGATCGCGCGGATCGAACATCCACCGCCATAGAGACATCCCGGGCACACTCACGATGTCGTCCCTGATGCCGTCGCCGCGGGTGCATTAGGCGTCAGTAGCACGCTCAGCAAAAACCACGATCGCGCGGATCGAACATCCACCGCCATAGAGAAATCCCGGGCACACTCACGATGTCGTCCCTGATGCCGTCGCCGCGGGTGCTCCAGGCGTCAGTAGCACGCTTACGAAAACCACGATCGCGCGGATCGAACATCAGCCGCCGTTGAGAAATCCCGGGCGCACTCACGATGTCGTACTCATGCTGTCGCCGCGGGTGCACCAGGCGTCAGTAGCACGCTTTGCGAAAATCACGATCGCGCGGATCGAACATCAGCCGCCGTTGAGAAATCCCGGGCACACTCACGATGTCGTCCCTGATGCCGTCGCCGCGGGTGCACCAGGCTCAGTAGCACGCTTAGCGAAAACCACGATCGCGCGGATCGAACATCCACCGCCATAGAGAAATCCCGGGCACACTCACGATGTCGTCCCCGATGCCGTCGCCGCGGGTGCACCAGGCGTCAGTAGCACGCTCAGCAAAAACCACGATCGCGCGGATCGAACATCCACCGCCATAGAGAAATCCCGGGCACACTCACGATGTCGTCCCTGATGCCGTCGCCGCGGGTGCATTAGGCGTCAGTAGCACGCTTAGCGAAAACCACGATCGCGCGGATCGAACATCCACCGCCATAGAGACATCCCGGGCACACTCACGATGTCGTCCCTGATGCCGTCGCCGCGGGTGCACCAGGCGTCAGTAGCACGCTTAGCGAAAACCACGATCGCGCGGATCGAACATCCACCGCCATAGAGACATCCCGGGCACACTCACGATGTCGTCCCTGATGCCGTCGCCGCGGGTGCACCAGGCGTCAGTAGCACGCTTAGCGAAAACCACGATCGCGCGGATCGAACATCCACCGCCATGGAGACATCCCGGGCACACTCACGATGTCGTCCCTGATGCCGTCGCCGCGGGTGCATTAGGCGTCAGTAGCACGCTTAGCGAAAACCACGATCGCGCGGATCGAACATCCACCGCCATAGAGACATCCCGGGCACACTCACGATGTCGTCCCTGATGCCGTCGCCGCGGGTGCACCAGGCGTCAGTAGCACGCTTAGCGAAAACCACGATCGCGCGGATCGAACATCCACCGCCATAGAGACATCCCGGGCGCACTCACGATGTCGTTCTCATGCTGTCGCCGCGGGTGCACCAGGCGTCAGTAGCACGCTCAGCAAAAACCACGATCGCGCGGATCGAACATCCACCGCCATAGAGACATCCCGGGCACACTCACGATGTCGTCCCTGATGCCGTCGCCGCGGGTGCATTAGGCGTCAGTAGCACGCTTAGCGAAAACCACGATCGCGCGGATCGAACATCCACCGCCATAGAGACATCCCGGGCACACTCACGATGTCGTCCCTGATGCCGTCGCCGCGGGTGCACCAGGCGTCAGTAGCACGCTTAGCGAAAACCACGATCGCGCGGATCGAACATCAGCCGCCGTTGAGAAATCCCGGGCGCACTCACGATGTCGTTCTCATGCTGTCGCCGCGGGTGCACCAGGCGTCACTAGCACGCTTAGCGAAAACCACGATCGCGCGGATCGAACATCCACCGCCATAGAGAAATCCCGGGCACACTCACGATGTCGTCCCTGATGCCGTCGCCCCGGGTGCACCAGGCGTCAGTAGCACGCTTAGCGAAAACCACGATCGCGCGGATCGAACATCCACCGCCATAGAGACATCCCGGGCACACTCACGATGTCGTCCCTGATGCCGTCGCCGCGGGTGCATTAGGCGTCAGTAGCACGCTCAGCAAAAACCACGATCGCGCGGATCGAACATCCACCGCCATAGAGAAATCCCGGGCACAGTCACGATGTCGTCCCTGATGCCGTCGCCGCGGGTGCACCAGGCGTCAGTAGCACGCTTACGAAAACCACGATCGCGCGGATCGAACATCCACCGCCATAGAGAAATCCCGGGCACACTCACGATGTCGTCCCTGATGCCGTCGCCCCGGGTGCACCAGGCGTCAGTAGCACGCTTAGCGAAAACCACGATCGCGCGGATCGAACATCCACCGCCATAGAGACATCCCGGGCACACTCACGATGTCGTCCCTGATGCCGTCGCCGCGGGTGCACCAGGCGTCAGTAGCACGCTTACGAAAACCACGATCCCGCGGATCGAACATCAGCCGCCGTTGAGAAATCCCGGGCGCACTCACGATGTCGTTCTCATGCTGTCGCCGCGGGTGCACCAGGCGTCAGTAGCACGCTTAGCGAAAACCACGATCGCGCGGATCGAACATCCACCGCCATAGAGAAATCCCGGGCACACTCACGATGTCGTCCCTGATGCCGTCGCCCCGGGTGCACCAGGCGTCAGTAGCACGCTTAGCGAAAACCACGATCGCGCGGATCGAACATCCACCGCCATAGAGACATCCCGGGCACACTCACGATGTCGTCCCTGATGCCGTCGCCGCGGGTGCATTAGGCGTCAGTAGCACGCTCAGCAAAAACCACGATCGCGCGGATCGAACATCCACCGCCATAGAGAAATCCCGGGCACACTCACGATGTCGTCCCTGATGCCGTCGCCGCGGGTGCTCCAGGCGTCAGTAGCACGCTTACGAAAACCACGATCGCGCGGATCGAACATCAGCCGCCGTTGAGAAATCCCGGGCGCACTCACGATGTCGTACTCATGCTGTCGCCGCGGGTGCACCAGGCGTCAGTAGCACGCTTTGCGAAAATCACGATCGCGCGGATCGAACATCAGCCGCCGTTGAGAAATCCCGGGCACACTCACGATGTCGTCCCTGATGCCGTCGCCGCGGGTGCACCAGGCTCAGTAGCACGCTTAGCGAAAACCACGATCGCGCGGATCGAACATCCACCGCCATAGAGAAATCCCGGGCACACTCACGATGTCGTCCCCGATGCCGTCGCCGCGGGTGCACCAGGCGTCAGTAGCACGCTTAGCGAAAACCACGATCGCGCGGATCGAACATCCACCGCCATAGAGAAATCCCGGGCACACTCACGATGTCGTCCCTGATGCCGTCGCCGCGGGTGCACCAGGCGTCAGTAGCACGCTTAGCGAAAACCACGATCGCGCGGATCGAACATCCACCGCCATAGAGACATCCCGGGCACACTCACGATGTCGTCCCTGATGCCGTCGCCGCGGGTGCACCAGGCGTCAGTAGCACGCTTAGCGAAAACCACGATCGCGCGGATCGAACATCCGCCGCCATGGAGACATCCCGGGCACACTCACGATGTCGTCCCTGATGCCGTCGCCGCGGGTGCATTAGGCGTCAGTAGCACGCTTAGCGAAAACCACGATCGCGCGGATCGAACATCCACCGCCATAGAGACATCCCGGGCACACTCACGATGTCGTCCCTGATGCCGTCGCCGCGGGTGCACCAGGCGTCAGTAGCACGCTTAGCGAAAACCACGATCGCGCGGATCGAACATCCACCGCCATAGAGACATCCCGGGCGCACTCACGATGTCGTTCTCATGCTGTCGCCGCGGGTGCACCAGGCGTCAGTAGCACGCTCAGCAAAAACCACGATCGCGCGGATCGAACATCCACCGCCATAGAGAAATCCCGGGCGCACTCACGATGTCGTTCTCATGCTGTCGCCGCGGGTGCACCAGGCGTCAGTAGCACGCTTAGCGAAAACCACGATCGCGCGGATCGAACATCCACCGCCATAGAGAAATCCCGGGCACACTCACGATGTCGTCCCTGATGCCGTCGCCCCGGGTGCACCAGGCGTCAGTAGCACGCTTAGCGAAAACCACGATCGCGCGGATCGAACATCCACCGCCATAGAGACATCCCGGGCACACTCACGATGTCGTCCCTGATGCCGTCGCCGCGGGTGCATTAGGCGTCAGTAGCACGCTCAGCAAAAACCACGATCGCGCGGATCGAACATCCACCGCCATAGAGAAATCCCGGGCACACTCACGATGTCGTCCCTGATGCCGTCGCCGCGGGTGCTCCAGGCGTCAGTAGCACGCTTACGAAAACCACGATCGCGCGGATCGAACATCAGCCGCCGTTGAGAAATCCCGGGCGCACTCACGATGTCGTACTCATGCTGTCGCCGCGGGTGCACCAGGCGTCAGTAGCACGCTTTGCGAAAATCACGATCGCGCGGATCGAACATCAGCCGCCGTTGAGAAATCCCGGGCACACTCACGATGTCGTCCCTGATGCCGTCGCCGCGGGTGCACCAGGCGTCAGTAGCACGCTTAGCAAAAACCACGATCGCGCGGATCGAACATCCACCGCCATAGAGACATCCCGGGCACACTCACGATGTCGTCCCTGATGCCGTCGCCGCGGGTGCACCAGGCGTCAGTAGCACGCTTAGCGAAAACCACGATCGCGCGGATCGAACATCCACCGCCATAGAGAAATCCCGGGCACACTCACGATGTCGTCCCCGATGCCGTCGCCGCGGGTGCACCAGGCGTCAGTAGCACGCTTAGCGAAAACCACGATCGCGCGGATCGAACATCCACCGCCATAGAGAAATCCCGGGCACACTCACGATGTCGTCCCTGATGCCGTCGCCGCGGGTGCACCAGGCGTCAGTAGCACGCTTAGCAAAAACCACGATCGCGCGGATCGAACATCCACCGCCATAGAGAAATCCCGGGCACACTCACGATGTCGTCCCTGATGCCGTCGCCGCGGGTGCATTAGGCGTCAGTAGCACGCTTAGCGAAAACCACGATCGCGCGGATCGAACATCCACCGCCATAGAGACATCCCGGGCACACTCACGATGTCGTCCCTGATGCCGTCGCCGCGGGTGCACCAGGCGTCAGTAGCACGCTTAGCGAAAACCACGATCGCGCGGATCGAACATCCACCGCCATAGAGACATCCCGGGCACACTCACGATGTCGTCCCTGATGCCGTCGCCGCGGGTGCACCAGGCGTCAGTAGCACGCTTAGCGAAAACCACGATCGCGCGGATCGAACATCCGCCGCCATGGAGACATCCCGGGCACACTCACGATGTCGTCCCTGATGCCGTCGCCGCGGGTGCATTAGGCGTCAGTAGCACGCTTAGCGAAAACCACGATCGCGCGGATCGAACATCCACCGCCATAGAGACATCCCGGGCACACTCACGATGTCGTCCTTGATGCCGTCGCCGCGGGTGCACCAGGCGTCAGTAGCACGCTTAGCGAAAACCACGATCGCGCGGATCGAACATCCACCGCCATAGAGACATCCCGGGCGCACTCACGATGTCGTTCTCATGCTGTCGCCGCGGGTGCACCAGGCGTCAGTAGCACGCTCAGCAAAAACCACGATCGCGCGGATCGAACATCCACCGCCATAGAGACATCCCGGGCACACTCACGATGTCGTCCCTGATGCCGTCGCCGCGGGTGCATTAGGCGTCAGTAGCACGCTTAGCGAAAACCACGATCGCGCGGATCGAACATCCACCGCCATAGAGACATCCCGGGCACACTCACGATGTCGTCCCTGATGCCGTCGCCGCGGGTGCACCAGGCGTCAGTAGCACGCTTAGCGAAAACCACGATCGCGCGGATCGAACATCCACCGCCATAGAGACATCCCGGGCACACTCACGATGTCGTCCCTGATGCCGTCGCCGCGGGTGCATTAGGCGTCAGTAGCACGCTTAGCGAAAACCACGATCGCGCGGATCGAACATCCACCGCCATAGAGACATCCCGGGCACACTCACGATGTCGTCCCTGATGCCGTCGCCGCGGGTGCACCAGGCGTCAGTAGCACGCTCAGCAAAAACCACGATCGCGCGGATCGAACATCCACCGCCATAGAGACATCCCGGGCACACTCACGATGTCGTCCCTGATGCCGTCGCCGCGGGTGCATTAGGCGTCAGTAGCACGCTTAGCGAAAACCACGATCGCGCGGATCGAACATCCACCGCCATAGAGACATCCCGGGCACACTCACGATGTCGTCCCTGATGCCGTCGCCGCGGGTGCACCAGGCGTCAGTAGCACGCTTAGCGAAAACCACGATCGCGCGGATCGAACATCCACCGCCATAGAGACATCCCGGGCACACTCACGATGTCGTCCCTGATGCCGTCGCCGCGGGTGCACCAGGCGTCAGTAGCACGCTTAGCGAAAACCACGATCGCGCGGATCGAACATCCACCGCCATAGAGACATCCCGGGCGCACTCACGATGTCGTTCTCATGCTGTCGCCGCGGGTGCACCAGGCGTCAGTAGCACGCTCAGCAAAAACCACGATCGCGCGGATCGAACATCCACCGCCATAGAGACATCCCGGGCACACTCACGATGTCGTCCCTGATGCCGTCGCCGCGGGTGCATTAGGCGTCAGTAGCACGCTTAGCGAAAACCACGATCGCGCGGATCGAACAT
Organism: Ixodes scapularis; assembly: GCF_016920785.2. Classification (NCBI taxonomy): domain Eukaryota; kingdom Metazoa; phylum Arthropoda; class Arachnida; order Ixodida; family Ixodidae; genus Ixodes; species Ixodes scapularis. The sequence goes on from NW_024610053.1 coordinate 523,074, forward strand.
CCACCGCCATAGAGAAATCCCGGGCACACTCACGGTGCCGTCCCTGATGCCGTCGCCGCGGGTGCATTAGGCGTCAGTAGCACGCTCAGCAAAAACCACGATCGCGCGGATCGAACATCCACCGCCATAGAGAAACCCCGGGCACACTCACGATGTCGTCCCTGATGCCGTCGCCGCGGGTGCATTAGGCGTCAGTAGCACGCTTAGCGAAAACCACGATCGCGCGGATCGAACATCCACCGCCATAGATACATCCCGGGCACACTCACGATGTCGTCCCTGATGCCGTCGCCGCGGGTGCATTAGGCGTCAGTAGCACGCTTAGCGAAAACCACGATCGCGCGGATCGAACATCCACCGCCATAGATACATCCCGGGCACACTCACGATGTCGTCCCTGATGCCGTCGCCGCGGGTGCATTAGGCGTCAGTAGCACGCTTAGCGAAAACCACGATCGCGCGGATCGAACATCCACCGCCATAGATACATCCCGGGCACACTCACGATGTCGTCCCTGATGCCGTCGCCGCGGGTGCATTAGACGTCAGTAGCACGCTTAGCGAAAACCACGATCGCGCGGATCGAACATCCACCGCCATAGAGAAATCCCGGGCACACTCACGATGTCGTCCCTGATGCCGTCGCCGCGGGTGCATTAGGCGTCAGTAGCACGCTTAGCGAAAACCACGATCGCGCGGATCGAACATCCACCGCCATAGATACATCCCGGGCACACTCACGATGTCGTCCCTGATGCCGTCGCCGCGGGTGCACCAGGCGTCAGTAGCACGCTTAGCGAAAACCACGATCGCGCGGATCTAACATCCACCGCCATAGAGAAATCCCGGGCACACCCACGATGTCGTCCCTGATGCCGTCGCCGCGGGTGCATTAGGCGTCAGTAGCACGCTCAGCAAAAACCACGATCGCGCGGATCGAACATCCACCGCCATAGAGAAATCCCGGGCACACTCACGATGTCGTCCCTGATGCCGTCGCCGCGGGTGCACCAGGCGTCAGTAGCACGCTTAGCGAAAACCACGATCGCGCGGATCGAACATCCACCGCCATAGAGAAATCCCGGGCACACTCACGATGTCGTCCCTGATGCCGTCGCCGCGGGTGCATTAGGCGTCAGTAGCACGCTCAGCAAAAACCACGATCGCGCGGATCGAACATCCACCGCCATAGAGAAATCCCGGGCACACTCACGATGTCGTCCCTGATGCCGTCGCCGCGGGTGCACCAGGCGTCAGAAGCACGCTTAGCGAAAACCACGATCGCGCGGATCGAACATCCACCGCCATAGAGAAATTCCGGGCACACTCACGATGTCGTCCCTGATGCCGTCGCCGCGGGTGCACCAGGCGTCAGTAGCACGCTTAGCGAAAACCACGATCGCGCGGAACGAACATCAGCCGCCGTTGAGAAATCCCGGGCGCACTCACGATGTCGTCCCTGATGACGTCGCCGCGGGTGCACCAGGCTCAGTAGCACGCTTAGCGAAACCCACGATAGCGCGGAACGAACATCAGATGCCGTTGAGAAATCCCGGGCACACTCACGATGTCGTTCTCATGCTGTCGCCGCGGGTGCACCAGGCGTCAGTAGCACGCTTTGCGAAAACCACGATCGCGCGGATCGAACATCCACCGCCATAGAGAAATCCCGGGCACACTCACGATGTCGTCCCTGATGCCGTCGCCGCGGGTGCACCAGGCGTCAGTAGCACGCTTACGAAAACCACGATCGCGCGGATCGAACATCAGCCGCCGTTGAGAAATCCCGGGCGCACTCACGATGTCGTTCTCATGCTGTCGCCGCGGGTGCACCAGGCGTCAGTAGCACGCTTAGCGAAAACCACGATCGCGCGGATCGAACATCCACCGCCATAGAGAAATCCCGGGCACACTCACGATGTCGTCCCTGATGCCGTCGCCCCGGGTGCACCAGGCGTCAGTAGCACGCTTAGCGAAAACCACGATCGCGCGGATCGAACATCCACCGCCATAGAGACATCCCGGGCACACTCACGATGTCGTCCCTGATGCCGTCGCCGCGGGTGCATTAGGCGTCAGTAGCACGCTCAGCAAAAACCACGATCGCGCGGATCGAACATCCACCGCCATAGAGAAATCCCGGGCACACTCACGATGTCGTCCCTGATGCCGTCGCCGCGGGTGCACCAGGCGTCAGTAGCACGCTTACGAAAACCACGATCGCGCGGATCGAACATCAGCCGCCGTTGAGAAATCCCGGGCGCACTCACGATGTCGTTCTCATGCAGTCGCCGCGGCTGCACCAGGCGTCAGTAGCACGCTTTGCGAAAATCACGATCGCGCGGATCGAACATCAGCCGCCGTTGAGAAATCCCGGGCACACTCACGATGTCGTCCCTGATGCCGTCGCCGCGGGTGCACCAGGCTCAGTAGCACGCTTAGCGAAAACCACGATCGCGCGGATCGAACATCCACCGCCATAGAGAAATCCCGGGCACACTCACGATGTCGTCCCTGATGCCGTCGCCGCGGGTGCACCAGGCGTCAGTAGCACGCTCAGCAAAAACCACGATCGCGCGGATCGAACATCCACCGCCATAGAGAAATCCCGGGCACACTCACGATGTCGTCCCTGATGCCGTCGCCCCGGGTGCACCAGGCGTCAGTAGCACGCTTAGCGAAAACCACGATCGCGCGGATCGAACATCCACCGCCATAGAGACATCCCGGGCACACTCACGATGTCGTCCCTGATGCCGTCGCCGCGGGTGCATTAGGCGTCAGTAGCACGCTTAGCGAAAACCACGATCGCGCGGATCGAACATCCACCGCCATAGAGACATCCCGGGCACACTCACGATGTCGTCCCTGATGCCGTCGCCGCGGGTGCACCAGGCGTCAGTAGCACGCTTAGCGAAAACCACGATCGCGCGGATCGAACATCCACCGCCATAGAGACATCCCGGGCACACTCACGATGTCGTCCCTGATGCCGTCGCCGGGGGTGCACCAGGCGTCAGTAGCACGCTTAGCGAAAACCACGATCGCGCGGATCGAACATCCACCGCCATAGAGAAATCCCGGGCACACTCACGATGTCGTCCCTGATGCCGTCGCCGCGGGTGCATTAGGCGTCAGTAGCACGCTTAGCGAAAACCACGATCGCGCGGATCGAACATCCACCGCCATAGAGACATCCCGGGCAACACTCACGATGTCGTCCCTGATGCCGTCGCGGCGGGTGCACCAGGCGTCAGTAGCACGCTTAGTGAAAACCACGATCGCGCGGATCGAACATCCACCGCCATAGAGAAATCCCGGGCACACTCACGATGTCGTCCCTGATGCCGTCGCCGCGGGTGCATTAGGCGTCAGTAGCACGCTCAGCAAAAACCACGATCGCGCGGATCGAACATCCACCGCCATAGAGAAATCCCGGGCACACTCACGATGTCGTCCCTGATGCCGTCGCCGCCGGTGCACCAGGCGTCAGTAGCACGCTTAGCGAAAACCACGATCGCGCGGATCGAACATCCACCGCCATAGAGAAATCCCGGGCACACTCACGATGTCGTCCCTGATGCCGTCGCCGCGGGTGCATTAGGCGTCAGTAGCACGCTCAACAAAAACCACGATCGCGCGGATCGAACATCCACCGCCATAGAGACATCCCGGGCACACTCACGATGTCGTCCCTGATGCCGTCGCCGCGGGTGCACCAGGCGTCAGTAGCACGCTTAGCGAAAACCACGATCGCGCGGATCGAACATCCACCGCCATAGAGAAATCCCGGGCACACTCACGATGTCGTCCCTGATGCCGTCGCCGCGGGTGCATTAGGCGTCAGTAGCACGCTCAGCAAAAACCACGATCGCGCGGATCGAACATCCACCGCCATAGAGAAATCCCGGGCACACTCACGATGTCGTCCCTGATGCCGTCGCCGCGGGTGCACCAGGCGTCAGTAGCACGCTTAGCGAAAACCACGATCGCGCGGATGGAACATCCACCGCCATAGAGACATCCCGGGCACACTCACGATGTCGTCCCTGATGCCGTCGCCGCGGGTGCACCAGGCGTCAGTAGCACGCTTAGCGAAAACCACGATCGCGCGGATCGAACATCCACCGCCATAGAGAAATCCCGGGCACACTCACGATGTCGTCCCTGATGCCGTCGCCGCGGGTGCATTAGGCGTCAGTAGCACGCTTAGCGAAAACCACGATCGCGCGGATCGAACATCCACCGCCATAGAGACATCCCGGGCACACTCACGATGTCGTCCCTGATGCCGTCGCCGCGGGTGCACCAGGCGTCAGTAGCACGCTCAGCAAAAACCACGATCGCGCGGATCGAACATCCACCGCCATAGAGAAATCCCGGGCACACTCACGATGTCGTCCCTGATGCCGTCGCCGCGGGTGCATTAGGCGTCAGTAGCACGCTTAGCGAAAACCACGATCGCGCGGATCGAACATCCACCGCCATAGAGACATCCCGGGCACACTCACGATGTCGTCCCTGATGCCGTCGCCGCGGGTGCACCAGGCGTCAGTAGCACGCTTAGCGAAAACCACGATCGCGCGGATCGAACATCCACCGCCATAGAGAAATCCCGGGCACACTCACGATGTCGTCCCTGATGCCGTCGCCGCGGGTGCATTAGGCGTCAGTAGCACGCTTAGCAAAAACCACGATCGCGCGGATCGAACATCCACCGCCATAGAGACATCCCGGGCACACTCACGATGCCGTCCCTGATGCCGTCGCCGCGGGTGCACCAGGCGTCAGTAGCACGCTTAGCGAAAACCACGATCGCGCGGATCGAACATCCACCGCCATAGAGAAACCCCGGCCACACTCACGATGTCGTCCCTGATGCCGTCGCCGCGGGTGCATTAGGCGTCAGTAGCACGCTTAGCGAAAACCACGATCGCGCGGATCGAACATCCACCGCCATAGAGACATCCCGGGCACACTCACGATGTCGTCCCTGATGCCGTCGCCGCGGGTGCATTAGGCGTCAGTAGCACGCTTAGCGAAAACCACGATCGCGCGGATCGAACATCCACCGCCATAGAGACATCCCGGGCACACTCACCATGTCGTCCCTGATGCAGTCGCCGCGGGTGCATTAGGCGTCAGTAGCACGCTTAGCGAAAACCACGATCGCGCGGATCGAACATCCACCGCCATAGAGACATCCCGGGCACACTCACGATGTCGTCCCTGATGCCGTCGCCGTGGGTGCATTAGGCGTCAGTAGCACGCTCAGCAAAATCCACGATCGCGCGGATCGAACATCCACCGCCATAGAGAAATCCCGGGCACACTCACGATGTCGTCCCTGATGCCGTCGCCGCGGGTGCATTAGGCGTCAGTAGCACGCTTAGCGAAAACCACGATCGCGCGGATCGAACATCCACCGCCATAGAGACATCCCGGGCACACTCACGATGTCGTCCCTGATGCCGTCGCCGCGGGTGCACCAGGCGTCAGTAGCACGCTTAGCGAAAACCACGATCGCGCGGATCGAACATCCACCGCCATAGAGAAATCCCGGGCACACTCACGATGTCGTCCCTGATGCCGTCGCCGCGGGTGCATTAGGCGTCAGTAGCACGCTTAGCAAAAACCACGATCGCGCGGATCGAACATCCACCGCCATAGAGACATCCCGGGCACACTCACGATGTCGTCCCTGATGCCGTCGCCTCGGGTGCACCAGGCGTCAGTAGCACGCTTAGCGAAAACCACGATCGCGCGGATCGAACATCCACCGCCATAGAGAAATCCCGGGCACACTCACGATGTCGTCCCTGATGCCGTCGCCGCGGGTGCATTAGGCGTCAGTAGCACGCTCAGCAAAAACCACGATCGCGCGGATCGAACATCCACCGCCATAGAGAAATCCCGGGCACACTCACGATGTCGTCCCTGATGCCGTCGCCGCGGGTGCATTAGGCGTCAGTAGCACGCTTAGCGAAAACCACGATCGCGCGGATCGAACATCCACCGCCATAGAGACATCCCGGGCACACTCACGATGTCGTCCCTGATGCCGTCACCGCGGGTGCACCAGGCGTCAGTAGCACGCTTAGCGAAAACCACGATCGCGCGGATCGAACATCCACCGCCATAGAGAAATCCCGGGCACACTCACGATGTCGTCCCTGATGCCGTCGCCGCGGGTGCATTAGGCGTCAGTAGCACGCTTAGCAAAAACCACGATCGCGCGGATCGAACATCCACCGCCACAGAGACATCCCGGGCACACTCACGATGTCGTCCCTGATGCCGTCGCCGCGGGTGCACCAGGCGTCAGTAGCACGCTTAGCGAAAACCACGATCGCGCGGATCGAACATCCACCGCCATAGAGAAACCCCGGCCACACTCACGATGTCGTCCCTGATGCCGTCGCCGCGGGTGCATTAGGCGTCAGTAGCACGCTCAGCAAAAACCACGATCGCGCGGATCGAACATCCACCGCCATAGAGAAATCCCGGGCACACTCACGATGTCGTCCCTGATGCCGTCGCCGCGGGTGCATTAGGCGTCAGTAGCACGCTTAGCGAAAACCACGATCGCGCGGATCGAACATCCACCGCCATAGAGACATCCCGGGCACACTCACGATGTCGTCCCTGATGCCGTCGCCGCGGGTGCATTAGGCGTCAGTAGCACGCTTAGCGAAAACCACGATCGCGCGGATCGAACATCCACCGCCATAGAGACATCCCGGGCACACTCACGATGTCGTCCCTGATGCCGTCGCCGCGGGTGCATTAGGCGTCAGTAGCACGCTTAGCGAAAACCACGATCGCGCGGATCGAACATCCACCGCCATAGAGAAATCCCGGGCACACTCACGATGTCGTCCCTGATGCCGTCGCCGCGGGTGCATTAGGCGTCAGTAGCACGCTCAGCAAAAACCACGATCGCGCGGATCGAACATCCACCGCCATAGAGAAATCCCGGGCACACTCACGATGTCGTCCCTGATGCCGTCGCCGCGGGTGCATTAGGCGTCAGTAGCACGCTTAGCGAAAACCACGATCGCGCGGATCGAACATCCACCGCCATAGAGACATCCCGGGCACACTCACGATGTCGTCCCTGATGCCGTCGCCGCGGGTGCACCAGGCGTCAGTAGCACGCTTAGCGAAAACCACGATCGCGCGGATCAAACATCCACCGCCATAGAGAAATCCCGGGCACACTCACGATGTCGTCCCTGATGCCGTCGCCGCGGGTGCATTAGGCGTCAGTAGCACGCTCAGCAAAAACCACGATCGCGCGGATCGAACATCCACCGCCATAGAGAAATCCCGGGCACACTCACGATGTCGTCCCTGATGCCGTCGCCGCGGGTGCACCAGGCGTCAGTAGCACGCTTAGCGAAAACCACGATCGCGCGGATCGAACATCCACCGCCATAGAGAAATCCCGGGCACACTCACGATGTCGTCCCTGATGCCGTCGCCGCGGGTGCACCAGGCGTCAGCAGCACGCTTAGCGAAAACCACGATCGCGCGGAACGAACATCAGCCGCCGTTGAGAAATCCCGGGCGCACTCACGATGTCGTCCCTGATGACGTCGCCGCGGGTGCACCAGGCTCAGTAGCACGCTTAGCAAAACCCACGATAGCGCGGAACGAACATCAGATGCCGTTGAGAAATCCCGGGCACACTCACGATGTCGTTCTCATGCTGTCGCCGCGGGTGCACCAGGCGTCAGTAGCACGCTTAGCGAAAACCACGATCGCGCGGATCGAACATCCACCGCCATAGAGAAATCCCGGGCACACTCACGATGTCGTCCCTGATGCCGTCGCCGCGGGTGCACCAGGCGTCAGTAGCACGCTTAGCGAAAACCACGATCGCGCGGATCGAACATCCACCGCCATAGAGAAATCCCGGGCACACTCACGATGTCGTCCCTGATGCCGTCGCCGCGGGTGCACCAGGCGTCAGTAGCACGCTTAGTGAAAACCACGATCGCGCGGATCGAACATCCACCGCCATAGAGAAATCCCGGGCACACTCACGATGTCGTCCCTGATGCCGTCGCCGCGGGTGCACCAGGCGTCAGTAGCACGCTTAGCGAAAACCACGATCGCGCGGATCGAACATCCACCGCCATAGAGAAATCCCGGGCACACTCACGATGTCGTTCTTATGCCGTCGCCGCGGGTGCACCAGGCGTCAGTAGCACGCTTAGCGAAAACCACGATCGCGCGGATCGAACATCCACCGCCATAGAGAAATCCCGGGCACACTCACGATGTCGTTCTCATGCTGTCGCCGCGGGTGCACCAGGCGTCAGTAGCACGCTTTGCGAAAACCACGATCGCGCGGATCGAACATCCACCGCCATAGAGAAATCCCGGGCACACTCACAATGTCGTCCCTGATGCCGTCGCCGCGGGTGCACCAGGCGTCAGTAGCACGCTTACGAAAACCACGATCGCGCGGATCGAACATCAGCCGCCGTTGAGAAATCCCGGGCGCACTCACGATGTCGTTCTCATGCTGTCACCGCGGGTGCACCAGGCGTCAGTAGCACGCTTTGCGAAAACCACGATCGCGCGGATCGAACATCAGCCGCCGTTGAGAAATCCCGGGCACACTCACGATGTCGTCCCTGATGCCGTCGCCGCGGGTGCACCAGGCGTCAGTAGCACGCTTACGAAAACCACGATCGCGCGGATCGAACATCAGCCGCCGTTGAGAAATCCCGGGCGCACTCACGATGTCGTTCTCATGCTGTCGCCGCGGGTGCACCAGGCGTCAGTAGCACGCTTAGCGAAAACCACGATCGCGCGGATCGAACATCCACCGCCATAGAGAAATCCCGGGCACACTCACGATGTCGTCCCTGATGCCGTCGCCGCGGGTGCACCAGGCGTCAGTAGCACGCTTAGCGAAAACCACGATCGCGCGGATCGAACATCCACCGCCATAGAGAAATCCCGGGCACACTCACGATGTCGTCCCTGATGCCGTCGCCGCGGGTGCACCAGGCGTCAGTAGCACGCTTAGCGAAACCCACGATCGCGCGGAACGAACATCAGCCGCCGTTGAGAAATCCCGGACACACTCACGATGTCGTTCTCATGCTGTCGCCGCGGGTGCACCAGGCGTCAGTAGCACGCTTAGCGAAAACCACGATCGCGCGGATCGAACATCCACCGCCATAGAGAAATCCCGGGCACACTCACGATGTCGTCCCTGATGCCGTCGCCGCGGGTGCACCAGGCGTAAGTAGCACGCTTAGCGAAAACCACGATCGCGCGGATCGAACATCCACCGCCATAGAGAAATCCCGGGCACACCCACGATGTCGTCCCTGATGCCGTCGCCGCGGGTGCACCAGGCGTCAGTAGCACGCTTAGCGAAACCCACGATCGCGCGGAACGAACATCAGCCGCCGTTGAGAAATCCCGGACACACTCACGATGTCGTTCTCATGCTGTCACCGCGGGTGCACCAGGCGTCAGTAGCACGCTTTGCGAAAACCACGATCGCGCGGATCGAACATCAGCCGCCATAGAGAAATCCCGGGCACACTCACGATGTCGTCCCTGATGCCGTCGCCGCGGGTGCACCCGGCGTCAGTAGCACGCTTTGCGAAAACCACGATCGCGCGGATCGAACATCCACCGCCATAGAGAAATCCCGGGCACACTCACGATGTCGTCCCTGATGCCGTCGCCGCGGGTGCACCAGGCGTCAGTAGCACGCTTACGAAAACCACGATCGCGCGGATCGAACATCAGCCGCCGTTGAGAAATCCCGGGCGCACTCACGATGTCGTTCTCATGCTGTCGCCGCGGGTGCACCACGCGTCAGTAGCACGCTTTGCGAAAATCACGATCGCGCGGATCGAACATCAGCCGCCGTTGAGAAATCCCGGGCACACTCACGATGTCGTCCCTGATGCTGTCGCCGCGGGTGCACCAGGCTCAGTAGCACGCTTAGCGAAAACCACGATCGCGCGGATCGAACATCCACCGCCATAGAGAAATCCCGGGCACACTCACGATGTCGTCCCTGATGCCGTCGCCGCGGGTGCATTAGGCGTCAGTAGCACGCTCAGCAAAAACCACGATCGCGCGGATCGAACATCCACCGCCATAGAGACATCCCGGGCACACTCACGATGTCGTCCCTGATGCCGTCGCCGCGGGTGCACCAGGCGTCAGTAGCACGCTTAGCGAAAACCACGATCGCGCGGATCGAACATCCACAGCCATAGAGAAATCCTGGGCACACTCACGATGTCGTCCCTGATGCCGTCGCCGCGGGTGCATTAGGCGTCAGTAGCACGCTTAGCGAAAACCACGATCGCGCGGATCGAACATCCACCGCCATAGAGAAATCCCGGGCACACTCACGATGTCGTCCCTGATGCCGTCGCCGCGGGTGCATTAGGCGTCAGTAGCACGCTCAGCGAAAACCACGATCGCGCGGATCGAACATCCACCGCCATAGAGAAATCCCGGGCACACTCACGATGTCGTTCTCATGCTGTCGCCGCGGGTGCACCACGCGTCAGTAGCACGCTCAGCAAAAATCACGATCGCGCGGATCGAACATCAGCCGCCGTTGAGAAATCCCGGGCACACTCACGATGTCGTCCCTGATGCTGTCGCCGCGGGTGCACCAGGCTCAGTAGCACGCTTAGCGAAAACCACGATCGCGCGGATCGAACATCCACCGCCATAGAGACATCCCGGGCACACTCACGATGTCGTCCCTGATGCCGTCGCCGCGGGTGCACCAGGCTCAGTAGCACGCTTAGCGAAAACCACGATCGCGCGGATCGAACATCCACCGCCATAGAGACATCCCGGGCACACTCACGATGTCGTCCCTGATGCCGTCGCCGCGGGTGCACCAGGCGTCAGTAGCACGCTTAGCGAAAACCACGATCGCGCGGATCGAACATCCACAGCCATAGAGAAATCCTGGGCACACTCACGATGTCGTCCCTGATGCCGTCGCCGCGGGTGCATTAGGCGTCAGTAGCACGCTTAGCGAAAACCACGATCGCGCGGATCGAACATCCACCGCCATAGAGACATCCCGGGCACACTCACGATGTCGTCCCTGATGCCGTCGCCGCGGGTGCATTAGGCGTCAGTAGCACGCTTAGCGAAAACCACGATCGCGCGGATCGAACATCCACCGCCATAGAGAAATCCCGGGCACACTCACGATGTCGTCCCTGATGCCGTCGCCGCGGGTGCTATAGGCGTCAGTAGCACGCTCAGCAAAAACCACGATCGCGCGGATCGAACATCCAAAGCCATAGAGACATCCCGGGCACACTCACGATGTCGTCCCTGATGCCGTCGCCGCGGGTGTATTAGGCGTCAGTAGCACGCTTAGCGAAAACCACGATCGCGCGGATCGAACATCCACCGCCATAGAGACATCCCGGGCACACTCACGATGTCGTCCCTGATGCCGTCGCCGCGGGTGCATTAGGCGTCAGTAGCACGCTTAGCGAAAACCACGATCGCGCGGATCGAACATCCACCGCCATAGAGAAATCCCGGGCACACTCACGATGTCGTCCCTGATTCCGTCGCCGCGGGTGCATTAGGCGTCAGTAGCACGCTCAGCAAAAACCACGATCGCGCGGATCGAACATCCACCGCCATAGAGACATCCCGGGCACACTCACGATGTCGTCCCTGATGCCGTCGCCGCGGGTGCATTAGGCGTCAGTAGCACGCTTAGCGAAAACCACGATCGCGCGGATCGAACATCCACCGCCATAGAGACATCCCGGGCACACTCACGATGTCGTCCCTGATGCCGTCGCCGCGGGTGCACCAGGCGTCAGTAGCACGCTTAGCGAAAACCACGATCGCGCGGATCGAACATCCACCGCCATAGAGAAATCCCGGGCACACTCACGATGTCGTTCTCATGCTGTCGCCGCGGGTGCACCAGGCGTCAGTAGCACGCTAAGCGAAAACCACGATCGCGCGGATCGAACATCCACCGCCATAGAGAAATCCCGGGCACACTCACGATGTCGTTCTCATGCTGTCGCCGCGGGTGCACCAGGCGTCAGTAGCACGCTTAGCGAAAACCACGATCGCGCGGATCGAACATCCACCGCCATAGAGTAATCCCGGGCACACTCACGATGTCGTCCCTGATGCCGTCGCCGCGGGTGCACCAGGCGTCAGTAGCACGCTTAGCGAAAACCACGATCGCGCGGATCGAACATCCACCGCCATAGAGAAATCCCGGGCAAACTCACGATGTCGTCCCTGATGCCGTCGCCGCGGGTGCACCAGGCGTCAGTAGCACGCTTAGCGAAAACCACGATCGCGCGGATCGAACATCCACCGCCATAGAGAAATCCGGGGCACACTCACGATGTCGTTCTCATGCTGTCGCCGCGGGTGCACCAGGCGTCAGTAGCACGCTTAGCGAAAACCACGATCGCGCGGATCGAACATCCACCGCCATAGAGAAATCCCGGGCACACTCACGATGTCGTCCCTGATGCCGTCGCCGCGGGTGCACCAGGCGTCAGTAGCACGCTTAGCGAAAACCACGATCGCGCGGATCGAACATCCACCGCCATAGAGAAATCCCGGCACACTCACGATGTCGTCCCTGATGCCGTCGCCGCGGGTGCACCAGGCGTCAGTAGCACGCTCAGCAAAAACCGCGACCGCGCGGAACGAACATCCACCGCCGTAGAGAAATCCCGGGCACACTCACGATGTCGTCCCTGATGCCGTCGCCGCGGGTGCACCAGGCGTCAATAGCACGCTTAACGAAAACCACGATGGCGCTGAACGAACATCAGCCGCCGTTGAGAAATCCCGGGCACACTCACGATGTCGTTCTCATGCCGTCGCCGCGGGTGCACCAGGCGTCAGTAGCACGCTTAGCGAAAAAACGAACGCGCGGAACGAACATCAGCCGCCGTTGAGAAATCCCGGGCACACTCACGATGTCGTTCTCATGCCGTCGCCGCGGGTGCACCAGGCGTCAGTAGCACGCTTAGCGAAAAAACGAACGCGCGGAACGAACATCAGCCGCCGTTGAGAAATCCCGGGCACACTCACGATGTCGTTCTCATGCCGTCGCCGCGGGTGCACCAGGCGTCAGTAGCACGCTTAGCGAAAAAACGAACGCGCGGAACGAACATCAGCCGCCGTTGAGAAATCCCGGGCACACTCACGATGTCGTTTTCATGCCGTCGCCGCGGGTGCACCAGGCGTCAGTAGCACGCTTAGCGAAAAAACGAACGCGCGGAACGAACATCAGCCGCCGTTGAGAAATCCCGGGCACACTCACGATGTCGTTCTCATGCCGTCGCCGCGGGTGCACCAGGCGTCAGTAGCACGCTTAGCGAAAAAACGAACGCGCGGAACGAACATCAGCCGCCGTTGAGAAATCCCGGGCACACTCACGATGACGTTCTCATGCCGTCGCCGCGGGTGCACCAGGCGTCAGTAGCACGCTTAGCGAAAAAACGAACGCGCGGAACGAACATCAGCCGCCGTTGAGAAATCCCGGGCACACTCACGATGTCGTTCTCATTCCGTCGCCGCGGGTGCACCAGGCGTCAGTAGCACGCTTAGCGAAAAAACGAACGCGCGGAACGAACATCAGCCGCCGTTGAGAAATCCCGGGCACACTCACGATGTCGTTCTCATGCCGTCGCCGCGGGTGCACCAGGCGTCAGTAGCACGCTTAGCGAAAAAACGAACGCGCGGCACGAACATCAGCCGCCGTTGAGAAATCCCGGGCACACTCACGATGTCGTTCTCATTCCGTCGCCGCGGGTGCACCAGGCGTCAGTAGCACGCTTAGCGAAAAAACGAACGCGCGGAACGAACATCAGCCGCCGTTGAGAAATCCCGGGCACACTCACGATGTCGTTCTCATGCCGTCGCCGCGGGTGCACCAGGCGTCAGTAGCACGCTTAGCGAAAAAACGAACGCGCGGAACGAACATCAGCCGCCGTTGAGAAATCCCGGGCACACTCACGATGTCGTTCTCATTCCGTCGCCGCGGGTGCACCAGGCGTCAGTAGCACGCTTAGCGAAAAAAGGAACGCGCGGAACGAACATCAGCCGCCGTTGAGAAATCCCGGGCACACTCACGATGTCGTTCTCATGCCGTCGCCGCGGGTGCACCAGGCGTCAGTAGCACGCTTAGCGAAAAAACGAACGCGCGGAACGAAGATCAGCCGCCGTTGAGAAATCCCGGGCACACTCACGATGTCGTTCTCATGCCGTCGCCGCGGGTGCACCAGGCGTCAGTAGCACGCTTAGCGAAAAAACGAACTCGCGGAACGAACATCAGCCGCCGTTGAGAAATCCCGGGCACACTCACGATGTCGTTCTCATTCCGTCGCCGCGGGTGCACCAGGCGTCAGTAGCACGCTTAGCGAAAAAACGAACGCGCGGAACAAACATCAGCCGCCGTTGAGAAATCCCGGGCACACTCACGATGTCGTTCTCATGCCGTCGCCGCGGGTGCACCAGGCGTCAGTAGCACGCTTAGCGAAAAAACGAACGCGCGGAACGAACATCAGCCGCCGTTGAGAAATCCCGGGCACACTCACGATGTCGTTCTCATGCCGTCGCCGCGGGTGCACCAGGCGTCAGTAGCACGCTTAGCGAAAAAACGAACGCGCGGAACGAACATCAGCCGCCGTTGAGAAATCCCGGGCACACTCACGATGTCGTTCTCATTCCGTCGCCGCGGGTGCACCAGGCGTCAGTAGCACGCTTAGCGAAAAAACGAACGCGCGGAACGAACATCAGCCGCCGTTGAGAAATCCCGGGCACACTCACGATGTCGTTCTCATGCCGTCGCCGCGGGTGCACCAGGCGTCAGTAGCACGCTTAGCGAAAAAACGAACGCGCGGAACAAACATCAGCCGCCGTTGAGAAATCCCGGGCACACTCACGATGTCGTTCTCATGCCGTCGCCGCGGGTGCACCAGGCGTCAGTAGCACGCTTAGCGAAAAAACGAACGCGCGGAACGAACATCAGCCGCCGTTGAGAAATCCCGGGCACACTCACGATGTCGTTCTCATTCCGTCGCCGCGGGTGCACCAGGCGTCAGTAGCACGCTTAGCGAAAAAACGAACGCGCGGAACGAACATCAGCCGCCGTTGAGAAATCCCGGGCACACTCACGATGTCGTTCTCATTCCGTCGCCGCGGGTGCACCAGGCGTCAGTAGCACGCTTAGCGAAAAAACGTACGTTCGGAACGAACATCAGCCGCCGTTGAGAAATCCCGGGCACACTCACGATGTCGTTCTCATGCCGTCGCCGCGGGTGCACCAGGCGTCAGTAGCACGCTTAGCGAAAAAACGAACGCGCGGAACGAACATCAGCCGCCGTTGAGAAATCCCGGGCACACTCACGATGTCGTTCTCATTCCGTCGCCGCGGGTGCACCAGGCGTCAGTAGCACGCTTAGCGAAAAAACGAACGCGCGGAACGAACATCAGCCGCCGTTGAGAAATCCCGGGCACACTCACGATGTCGTTCTCATTCCGTCGCCGCGGGTGCACCAGGCGTCAGTAGCACGCTTAGCGAAAAAACGAACGCGCGGAACGAACATCAGCCGCCGTTGAGAAATCCCGGGCACACTCACGATGTCGTTCTCATTCCGTCGCCGCGGGTGCACCAGGCGTCAGTAGCACGCTTAGCGAAAAAACGTACGTTCGGAACGAACATCAGCCGCCGTTGAGAAATCCCGGGCACACTCACGATGTCGTTCTCATGCCGTCGCCGCGGGTGCACCAGGCGTCAGTAGCACGCTTAGCGAAAAAACGAACGCGCGGAACGAACATCAGCCGCCGTTGAGAAATCCCGGGCACACTCACGATGTCGTTCTCATTCCGTCGCCGCGGGTGCACCAGGCGTCAGTAGCACGCTTAGCGAAAAAACGAACGTTCGGAACGAACATCAGCCGCCGTTGAGAAATCCCGGGCACACTCACGATGTCGTTCTCATGCCGTCGCCGCGGGTGCACCAGGCGTCAGTAGCACGCTTAGCGAAAAAACGTACGCGCGGAACGAACATCAGCCGCCGTTGAGAAATCCCGGGCACACTCACGATGTCGTTCTCATTCCGTCGCCGTGGGTGCACCAGGCGTCAATAGCAAGCTTAGCGAAAAAACGAACGCGCGGAACGAACATCAGCCGCCGTTGAGAAATCCCGGGCACACTCACGATGTCGTTCTCATGCCGTCACCGCGGGTGCACCAGGCGTCAATAGCAAGCTTAGCGAAAAAACGAACGCGCGGAACGAACATCAGCCGCCGTTGAGAAATCCCGGGCACACTCACGATGTCGTTCTCATTCCGTCGCCGCGGGTGCACCAGGCGTCAATAGCACGCTTAGCGAAAAAACGAACGCGCGGAACGAACATCAGCCGCCGTTGAGAAATCCCGGGCACACTCACGATGTCGTTCTCATTCCGTCACCGCGGGTGCACCAGGCGTCAGTAGCACGCTTAGCGAAAAAACGAACGCGCGGAACGAACATCAGCCGCCGTTGAGAAATCCCGGGCACACTCACGATGTCGTTCTCATGCCGTCGCCGCGGGTGCACCAGGCGTCAGTAGCACGCTTAGCGAAAAAACGAACGCGCGGAACGAACATCAGCCGCCGTTGAGAAATCCCGGGCACACTCACGATGTCGTTCTCATTCCGTCGCCGCGGGTGCACCAGGCGTCAATAGCAAGCTTAGCGAAAAAACGAACGCGCGGAACGAACATCAGCCGCCGTTGAGAAATCCCGGGCACACTCACGATGTCGTTCTCATTCCGTCGCCGCGGGTGCACCAGGCGTCAGTAGCACGCTTAGCGAAAAAACGAACGCGCGGAACGAACATCAGCCGCCGTTGAGAAATCCCGGGCACACTCACGATGTCGTTCTCATTCCGTCGCCGCGGGTGCACCAGGCGTCAATAGCACGCTTAGCGAAAAAACGAACGCGCGGAACGAACATCAGCCGCCGTTGAGAAATCCCGGGCACACTCACGATGTCGTTCTCATTCCGTCGCCGCGGGTGCACCAGGCGTCAGTAGCACGCTTAGCAAAAAAACGAACGCGCGGAACGAACATCAGCCGCCGTTGAGAAATCCCGGGCACACTCACGATGTCGTTCTCATTCCGTCGCCGCGGGTGCACCAGGCGTCAATAGCACGCTTAGCGAAAAAACGAACGCGCGGAACGAACATCAGCCGCCGTTGAGAAATCCCGGGCACACTCACGATGTCGTTCTCATTCCGTCGCCGCGGGTGCACCAGGCGTCAGTAGCACGCTTAGCGAAAAAACGAACGCGCGGAACGAACATCAGCCGCCGTTGAGAAATCCCGGGCACACTCACGATGTCGTTCTCATTCCGTCGCCGCGGGTGCACCAGGCGTCAATAGCACGCTTAGCGAAAAAACGAACGCGCGGAACGAACATCAGCCGGCGTTGAGAAATCCCGGGCACACTCACGATGTCGTTCTCATTCCGTCGCCGCGGGTGCACCAGGCGTCAATAGCAAGCTTAGCGAAAAAACGAACGCGCGGAACGAACATCAGCCGCCGTTGAGAAATCCCGGGCACACTCACGATGTCGTTCTCATGCCGTCGCCGCGGGTGCACCAGGCGTCAGTAGCACGCTTAGCGAAAAAACGAACGCGCGGAACGAACATCAGCCGCCGTTGAGAAATCCCGGGAACACTCACGATGTCGTTCTCATTCCGTCGCCGCGGGTGCACCAGGCGTCAGTAGCACGCTTAGCGAAAAAACGAACGCGCGGAACGAACATCAGCCGCCGTTGAGAAATCCCGGGCACACTCACGATGTCGTTCTCATTCCGTCGCCGCGGGTGCACCAGGCGTCAATAGCAAGCTTAGCGAAAAAACGAACGCGCGGAACGAACATCAGCCGCCGTTGAGAAATCCCGGGCACACTCACGATGTCGTTCTCATGCCGTCGCCGCGGGTGCACCAGGCGTCAGTAGCACGCTTAGCGAAAAAACGAACGCGCGGAACGAACATCAGCCGCCGTTGAGAAATCCCGGGCACACTCACGATGTCGTTCTCATTCCGTCGCCGCGGGTGCACCAGGCGTCAGTAGCACGCTTAGCGAAAAAACGAACGCGCGGAACGAACATCAGCCGCCGTTGAGAAATCCCGGGCACACTCACGATGTCGTTCTCATTCCGTCGCCGCGGGTGCACCAGGCGTCAATAGCAAGCTTAGCGAAAAAACGAACGCGCGGAACGAACATCAGCCGCCGTTGAGAAATCCCGGGCACACTCACGATGTCGTTCTCATTCCGTCGCCGCGGGTGCACCAGGCGTCAGTAGCACGCTTAGCGAAAAAACGAACGCGCGGAACGAACATCAGCCGCCGTTGAGAAATCCCGGGCACACTCACGATGTCGTTCTCATTCCGTCGCCGCGGGTGCACCAGGCGTCAATAGCAAGCTTAGCGAAAAAACGAACGCGCGGAACGAACATCAGCCGCCGTTGAGAAATCCCGGGCACACTCACGATGTCGTTCTCATTCCGTCGCCGCGGGTGCACCAGGCGTCAATAGCAAGCTTAGCGAAAAAACGAACGCGCGGAACGAACATCAGCCGCCGTTGAGAAATCCCGGGCACACTCACGATGTCGTTCTCATTCCGTCGCCGCGGGTGCACCAGGCGTCAGTTGCACGCTTAGCGAAAAAACGAACGCGCGGAACGAACATCAGCCGCCGTTGAGAAATCCCGGGCACACTCACGTTGTCGTTCTCATTCCGTCGCCGCGGGTGCACCAGGCGTCAATAGCAAGCTTAGCGAAAAAACGAACGCGCGGAACGAACATCAGCCGCCGTTGAGAAATCCCGGGCACACTCACGATGTCGTTCTCATGCCGTCGCCGCGGGTGCACCAGGCGTCAATAGCAAGCTTAGCGAAAAAACGAACGCGCGGAACGAACATCAGCCGCCGTTGAGAAATCCCGGGCACACTCACGATGTCGTTCTCATGCCGTCGCCGCGGGTGCACCAGGCGTCAGTAGCACGCTTAGCGAAAAAACGAACGCGCGGAACGAACATCAGCCGCCGTTGAGAAATCCCGGGCACACTCACGATGTCGTTCTCATGCCGTCACCGCGGGTGCACCAGGCGTCAGTAGCACGCTTAGCGAAAAAACGAACGCGCGGAACGAACATCAGCCGCCGTTGAGAAATCCCGGGCACACTCACGATGTCGTTCTCATGCCGTCACCGCGGGTGCACCAGGCGTCAATAGCACGCTTAGCGAAAAAACGAACGCGCGGAACGAACATCAGCCGCCGTTGAGAAATCCCGGGCACACTCACGATGTCGTTCTCATGCCGTCGCCGCGGGTGCACCAGGCGTCAGTAGCACGCTTAGCGAAAAAACGAACGCGCGGAACGAACATCAGCCGCCGTTGAGAAATCCCGGGCACACTCACGATGTCGTTCTCATTCCGTCGCCGCGGGTGCACCAGGCGTCAGTAGCACGCTTAGCGAAAAAACGAACGCGCGGAACGAACATCAGCCGCCGTTGAGAAATCCCGGCACACTCACGATGTCGTTCTCATTCCGTCGCCGCGGGTGCACCAGGCGTCAGTAGCAAGCTTAGCGAAAAAACGAACGCGCGGAACGAACATCAGCCGCCGTTGAGAAATCCCGGGCACACTCACGATGTCGTTCTCATTCCGTCGCCGCGGGTGCACCAGGCGTCAGTAGCACGCTTAGCGAAAAAACGAACGCGCGGAACGAACATCAGCCGCCGTTGAGAAATCCCGGGCACACTCACGATGTCGTTCTCATTCCGTCGCCGCGGGTGCACCAGGCGTCAGTAGCACGCTTAGCGAAAAAACGAACGCGCGGAACGAACATCAGCCGCCGTTGAGAAATCCCGGGCACACTCACGATGTCGTTCTCATTCCGTCGCCGCGGGTGCACCAGGCGTCAGTAGCACGCTTAGCGAAAAAACGAACGCGCGGAACGAACATCAGCCGCCGTTGAGAAATCCCGGGCACACTCACGATGTCGTTCTCATTCCGTCGCCGCGGGTGCACCAGGCGTCAGTAGCACGCTTAGCGAAAAAAGGAACGCGCGGAACGAACATCAGCCGCCGTTGAGAAATCCCGGGCACACTCACGATGTCGTTCTCATTCCGTCGCCGCGGGTGCACCAGGCGTCAGTAGCACGCTTAGCGAAAAAACGAACGCGCGGAACAAACATCAGCCGCCGTTGAGAAATCCCGGGCACACTCACGATGTCGTTCTCATGCCGTCGCCGCGGGTGCACCAGGCGTCAGTAGCACGCTTAGCGAAAAAACGAACGCGCGGAACGAACATCAGCCGCCGTTGAGAAATCCCGGGCACACTCACGATGTCGTTCTCATGCCGTCGCCGCGGGTGCACCAGGCGTCAGTAGCACGCTTAGCGAAAAAACGAACGCGCGGAACGAACATCAGCCGCCGTTGAGAAATCCCGGGCACACTCACGATGTCGTTCTCATTCCGTCGCCGCGGGTGCACCAGGCGTCAGTAGCACGCTTAGCGAAAAAACGAACGCGCGGAACGAACATCAGCCGCCGTTGAGAAATCCCGGGCACACTCACGATGTCGTTCTCATGCCGTCGCCGCGGGTGCACCAGGCGTCAGTAGCACGCTTAGCGAAAAAACGAACGCGCGGAACAAACATCAGCCGCCGTTGAGAAATCCCGGGCACACTCACGATGTCGTTCTCATGCCGTCGCCGCGGGTGCACCAGGCGTCAGTAGCACGCTTAGCGAAAAAACGAACGCGCGGAACGAACATCAGCCGCCGTTGAGAAATCCCGGGCACACTCACGATGTCGTTCTCATTCCGTCGCCGCGGGTGCACCAGGCGTCAGTAGCACGCTTAGCGAAAAAACGAACGCGCGGAACGAACATCAGCCGCCGTTGAGAAATCCCGGGCACACTCACGATGTCGTTCTCATTCCGTCGCCGCGGGTGCACCAGGCGTCAGTAGCACGCTTAGCGAAAAAACGTACGTTCGGAACGAACATCAGCCGCCGTTGAGAAATCCCGGGCACACTCACGATGTCGTTCTCATGCCGTCGCCGCGGGTGCACCAGGCGTCAGTAGCACGCTTAGCGAAAAAACGAACGCGCGGAACGAACATCAGCCGCCGTTGAGAAATCCCGGGCACACTCACGATGTCGTTCTCATGCCGTCGCCGCGGGTGCACCAGGCGTCAGTAGCACGCTTAGCGAAAAAACGAACGCGCGGAACGAACATCAGCCGCCGTTGAGAAATCCCGGGCACACTCACGATGTCGTTCTCATTCCGTCGCCGCGGGTGCACCAGGCGTCAATAGCACGCTTAGCGAAAAAACGAACGCGCGGAACGAACATCAGCCGGCGTTGAGAAATCCCGGGCACACTCACGATGTCGTTCTCATTCCGTCGCCGCGGGTGCACCAGGCGTCAATAGCAAGCTTAGCGAAAAAACGAACGCGCGGAACGAACATCAGCCGCCGTTGAGAAATCCCGGGCACACTCACGATGTCGTTCTCATGCCGTCGCCGCGGGTGCACCAGGCGTCAGTAGCACGCTTAGCGAAAAAACGAACGCGCGGAACGAACATCAGCCGCCGTTGAGAAATCCCGGGAACACTCACGATGTCGTTCTCATTCCGTCGCCGCGGGTGCACCAGGCGTCAGTAGCACGCTTAGCGAAAAAACGAACGCGCGGAACGAACATCAGCCGCCGTTGAGAAATCCCGGGCACACTCACGATGTCGTTCTCATTCCGTCGCCGCGGGTGCACCAGGCGTCAATAGCAAGCTTAGCGAAAAAACGAACGCGCGGAACGAACATCAGCCGCCGTTGAGAAATCCCGGGCACACTCACGATGTCGTTCTCATGCCGTCGCCGCGGGTGCACCAGGCGTCAGTAGCACGCTTAGCGAAAAAACGAACGCGCGGAACGAACATCAGCCGCCGTTGAGAAATCCCGGGCACACTCACGATGTCGTTCTCATTCCGTCGCCGCGGGTGCACCAGGCGTCAGTAGCACGCTTAGCGAAAAAACGAACGCGCGGAACGAACATCAGCCGCCGTTGAGAAATCCCGGGCACACTCACGATGTCGTTCTCATTCCGTCGCCGCGGGTGCACCAGGCGTCAATAGCAAGCTTAGCGAAAAAACGAACGCGCGGAACGAACATCAGCCGCCGTTGAGAAATCCCGGGCACACTCACGATGTCGTTCTCATTCCGTCGCCGCGGGTGCACCAGGCGTCAGTAGCACGCCTAGCGAAAAAACGAACGCGCGGAACGAACATCAGCCGCCGTTGAGAAATCCCGGGCACACTCACGATGTCGTTCTCATTCCGTCGCCGCGGGTGCACCAGGCGTCAATAGCAAGCTTAGCGAAAAAACGAACGCGCGGAACGAACATCAGCCGCCGTTGAGAAATCCCGGGCACACTCACGATGTCGTTCTCATTCCGTCGCCGCGGGTGCACCAGGCGTCAGTTGCACGCTTAGCGAAAAAACGAACGCGCGGAACGAACATCAGCCGCCGTTGAGAAATCCCGGGCACACTCACGTTGTCGTTCTCATTCCGTCGCCGCGGGTGCACCAGGCGTCAATAGCAAGCTTAGCGAAAAAACGAACGCGCGGAACGAACATCAGCCGCCGTTGAGAAATCCCGGGCACACTCACGATGTCGTTCTCATGCCGTCGCCGCGGGTGCACCAGGCGTCAATAGCAAGCTTAGCGAAAAAACGAACGCGCGGAACGAACATCAGCCGCCGTTGAGAAATCCCGGGCACACTCACGATGTCGTTCTCATTCCGTCGCCGCGGGTGCACCAGGCGTCAGTAGCACGCTTAGCAAAAAAACGAACGCGCGGAACGAACATCAGCCGCCGTTGAGAAATCCCGGGCACACTCACGATGTCGTTCTCATGCCGTCGCCGCGGGTGCACCAGGCGTCAGTAGCACGCTTAGCGAAAAAACGAACGCGCGGAACGAACATCAGCCGCCGTTGAGAAATCCCGGGCACACTCACGATGTCGTTCTCATGCCGTCACCGCGGGTGCACCAGGCGTCAGTAGCACGCTTAGCGAAAAAACGAACGCGCGGAACGAACATCAGCCGCCGTTGAGAAATCCCGGGCACACTCACGATGTCGTTCTCATGCCGTCACCGCGGGTGCACCAGGCGTCAATAGCACGCTTAGCGAAAAAACGAACGCGCGGAACGAACATCAGCCGCCGTTGAGAAATCCCGGGCACACTCACGATGTCGTTCTCATGCCGTCGCCGCGGGTGCACCAGGCGTCAGTAGCACGCTTAGCGAAAAAACGAACGCGCGGAACGAACATCAGCCGCCGTTGAGAAATCCCGGGCACACTCACGATGTCGTTCTCATTCCGTCGCCGCGGGTGCACCAGGCGTCAGTAGCACGCTTAGCGAAAAAACGAACGCGCGGAACGAACATCAGCCGCCGTTGAGAAATCCCGGCACACTCACGATGTCGTTCTCATTCCGTCGCCGCGGGTGCACCAGGCGTCAGTAGCAAGCTTAGCGAAAAAACGAACGCGCGGAACGAACATCAGCCGCCGTTGAGAAATCCCGGGCACACTCACGATGTCGTTCTCATTCCGTCGCCGCGGGTGCACCAGGCGTCAGTAGCACGCTTAGCGAAAAAACGAACGCGCGGAACGAACATCAGCCGCCGTTGAGAAATCCCGGGCACACTCACGATGTCGTTCTCATTCCGTCGCCGCGGGTGCACCAGGCGTCAGTAGCACGCTTAGCGAAAAAACGAACGCGCGGAACGAACATCAGCCGCCGTTGAGAAATCCCGGGCACACTCACGATGTCGTTCTCATTCCGTCGCCGCGGGTGCACCAGGCGTCAGTAGCACGCTTAGCGAAAAAACGAACGCGCGGAACGAACATCAGCCGCCGTTGAGAAATCCCGGGCACACTCACGATGTCGTTCTCATTCCGTCGCCGCGGGTGCACCAGGCGTCAGTAGCACGCTTAGCGAAAAAAGGAACGCGCGGAACGAACATCAGCCGCCGTTGAGAAATCCCGGGCACACTCACGATGTCGTTCTCATTCCGTCGCCGCGGGTGCACCAGGCGTCAGTAGCACGCTTAGCGAAAAAACGAACGCGCGGAACAAACATCAGCCGCCGTTGAGAAATCCCGGGCACACTCACGATGTCGTTCTCATGCCGTCGCCGCGGGTGCACCAGGCGTCAGTAGCACGCTTAGCGAAAAAACGAACGCGCGGAACGAACATCAGCCGCCGTTGAGAAATCCCGGGCACACTCACGATGTCGTTCTCATTCCGTCGCCGCGGGTGCACCAGGCGTCAATAGCAAGCTTAGCGAAAAAACGAACGCGCGGAACGAACATCAGCCGCCGTTGAGAAATCCCGGGCACACTCACGATGTCGTTCTCATTCCGTCGCCGCGGGTGCACCAGGCGTCAGTAGCACGCTTAGCGAAAAAACGAACGCGCGGAACGAACATCAGCCGCCGTTGAGAAATCCCGGGCACACTCACGATGTCGTTCTCATTCCGTCGCCGCGGGTGCACCAGGCGTCAATAGCAAGCTTAGCGAAAAAACGAACGCGCGGAACGAACATCAGCCGCCGTTGAGAAATCCCGGGCACACTCACGATGTCGTTCTCATTCCGTCGCCGCGGGTGCACCAGGCGTCAATAGCAAGCTTAGCGAAAAAACGAACGCGCGGAACGAACATCAGCCGCCGTTGAGAAATCCCGGGCACACTCACGATGTCGTTCTCATTCCGTCGCCGCGGGTGCACCAGGCGTCAGTTGCACGCTTAGCGAAAAAACGAACGCGCGGAACGAACATCAGCCGCCGTTGAGAAATCCCGGGCACACTCACGTTGTCGTTCTCATTCCGTCGCCGCGGGTGCACCAGGCGTCAATAGCAAGCTTAGCGAAAAAACGAACGCGCGGAACGAACATCAGCCGCCGTTGAGAAATCCCGGGCACACTCACGATGTCGTTCTCATGCCGTCGCCGCGGGTGCACCAGGCGTCAATAGCAAGCTTAGCGAAAAAACGAACGCGCGGAACGAACATCAGCCGCCGTTGAGAAATCCCGGGCACACTCACGATGTCGTTCTCATTCCGTCGCCGCGGGTGCACCAGGCGTCAGTAGCACGCTTAGCAAAAAAACGAACGCGCGGAACGAACATCAGCCGCCGTTGAGAAATCCCGGGCACACTCACGATGTCGTTCTCATGCCGTCGCCGCGGGTGCACCAGGCGTCAGTAGCACGCTTAGCGAAAAAACGAACGCGCGGAACGAACATCAGCCGCCGTTGAGAAATCCCGGGCACACTCACGATGTCGTTCTCATGCCGTCACCGCGGGTGCACCAGGCGTCAGTAGCACGCTTAGCGAAAAAACGAACGCGCGGAACGAACATCAGCCGCCGTTGAGAAATCCCGGGCACACTCACGATGTCGTTCTCATGCCGTCACCGCGGGTGCACCAGGCGTCAATAGCACGCTTAGCGAAAAAACGAACGCGCGGAACGAACATCAGCCGCCGTTGAGAAATCCCGGGCACACTCACGATGTCGTTCTCATGCCGTCGCCGCGGGTGCACCAGGCGTCAGTAGCACGCTTAGCGAAAAAACGAACGCGCGGAACGAACATCAGCCGCCGTTGAGAAATCCCGGGCACACTCACGATGTCGTTCTCATTCCGTCGCCGCGGGTGCACCAGGCGTCAGTAGCACGCTTAGCGAAAAAACGAACGCGCGGAACGAACATCAGCCGCCGTTGAGAAATCCCGGCACACTCACGATGTCGTTCTCATTCCGTCGCCGCGGGTGCACCAGGCGTCAGTAGCAAGCTTAGCGAAAAAACGAACGCGCGGAACGAACATCAGCCGCCGTTGAGAAATCCCGGGCACACTCACGATGTCGTTCTCATTCCGTCGCCGCGGGTGCACCAGGCGTCAGTAGCACGCTTAGCGAAAAAACGAACGCGCGGAACGAACATCAGCCGCCGTTGAGAAATCCCGGGCACACTCACGATGTCGTTCTCATTCCGTCGCCGCGGGTGCACCAGGCGTCAGTAGCACGCTTAGCGAAAAAACGAACGCGCGGAACGAACATCAGCCGCCGTTGAGAAATCCCGGGCACACTCACGATGTCGTTCTCATTCCGTCGCCGCGGGTGCACCAGGCGTCAGTAGCACGCTTAGCGAAAAAACGAACGCGCGGAACGAACATCAGCCGCCGTTGAGAAATCCCGGGCACACTCACGATGTCGTTCTCATTCCGTCGCCGCGGGTGCACCAGGCGTCAGTAGCACGCTTAGCGAAAAAAGGAACGCGCGGAACGAACATCAGCCGCCGTTGAGAAATCCCGGGCACACTCACGATGTCGTTCTCATTCCGTCGCCGCGGGTGCACCAGGCGTCAGTAGCACGCTTAGCGAAAAAACGAACGCGCGGAACAAACATCAGCCGCCGTTGAGAAATCCCGGGCACACTCACGATGTCGTTCTCATGCCGTCGCCGCGGGTGCACCAGGCGTCAGTAGCACGCTTAGCGAAAAAACGAACGCGCGGAACGAACATCAGCCGCCGTTGAGAAATCCCGGGCACACTCACGATGTCGTTCTCATGCCGTCGCCGCGGGTGCACCAGGCGTCAGTAGCACGCTTAGCGAAAAAACGAACGCGCGGAACGAACATCAGCCGCCGTTGAGAAATCCCGGGCACACTCACGATGTCGTTCTCATTCCGTCGCCGCGGGTGCACCAGGCGTCAGTAGCACGCTTAGCGAAAAAACGAACGCGCGGAACGAACATCAGCCGCCGTTGAGAAATCCCGGGCACACTCACGATGTCGTTCTCATGCCGTCGCCGCGGGTGCACCAGGCGTCAGTAGCACGCTTAGCGAAAAAACGAACGCGCGGAACAAACATCAGCCGCCGTTGAGAAATCCCGGGCACACTCACGATGTCGTTCTCATGCCGTCGCCGCGGGTGCACCAGGCGTCAGTAGCACGCTTAGCGAAAAAACGAACGCGCGGAACGAACATCAGCCGCCGTTGAGAAATCCCGGGCACACTCACGATGTCGTTCTCATTCCGTCGCCGCGGGTGCACCAGGCGTCAGTAGCACGCTTAGCGAAAAAACGAACGCGCGGAACGAACATCAGCCGCCGTTGAGAAATCCCGGGCACACTCACGATGTCGTTCTCATTCCGTCGCCGCGGGTGCACCAGGCGTCAGTAGCACGCTTAGCGAAAAAACGTACGTTCGGAACGAACATCAGCCGCCGTTGAGAAATCCCGGGCACACTCACGATGTCGTTCTCATGCCGTCGCCGCGGGTGCACCAGGCGTCAGTAGCACGCTTAGCGAAAAAACGAACGCGCGGAACGAACATCAGCCGCCGTTGAGAAATCCCGGGCACACTCACGATGTCGTTCTCATGCCGTCGCCGCGGGTGCACCAGGCGTCAGTAGCACGCTTAGCGAAAAAACGAACGCGCGGAACGAACATCAGCCGCCGTTGAGAAATCCCGGGCACACTCACGATGTCGTTCTCATTCCGTCGCCGCGGGTGCACCAGGCGTCAATAGCACGCTTAGCGAAAAAACGAACGCGCGGAACGAACATCAGCCGGCGTTGAGAAATCCCGGGCACACTCACGATGTCGTTCTCATTCCGTCGCCGCGGGTGCACCAGGCGTCAATAGCAAGCTTAGCGAAAAAACGAACGCGCGGAACGAACATCAGCCGCCGTTGAGAAATCCCGGGCACACTCACGATGTCGTTCTCATGCCGTCGCCGCGGGTGCACCAGGCGTCAGTAGCACGCTTAGCGAAAAAACGAACGCGCGGAACGAACATCAGCCGCCGTTGAGAAATCCCGGGAACACTCACGATGTCGTTCTCATTCCGTCGCCGCGGGTGCACCAGGCGTCAGTAGCACGCTTAGCGAAAAAACGAACGCGCGGAACGAACATCAGCCGCCGTTGAGAAATCCCGGGCACACTCACGATGTCGTTCTCATTCCGTCGCCGCGGGTGCACCAGGCGTCAATAGCAAGCTTAGCGAAAAAACGAACGCGCGGAACGAACATCAGCCGCCGTTGAGAAATCCCGGGCACACTCACGATGTCGTTCTCATGCCGTCGCCGCGGGTGCACCAGGCGTCAGTAGCACGCTTAGCGAAAAAACGAACGCGCGGAACGAACATCAGCCGCCGTTGAGAAATCCCGGGCACACTCACGATGTCGTTCTCATTCCGTCGCCGCGGGTGCACCAGGCGTCAGTAGCACGCTTAGCGAAAAAACGAACGCGCGGAACGAACATCAGCCGCCGTTGAGAAATCCCGGGCACACTCACGATGTCGTTCTCATTCCGTCGCCGCGGGTGCACCAGGCGTCAATAGCAAGCTTAGCGAAAAAACGAACGCGCGGAACGAACATCAGCCGCCGTTGAGAAATCCCGGGCACACTCACGATGTCGTTCTCATTCCGTCGCCGCGGGTGCACCAGGCGTCAGTAGCACGCCTAGCGAAAAAACGAACGCGCGGAACGAACATCAGCCGCCGTTGAGAAATCCCGGGCACACTCACGATGTCGTTCTCATTCCGTCGCCGCGGGTGCACCAGGCGTCAATAGCAAGCTTAGCGAAAAAACGAACGCGCGGAACGAACATCAGCCGCCGTTGAGAAATCCCGGGCACACTCACGATGTCGTTCTCATGCCGTCGCCGCGGGTGCACCAGGCGTCAATAGCAAGCTTAGCGAAAAAACGAACGCGCGGAACGAACATCAGCCGCCGTTGAGAAATCCCGGGCACACTCACGATGTCGTTCTCATTCCGTCGCCGCGGGTGCACCAGGCGTCAGTAGCACGCCTAGCGAAAAAACGAACGCGCGGAACGAACATCAGCCGCCGTTGAGAAATCCCGGGCACACTCACGATGTCGTTCTCATTCCGTCGCCGCGGGTGCACCAGGCGTCAATAGCAAGCTTAGCGAAAAAACGAACGCGCGGAACGAACATCAGCCGCCGTTGAGAAATCCCGGGCACACTCACGATGTCGTTCTCATGCCGTCGCCGCGGGTGCACCAGGCGTCAATAGCAAGCTTAGCGAAAAAACGAACGCGCGGAACGAACATCAGCCGCCGTTGAGAAATCCCGGGCACACTCACGATGTCGTTCTCATGCCGTCGCCGCGGGTGCACCAGGCGTCAATAGCAAGCTTAGCGAAAAAACGAACGCGCGGAACGAACATCAGCCGCCGTTGAGAAATCCCGGGAACACTCACGATGTCGTTCTCATGCCGTCGCCGCGGGTGCACCAGGCGTCAGTAGCACGCCTAGCGAAAAAACGAACGCGCGGAACGAACATCAGCCGCCGTTGAGAAATCCCGGGCACACTCACGTTGTCGTTCTCATTCCGTCGCCGCGGGTGCACCAGGCGTCAATAGCAAGCTTAGCGAAAAAACGAACGCGCGGAACGAACATCAGCCGCCGTTGAGAAATCCCGGGCACACTCACGATGTCGTTCTCATGCCGTCGCCGCGGGTGCACCAGGCGTCAATAGCAAGCTTAGCGAAAAAACGAACGCGCGGAACGAACATCAGCCGCCGTTGAGAAATCCCGGGCACACTCACGATGTCGTTCTCATTCCGTCGCCGCGGGTGCACCAGGCGTCAGTAGCACGCTTAGCAAAAAAACGAACGCGCGGAACGAACATCAGCCGCCGTTGAGAAATCCCGGGCACACTCACGATGTCGTTCTCATGCCGTCGCCGCGGGTGCACCAGGCGTCAGTAGCACGCTTAGCGAAAAAACGAACGCGCGGAACGAACATCAGCCGCCGTTGAGAAATCCCGGGCACACTCACGATGTCGTTCTCATGCCGTCACCGCGGGTGCACCAGGCGTCAGTAGCACGCTTAGCGAAAAAACGAACGCGCGGAACGAACATCAGCCGCCGTTGAGAAATCCCGGGCACACTCACGATGTCGTTCTCATGCCGTCACCGCGGGTGCACCAGGCGTCAATAGCACGCTTAGCGAAAAAACGAACGCGCGGAACGAACATCAGCCGCCGTTGAGAAATCCCGGGCACACTCACGATGTCGTTCTCATGCCGTCGCCGCGGGTGCACCAGGCGTCAGTAGCACGCTTAGCGAAAAAACGAACGCGCGGAACGAACATCAGCCGCCGTTGAGAAATCCCGGGCACACTCACGATGTCGTTCTCATTCCGTCGCCGCGGGTGCACCAGGCGTCAGTAGCACGCTTAGCGAAAAAACGAACGCGCGGAACGAACATCAGCCGCCGTTGAGAAATCCCGGCACACTCACGATGTCGTTCTCATTCCGTCGCCGCGGGTGCACCAGGCGTCAGTAGCAAGCTTAGCGAAAAAACGAACGCGCGGAACGAACATCAGCCGCCGTTGAGAAATCCCGGGCACACTCACGATGTCGTTCTCATTCCGTCGCCGCGGGTGCACCAGGCGTCAGTAGCACGCTTAGCGAAAAAACGAACGCGCGGAACGAACATCAGCCGCCGTTGAGAAATCCCGGGCACACTCACGATGTCGTTCTCATTCCGTCGCCGCGGGTGCACCAGGCGTCAGTAGCACGCTTAGCGAAAAAACGAACGCGCGGAACGAACATCAGCCGCCGTTGAGAAATCCCGGGCACACTCACGATGTCGTTCTCATTCCGTCGCCGCGGGTGCACCAGGCGTCAGTAGCACGCTTAGCGAAAAAACGAACGCGCGGAACGAACATCAGCCGCCGTTGAGAAATCCCGGGCACACTCACGATGTCGTTCTCATTCCGTCGCCGCGGGTGCACCAGGCGTCAGTAGCACGCTTAGCGAAAAAACGAACGCGCGGAACGAACATCAGCCGCCGTTGAGAAATCCCGGGCACACTCACGATGTCGTTCTCATTCCGTCGCCGCGGGTGCACCAGGCGTCAGTAGCACGCTTAGCGAAAAAACGAACGCGCGGAACGAACATCAGCCGCCGTTGAGAAATCCCGGCACACTCACGATGTCGTTCTCATTCCGTCGCCGCGGGTGCACCAGGCGTCAGTAGCAAGCTTAGCGAAAAAACGAACGCGCGGAACGAACATCAGCCGCCGTTGAGAAATCCCGGGCACACTCACGATGTCGTTCTCATTCCGTCGCCGCGGGTGCACCAGGCGTCAGTAGCACGCTTAGCGAAAAAACGAACGCGCGGAACGAACATCAGCCGCCGTTGAGAAATCCCGGGCACACTCACGATGTCGTTCTCATTCCGTCGCCGCGGGTGCACCAGGCGTCAGTAGCACGCTTAGCGAAAAAACGAACGCGCGGAACGAACATCAGCCGCCGTTGAGAAATCCCGGGCACACTCACGATGTCGTTCTCATTCCGTCGCCGCGGGTGCACCAGGCGTCAGTAGCACGCTTAGCGAAAAAACGAACGCGCGGAACGAACATCAGCCGCCGTTGAGAAATCCCGGGCACACTCACGATGTCGTTCTCATTCCGTCGCCGCGGGTGCACCAGGCGTCAGTAGCACGCTTAGCGAAAAAAGGAACGCGCGGAACGAACATCAGCCGCCGTTGAGAAATCCCGGGCACACTCACGATGTCGTTCTCATTCCGTCGCCGCGGGTGCACCAGGCGTCAGTAGCACGCTTAGCGAAAAAACGAACGCGCGGAACGAACATCAGCCGCCGTTGAGAAATCCCGGGCACACTCACGATGTCGTTCTCATGCCGTCGCCGCGGGTGCACCAGGCGTCAGTAGCACGCTTAGCGAAAAAACGAACGCGCGGAACGAACATCAGCCGCCGTTGAGAAATCCCGGGCACACTCACGATGTCGTTCTCATTCCGTCGCCGCGGGTGCACCAGGCGTCAGTAGCACGCTTAGCGAAAAAACGAACGCGCGGAACGAACATCAGCCGCCGTTGAGAAATCCCGGGCACACTCACGATGTCGTTCTCATTCCGTCGCCGCGGGTGCACCAGGCGTCAGTAGCACGCTTAGCGAAAAAACGTACGTTCGGAACGAACATCAGCCGCCGTTGAGAAATCCCGGGCACACTCACGATGTCGTTCTCATGCCGTCGCCGCGGGTGCACCAGGCGTCAGTAGCACGCTTAGCGAAAAAACGAACGCGCGGAACGAACATCAGCCGCCGTTGAGAAATCCCGGGCACACTCACGATGTCGTTCTCATTCCGTCGCCGCGGGTGCACCAGGCGTCAGTAGCACGCTTAGCGAAAAAACGAACGCGCGGAACGAACATCAGCCGCCGTTGAGAAATCCCGGGCACACTCACGATGTCGTTCTCATTCCGTCGCCGCGGGTGCACCAGGCGTCAGTAGCACGCTTAGCGAAAAAACGAACGCGCGGAACGAACATCAGCCGCCGTTGAGAAATCCCGGGCACACTCACGATGTCGTTCTCATTCCGTCGCCGCGGGTGCACCAGGCGTCAGTAGCACGCTTAGCGAAAAAACGTACGTTCGGAACGAACATCAGCCGCCGTTGAGAAATCCCGGGCACACTCACGATGTCGTTCTCATGCCGTCGCCGCGGGTGCACCAGGCGTCAGTAGCACGCTTAGCGAAAAAACGAACGCGCGGAACGAACATCAGCCGCCGTTGAGAAATCCCGGGCACACTCACGATGTCGTTCTCATTCCGTCGCCGCGGGTGCACCAGGCGTCAGTAGCACGCTTAGCGAAAAAACGAACGTTCGGAACGAACATCAGCCGCCGTTGAGAAATCCCGGGCACACTCACGATGTCGTTCTCATGCCGTCGCCGCGGGTGCACCAGGCGTCAGTAGCACGCTTAGCGAAAAAACGTACGCGCGGAACGAACATCAGCCGCCGTTGAGAAATCCCGGGCACACTCACGATGTCGTTCTCATTCCGTCGCCGTGGGTGCACCAGGCGTCAATAGCAAGCTTAGCGAAAAAACGAACGCGCGGAACGAACATCAGCCGCCGTTGAGAAATCCCGGGCACACTCACGATGTCGTTCTCATGCCGTCACCGCGGGTGCACCAGGCGTCAATAGCAAGCTTAGCGAAAAAACGAACGCGCGGAACGAACATCAGCCGCCGTTGAGAAATCCCGGGCACACTCACGATGTCGTTCTCATTCCGTCGCCGCGGGTGCACCAGGCGTCAATAGCACGCTTAGCGAAAAAACGAACGCGCGGAACGAACATCAGCCGCCGTTGAGAAATCCCGGGCACACTCACGATGTCGTTCTCATTCCGTCACCGCGGGTGCACCAGGCGTCAGTAGCACGCTTAGCGAAAAAACGAACGCGCGGAACGAACATCAGCCGCCGTTGAGAAATCCCGGGCACACTCACGATGTCGTTCTCATGCCGTCGCCGCGGGTGCACCAGGCGTCAGTAGCACGCTTAGCGAAAAAACGAACGCGCGGAACGAACATCAGCCGCCGTTGAGAAATCCCGGGCACACTCACGATGTCGTTCTCATTCCGTCGCCGCGGGTGCACCAGGCGTCAATAGCAAGCTTAGCGAAAAAACGAACGCGCGGAACGAACATCAGCCGCCGTTGAGAAATCCCGGGCACACTCACGATGTCGTTCTCATGCCGTCGCCGCGGGTGCACCAGGCGTCAGTAGCACGCTTAGCGAAAAAACGAACGCGCGGAACGAACATCAGCCGCCGTTGAGAAATCCCGGGCACACTCACGATGTCGTTCTCATTCCGTCGCCGCGGGTGCACCAGGCGTCAATAGCAAGCTTAGCGAAAAAACGAACGCGCGGAACGAACATCAGCCGCCGTTGAGAAATCCCGGGCACACTCACGATGTCGTTCTCATGCCGTCGCCGCGGGTGCACCAGGCGTCAGTAGCACGCTTAGCGAAAAAACGAACGCGCGGAACGAACATCAGCCGCCGTTGAAAAATCCCGGGCACACTCACGATGTCGTTCTCATTCCGTCGCCGCGGGTGCACCAGGCGTCAGTAGCACGCTTAGCGAAAAAACGAACGCGCGGAACGAACATCAGCCGCCGTTGAGAAATCCCGGGCACACTCACGATGTCGTTCTCATTCCGTCGCCGCGGGTGCACCAGGCGTCAATAGCACGCTTAGCGAAAAAACGAACGCGCGGAACGAACATCAGCCGCCGTTGAGAAATCCCGGGCACACTCACGATGTCGTTCTCATTCCGTCGCCGCGGGTGCACCAGGCGTCAGTAGCACGCTTAGCAAAAAAACGAACGCGCGGAACGAACATCAGCCGCCGTTGAGAAATCCCGGGCACACTCACGATGTCGTTCTCATTCCGTCGCCGCGGGTGCACCAGGCGTCAATAGCACGCTTAGCGAAAAAACGAACGCGCGGAACGAACATCAGCCGCCGTTGAGAAATCCCGGGCACACTCACGATGTCGTTCTCATTCCGTCGCCGCGGGTGCACCAGGCGTCAGTAGCACGCTTAGCGAAAAAACGAACGCGCGGAACGAACATCAGCCGCCGTTGAGAAATCCCGGGCACACTCACGATGTCGTTCTCATTCCGTCGCCGCGGGTGCACCAGGCGTCAATAGCACGCTTAGCGAAAAAACGAACGCGCGGAACGAACATCAGCCGGCGTTGAGAAATCCCGGGCACACTCACGATGTCGTTCTCATTCCGTCGCCGCGGGTGCACCAGGCGTCAATAGCAAGCTTAGCGAAAAAACGAACGCGCGGAACGAACATCAGCCGCCGTTGAGAAATCCCGGGCACACTCACGATGTCGTTCTCATGCCGTCGCCGCGGGTGCACCAGGCGTCAGTAGCACGCTTAGCGAAAAAACGAACGCGCGGAACGAACATCAGCCGCCGTTGAGAAATCCCGGGAACACTCACGATGTCGTTCTCATTCCGTCGCCGCGGGTGCACCAGGCGTCAGTAGCACGCTTAGCGAAAAAACGAACGCGCGGAACGAACATCAGCCGCCGTTGAGAAATCCCGGGCACACTCACGATGTCGTTCTCATTCCGTCGCCGCGGGTGCACCAGGCGTCAATAGCAAGCTTAGCGAAAAAACGAACGCGCGGAACGAACATCAGCCGCCGTTGAGAAATCCCGGGCACACTCACGATGTCGTTCTCATGCCGTCGCCGCGGGTGCACCAGGCGTCAGTAGCACGCTTAGCGAAAAAACGAACGCGCGGAACGAACATCAGCCGCCGTTGAGAAATCCCGGGCACACTCACGATGTCGTTCTCATTCCGTCGCCGCGGGTGCACCAGGCGTCAGTAGCACGCTTAGCGAAAAAACGAACGCGCGGAACGAACATCAGCCGCCGTTGAGAAATCCCGGGCACACTCACGATGTCGTTCTCATTCCGTCGCCGCGGGTGCACCAGGCGTCAATAGCAAGCTTAGCGAAAAAACGAACGCGCGGAACGAACATCAGCCGCCGTTGAGAAATCCCGGGCACACTCACGATGTCGTTCTCATTCCGTCGCCGCGGGTGCACCAGGCGTCAGTAGCACGCTTAGCGAAAAAACGAACGCGCGGAACGAACATCAGCCGCCGTTGAGAAATCCCGGGCACACTCACGATGTCGTTCTCATTCCGTCGCCGCGGGTGCACCAGGCGTCAATAGCAAGCTTAGCGAAAAAACGAACGCGCGGAACGAACATCAGCCGCCGTTGAGAAATCCCGGGCACACTCACGATGTCGTTCTCATTCCGTCGCCGCGGGTGCACCAGGCGTCAATAGCAAGCTTAGCGAAAAAACGAACGCGCGGAACGAACATCAGCCGCCGTTGAGAAATCCCGGGCACACTCACGATGTCGTTCTCATTCCGTCGCCGCGGGTGCACCAGGCGTCAGTTGCACGCTTAGCGAAAAAACGAACGCGCGGAACGAACATCAGCCGCCGTTGAGAAATCCCGGGCACACTCACGTTGTCGTTCTCATTCCGTCGCCGCGGGTGCACCAGGCGTCAATAGCAAGCTTAGCGAAAAAACGAACGCGCGGAACGAACATCAGCCGCCGTTGAGAAATCCCGGGCACACTCACGATGTCGTTCTCATGCCGTCGCCGCGGGTGCACCAGGCGTCAATAGCAAGCTTAGCGAAAAAACGAACGCGCGGAACGAACATCAGCCGCCGTTGAGAAATCCCGGGCACACTCACGATGTCGTTCTCATTCCGTCGCCGCGGGTGCACCAGGCGTCAGTAGCACGCTTAGCAAAAAAACGAACGCGCGGAACGAACATCAGCCGCCGTTGAGAAATCCCGGGCACACTCACGATGTCGTTCTCATGCCGTCGCCGCGGGTGCACCAGGCGTCAGTAGCACGCTTAGCGAAAAAACGAACGCGCGGAACGAACATCAGCCGCCGTTGAGAAATCCCGGGCACACTCACGATGTCGTTCTCATGCCGTCACCGCGGGTGCACCAGGCGTCAGTAGCACGCTTAGCGAAAAAACGAACGCGCGGAACGAACATCAGCCGCCGTTGAGAAATCCCGGGCACACTCACGATGTCGTTCTCATGCCGTCACCGCGGGTGCACCAGGCGTCAATAGCACGCTTAGCGAAAAAACGAACGCGCGGAACGAACATCAGCCGCCGTTGAGAAATCCCGGGCACACTCACGATGTCGTTCTCATGCCGTCGCCGCGGGTGCACCAGGCGTCAGTAGCACGCTTAGCGAAAAAACGAACGCGCGGAACGAACATCAGCCGCCGTTGAGAAATCCCGGGCACACTCACGATGTCGTTCTCATTCCGTCGCCGCGGGTGCACCAGGCGTCAGTAGCACGCTTAGCGAAAAAACGAACGCGCGGAACGAACATCAGCCGCCGTTGAGAAATCCCGGCACACTCACGATGTCGTTCTCATTCCGTCGCCGCGGGTGCACCAGGCGTCAGTAGCAAGCTTAGCGAAAAAACGAACGCGCGGAACGAACATCAGCCGCCGTTGAGAAATCCCGGGCACACTCACGATGTCGTTCTCATTCCGTCGCCGCGGGTGCACCAGGCGTCAGTAGCACGCTTAGCGAAAAAACGAACGCGCGGAACGAACATCAGCCGCCGTTGAGAAATCCCGGGCACACTCACGATGTCGTTCTCATTCCGTCGCCGCGGGTGCACCAGGCGTCAGTAGCACGCTTAGCGAAAAAACGAACGCGCGGAACGAACATCAGCCGCCGTTGAGAAATCCCGGGCACACTCACGATGTCGTTCTCATTCCGTCGCCGCGGGTGCACCAGGCGTCAATAGCAAGCTTAGCGAAAAAACGAACGCGCGGAACGAACATCAGCCGCCGTTGAGAAATCCCGGGCACACTCACGATGTCGTTCTCATGCCGTCGCCGCGGGTGCACCAGGCGTCAGTAGCACGCTTAGCGAAAAAAGGAACGCGCGGAACGAACATCAGCCGCCGTTGAGAAATCCCGGGCACACTCACGATGTCGTTCTCATGCCGTCGCCGCGGGTGCACCAGGCGTCAATAGCAAGCTTAGCGAAAAAACGAACGCACGGAACGAACATCAGCCGCCGTTGAGAAATCCCGGGCACACTCACGATGTCGTCATCATTCCGTCGCCGCGGGTGCACCAGGCGTCAAAAGCAAGCTTAGCGAAAAAACGAACGCGCGGAACGAACATCAGCCGCCGTTGAGAAATCCCGGGCACACTCACGATGTCGTTCTCATTCCGTCGCCGCGGGTGCACCAGGCGTCAATAGCAAGCTTTGCGAAAAAACGAACGCGCGGAACGAACATCAGCCGCCGTTGAGAAATCCCGGGCACACTCACGATGTCGTTCTCATGCCGTCACCGCGGGTGCACCAGGCGTCAGTAGCACGCTTAGCGAAAAAACGAACGCGCGGAACGAACATCAGCCGCCGTTGAGAAATCCCGGGCACACTCACGATGTCGTTCTCATTCCGTCGCCGCGGGTGCACCAGGCGTCAGTAGCACGCTTAGCGAAAAAACGAACGCGCGGAACGAACATCAGCCGCCGTTGAGAAATCCCGGGCACACTCACGATGTCGTTCTCATGCCGTCACCGCGGGTGCACCAGGCGTCAGTAGCACGCTTAGCGAAAAAACGAACGCGCGGAACGAACATCAGCCGCCGTTGAGAAATCCCGGGCACACTCACGATGTCGTTCTCATTCCGTCGCCGCGGGTGCACCAGGCGTCAGTAGCACGCTTAGCGAAAAAACGAACGCGCGGAACGAACATCAGCCGCCGTTGAGAAATCCCGCGCACACTCACGATGTCGTTCTCATGCCGTCGCCGCGGGTGCACCAGGCGTCAGTAGCACGCTTAGCGAAAAAACGAACGCGCGGAACGAACATCAGCCGCCGTTGAGAAATCCCGGGCACACTCACGATGTCGTTCTCATTCCGTCGCCGCGGGTGCACCAGGCGTCAGTAGCACGCTTAGCGAAAAAACGAACGCGCGGAACGAACATCAGCCGCCGTTGAGAAATCCCGGGCACACTCACGATGTCGTTCTCATTCCGTCGCCGCGGGTGCACCAGGCGTCAGTAGCACGCTTAGCGAAAAAACGAACGCGCGGAACGAACATCAGCCGCCGTTGAGAAATCCCGGGCACACTCACGATGTCGTTCTCATTCCGTCGCCGCGGGTGCACCAGGCGTCAATAGCAAGCTTAGCGAAAAAACGAACGCGCGGAACGAACATCAGCCGCCGTTGAGAAATCCCGGGCACACTCACGATGTCGTTCTCATGCCATCGCCGCGGGTGCACCAGGCGTCAGTAGCACGCTTAGCGAAAAAACGAACGCGCGGAACGAACATCAGCCGCCGTTGAGAAATCCCGGGCACACTCACGATGTCGTTCTCATGCCGTCGCCGCGGGTGCACCAGGCGTCAATAGCAAGCTTAGCGAAAAAACGAACGCGCGGAACGAACATCAGCCGCCGTTGAGAAATCCCGGGCACTCACGATGTCGTTCTCATGCCGTCGCCGCGGGTGCACCAGGCGTCAATAGCAAGCTTAGCGAAAAAACGAACGCGCGGAACGAACATCAGCCGCCGTTGAGAAATCCCGGGCACACTCACGATGTCGTTCTCATGCCGTCGCCGCGGGTGCACCAGGCGTCAGTAGCACGCTTAGCGAAAAAACGAACGCGCGGAACGAACATCAGCCGCCGTTGAGAAATCCCGGGCACACTCACGATGTCGTTCTCATGCCGTCGCCGCGGGTGCACCAGGCGTCAATAGCAAGCTCAGCGAAAAAACGAACGCGCGGAACGAACATCAGCCGCCGTTGAGAAATCCCGGGCACACTCACGATGTCGTTCTCATGCCGTCGCCGCGGGTGCACCAGGCGTCAATAGCAAGCTTAGCGAAAAAACGAACGCGCGGAACGAACATCAGCCGCCGTTGAGAAATCCCGGGCACACTCACGATGTCGTTCTCATGCCGTCGCCGCGGGTGCACCAGGCGTCAGTAGCACGCTTAGCGAAAAAACGAACGCGCGGAACGAACATCAGCCGCCGTTGAGAAATCCCGGGCACACTCACGATGTCGTTCTCATGCCGTCGCCGCGGGTGCACCAGACGTCAATAGCAAGCTTAGCGAAAAAACGAACGCGCGGAACGAACATCAGCCGCCGTTGAGAAATCCCGGGCACACTCACGATGTCGTCATCATTCCGTCGCCGCGGGTGCACCAGGCGTCAGTAGCACGCTTAGCGAAAAAACGAACGCGCGGAACGAACATCAGCCGCCGTTGAGAAATCCCGGGCACACTCACGATGTCGTTCTCATGCCGTCGCCGCGGGTGCACCAGGCGTCAGTAGCACGCTTAGCGAAAAAACGAACGCGCGGAACGAACATCAGCCGCCGTTGAGAAATCCCGGGCACACTCACGATGTCGTTCTCATGCCGTCGCCGCGGGTGCACCAGGCGTCAATAGCAAGCTTAGCGAAAAAACGAACGCGCGGAACGAACATCAGCCGCCGTTGAGAAATCCCGGGCACACTCACGATGTCGTTCTCATTCCGTCGCCGCGGGTGCACCAGGCGTCAGTAGCACGCTTAGCGAAAAAACGAACGCGCGGAACGAACATCAGCCGCCGTTGAGAAATCCCGGGCACACTCACGATGTCGTTCTCATGCCGTCACCGCGGGTGCACCAGGCGTCAATAGCACGCTTAGCGAAAAAACGAACGCGCGGAACGAACATCAGCCGCCGTTGAGAAATCCCGGGCACACTCACGATGTCGTTCTCATGCCGTCGCCGCGGGTGCACCAGGCGTCAGTAGCACGCTTAGCGAAAAAACGAACGCGCGGAACGAACATCAGCCGCCGTTGAGAAATCCCGGGCACACTCACGATGTCGTTCTCATTCCGTCGCCGCGGGTGCACCAGGCGTCAGTAGCACGCTTAGCGAAAAAACGAACGCGCGGAACGAACATCAGCCGCCGTTGAGAAATCCCGGCACACTCACGATGTCGTTCTCATTCCGTCGCCGCGGGTGCACCAGGCGTCAGTAGCAAGCTTAGCGAAAAAACGAACGCGCGGAACGAACATCAGCCGCCGTTGAGAAATCCCGGGCACACTCACGATGTCGTTCTCATTCCGTCGCCGCGGGTGCACCAGGCGTCAGTAGCACGCTTAGCGAAAAAACGAACGCGCGGAACGAACATCAGCCGCCGTTGAGAAATCCCGGGCACACTCACGATGTCGTTCTCATTCCGTCGCCGCGGGTGCACCAGGCGTCAGTAGCACGCTTAGCGAAAAAACGAACGCGCGGAACGAACATCAGCCGCCGTTGAGAAATCCCGGGCACACTCACGATGTCGTTCTCATTCCGTCGCCGCGGGTGCACCAGGCGTCAATAGCAAGCTTAGCGAAAAAACGAACGCGCGGAACGAACATCAGCCGCCGTTGAGAAATCCCGGGCACACTCACGATGTCGTTCTCATGCCGTCGCCGCGGGTGCACCAGGCGTCAGTAGCACGCTTAGCGAAAAAACGAACGCGCGGAACGAACATCAGCCGCCGTTGAGAAATCCCGGGCACACTCACGATGTCGTTCTCATGCCGTCGCCGCGGGTGCACCAGGCGTCAATAGCAAGCTTAGCGAAAAAACGAACGCACGGAACGAACATCAGCCGCCGTTGAGAAATCCCGGGCACACTCACGATGTCGTCATCATTCCGTCGCCGCGGGTGCACCAGGCGTCAATAGCAAGCTTAGCGAAAAAACGAACGCGCGGAACGAACATCAGCCGCCGTTGAGAAATCCCGGGCACACTCACGATGTCGTTCTCATTCCGTCGCCGCGGGTGCACCAGGCGTCAATAGCAAGCTTTGCGAAAAAACGAACGCGCGGAACGAACATCAGCCGCCGTTGAGAAATCCCGGGCACACTCACGATGTCGTTCTCATGCCGTCACCGCGGGTGCACCAGGCGTCAGTAGCACGCTTAGCGAAAAAACGAACGCGCGGAACGAACATCAGCCGCCGTTGAGAAATCCCGGGCACACTCACGATGTCGTTCTCATTCCGTCGCCGCGGGTGCACCAGGCGTCAGTAGCACGCTTAGCGAAAAAACGAACGCGCGGAACGAACATCAGCCGCCGTTGAGAAATCCCGGGCACACTCACGATGTCGTTCTCATGCCGTCACCGCGGGTGCACCAGGCGTCAGTAGCACGCTTAGCGAAAAAACGAACGCGCGGAACGAACATCAGCCGCCGTTGAGAAATCCCGGGCACACTCACGATGTCGTTCTCATTCCGTCGCCGCGGGTGCACCAGGCGTCAGTAGCACGCTTAGCGAAAAAACGAACGCGCGGAACGAACATCAGCCGCCGTTGAGAAATCCAGGGCACACTCACGATGTCGTTCTCATGCCGTCGCCGCGGGTGCACCAGGCGTCAGTAGCACGCTTAGCGAAAAAACGAACGCGCGGAACGAACATCAGCCGCCGTTGAGAAATCCCGGGCACACTCACGATGTCGTTCTCATTCCGTCGCCGCGGGTGCACCAGGCGTCAGTAGCACGCTTAGCGAAAAAACGAACGCGCGGAACCAACATCAGCCGCCGTTGAGAAATCCCGGGCACACTCACGATGTCGTTCTCATTCCGTCGCCGCGGGTGCACCAGGCGTCAGTAGCACGCTTAGCGAAAAAACGAACGCGCGGAACGAACATCAGCCGCCGTTGAGAAATCCCGGGCACACTCACGATGTCGTTCTCATTCCGTCG
Source organism: Ixodes scapularis (assembly GCF_016920785.2). Lineage (NCBI taxonomy): Eukaryota > Metazoa > Arthropoda > Arachnida > Ixodida > Ixodidae > Ixodes > Ixodes scapularis. The sequence goes on from NW_024610053.1 coordinate 565,303, forward strand.
CCGCGGGTGCACCAGGCGTCAATAGCAAGCTTAGCGAAAAAACGAACGCGCGGAACGAACATCAGCCGCCGTTGAGAAATCCCGGGCACACTCACGATGTCGTTCTCATGCCATCGCCGCGGGTGCACCAGGCGTCAGTAGCACGCTTAGCGAAAAAACGAACGCGCGGAACGAACATCAGCCGCCGTTGAGAAATCCCGGGCACACTCACGATGTCGTTCTCATGCCGTCGCCGCGGGTGCACCAGGCGTCAATAGCAAGCTTAGCGAAAAAACGAACGCGCGGAACGAACATCAGCCGCCGTTGAGAAATCCCGGGCACTCACGATGTCGTTCTCATGCCGTCGCCGCGGGTGCACCAGGCGTCAATAGCAAGCTTAGCGAAAAAACGAACGCGCGGAACGAACATCAGCCGCCGTTGAGAAATCCCGGGCACACTCACGATGTCGTTCTCATGCCGTCGCCGCGGGTGCACCAGGCGTCAGTAGCACGCTTAGCGAAAAAACGAACGCGCGGAACGAACATCAGCCGCCGTTGAGAAATCCCGGGCACACTCACGATGTCGTTCTCATGCCGTCGCCGCGGGTGCACCAGGCGTCAATAGCAAGCTCAGCGAAAAAACGAACGCGCGGAACGAACATCAGCCGCCGTTGAGAAATCCCGGGCACACTCACGATGTCGTTCTCATGCCGTCGCCGCGGGTGCACCAGGCGTCAATAGCAAGCTTAGCGAAAAAACGAACGCGCGGAACGAACATCAGCCGCCGTTGAGAAATCCCGGGCACACTCACGATGTCGTTCTCATGCCGTCGCCGCGGGTGCACCAGGCGTCAGTAGCACGCTTAGCGAAAAAACGAACGCGCGGAACGAACATCAGCCGCCGTTGAGAAATCCCGGGCACACTCACGATGTCGTTCTCATGCCGTCGCCGCGGGTGCACCAGACGTCAATAGCAAGCTTAGCGAAAAAACGAACGCGCGGAACGAACATCAGCCGCCGTTGAGAAATCCCGGGCACACTCACGATGTCGTCATCATTCCGTCGCCGCGGGTGCACCAGGCGTCAGTAGCACGCTTAGCGAAAAAACGAACGCGCGGAACGAACATCAGCCGCCGTTGAGAAATCCCGGGCACACTCACGATGTCGTTCTCATGCCGTCGCCGCGGGTGCACCAGGCGCCAATAGCAAGCTTAGCGAAAAAACGAACGCGCGGAACGAACATCAGCCGCCGTTGAGAAATCCCGGGCACACTCACGATGTCGTTCTCATTCCGTCGCCGCGGGTGCACCAGGCGTCAATAGCAAGCTTAGCGAAAAAACGAACGCGCGGAACGAACATCAGCCGCCGTTGAGAAATCCCGGGCACACTCACGATGTCGTTCTCATGCCGTCGCCGCGGGTGCACCAGGCGTCAATAGCAAGCTTAGCGAAAAAACGAACGCGCGGAACGAACATCAGCCGCCGTTGAGAAATCCCGGGCACACTCACGATGTCGTTCTCATGCCGTCGCCGCGGGTGCACCAGGCGTCAGTAGCACGCTTAGCGAAAAAACGAACGCGCGGAACGAACATCAGCCGCCGTTGAGAAATCCCGGGCACACTCACGATGTCGTTCTCATGCCGTCGCCGCGGGTGCACCAGGCGTCAATAGCAAGCTTAGCGAAAAAACGAACGCGCGGAACGAACATCAGCCGCCGTTGAGAAATCCCGGGCACACTCACGATGTCGTTCTCATTCCGTCGCCGCGGGTGCACCAGGCGTCAGTAGCACGCTTAGCGAAAAAACGAACGCGCGGAACGAACATCAGCCGCCGTTGAGAAATCCCGGGCACACTCACGATGTCGTTCTCATGCCGTCGCCGCGGGTGCACCAGGCGTCAATAGCAAGCTTAGCGAAAAAACGAACGCGCGGAACGAACATCAGCCGCCGTTGAGAAATCCCGGGCACACTCACGATGTCGTTCTCATTCCGTCGCCGCGGGTGCACCAGGCGTCAGTAGCACGCTTAGCGAAAAAACGAACGCGCGGAACGAACATCAGCCGCCGTTGAGAAATCCCGGGCACACTCACGATGTCGTTCTCATTCCGTCGCCGCGGGTGCACCAGGCGTCAGTAGCAAGCTTAGCGAAAAAACGAACGCGCTGAACGAACATCAGCCGCCGTTGAGAAATCCCGGGCACACTCACGATGTCGTTCTCATTCCGTCGCCGCGGGTGCACCAGGCGTCAATAGCAAGCTTAGCGAAAAAACGAACGCGCTGAACGAACATCAGCCGCCGTTGAGAAATCCCGGGCACACTCACGATGTCGTTCTCATTCCGTCGCCGCGGGTGCACCAGGCGTCAATAGCAAGCTTAGCGAAAAAACGAACGCGCGGAACGAACATCAGCCGCCGTTGAGAAATCCCGGGCACACTCACGATGTCGTTCTCATTCCTTCGCCGCGGGTGCACCAGGCGTCAGTAGCACGCTTAGCGAAAAAACGAACGCGCGCAACGAACATCAGCCGCCGTTGAGAAATCCCAGGCACACTGACGATGTCGTTCTCATTCCGTCGCCGCGGGTGCACCAGGCGTCAATAGCAAGCTTAGCGAAAAAACGAACGCGCGGAACGAACATCAGCCGCCGTTGAGAAATCCCGGGCACACTCACGATGTCGTTCTCATTCCGTCGCCGCGGGTGCACCAGGCGTCAATAGCAAGCTTAGCGAAAAAACGAACGCGCGGAACGAACATCAGCCGCCGTTGAGAAATCCCGGGCACACTCACGATGTCGTTCTCATTCCGTCGCCGCGGGTGCACCAGGCGTCAGTAGCACGCTTAGCGAAAAAACGAACGCGCGGAACGAACATCAGCCGCCGTTGAGAAATCCCGGGCACACTCACGATGTCGTTCTCATTCCGTCGCCGCGGGTGCACCAGGCGTCAATAGCAAGCTTAGCGAAAAAACGAACGCGCGGAACGAACATCAGCCGCCGTTGAGAAATCCCGGGCACACTCACGATGTCGTTCTCATGCCGTCGCCGCGGGTGCACCAGGCGTCAGTAGCACGCTTAGCGAAAAAACGAACGCGCGGAACGAACATCAGCCGCCGTTGAGAAATCCCGGGCACACTCACGATGTCGTTCTCATGCCGTCGCCGCGGGTGCACCAGGCGTCAATAGCAAGCTCAGCGAAAAAACGAACGCGCGGAACGAACATCAGCCGCCGTTGAGAAATCCCGGGCACACTCACGATGTCGTTCTCATGCCGTCGCCGCGGGTGCACCAGGCGTCAATAGCAAGCTTAGCGAAAAAACGAACGCGCGGAACGAACATCAGCCGCCGTTGAGAAATCCCGGGCACACTCACGATGTCGTTCTCATGCCGTCGCCGCGGGTGCACCAGGCGTCAGTAGCACGCTTAGCGAAAAAACGAACGCGCGGAACGAACATCAGCCGCCGTTGAGAAATCCCGGGCACACTCACGATGTCGTTCTCATGCCGTCGCCGCGGGTGCACCAGACGTCAATAGCAAGCTTAGCGAAAAAACGAACGCGCGGAACGAACATCAGCCGCCGTTGAGAAATCCCGGGCACACTCACGATGTCGTCATCATTCCGTCGCCGCGGGTGCACCAGGCGTCAGTAGCACGCTTAGCGAAAAAACGAACGCGCGGAACGAACATCAGCCGCCGTTGAGAAATCCCGGGCACACTCACGATGTCGTTCTCATGCCGTCGCCGCGGGTGCACCAGGCGCCAATAGCAAGCTTAGCGAAAAAACGAACGCGCGGAACGAACATCAGCCGCCGTTGAGAAATCCCGGGCACACTCACGATGTCGTTCTCATTCCGTCGCCGCGGGTGCACCAGGCGTCAATAGCAAGCTTAGCGAAAAAACGAACGCGCGGAACGAACATCAGCCGCCGTTGAGAAATCCCGGGCACACTCACGATGTCGTTCTCATGCCGTCGCCGCGGGTGCACCAGGCGTCAGTAGCACGCTTAGCGAAAAAACGAACGCGCGGAACGAACATCAGCCGCCGTTGAGAAATCCCGGGCACACTCACGATGTCGTTCTCATGCCGTCGCCGCGGGTGCACCAGGCGTCAATAGCAAGCTTAGCGAAAAAACGAACGCGCGGAACGAACATCAGCCGCCGTTGAGAAATCCCGGGCACACTCACGATGTCGTTCTCATTCCGTCGCCGCGGGTGCACCAGGCGTCAGTAGCACGCTTAGCGAAAAAACGAACGCGCGGAACGAACATCAGCCGCCGTTGAGATATCCCGGGCACACTCACGATGTCGTTCTCATGCCGTCGCCGCGGGTGCACCAGGCGTCAATAGCAAGCTTAGCGAAAAAACGAACGCGCGGAACGAACATCAGCCGCCGTTGAGAAATCCCGGGCACACTCACGATGTCGTTCTCATTCCGTCGCCGCGGGTGCACCAGGCGTCAGTAGCACGCTTAGCGAAAAAACGAACGCGCGGAACGAACATCAGCCGCCGTTGAGAAATCCCGGGCACACTCACGATGTCGTTCTCATTCCGTCGCCGCGGGTGCACCAGGCGTCAGTAGCAAGCTTAGCGAAAAAACGAACGCGCTGAACGAACATCAGCCGCCGTTGAGAAATCCCGGGCACACTCACGATGTCGTTCTCATTCCGTCGCCGCGGGTGCACCAGGCGTCAATAGCAAGCTTAGCGAAAAAACGAACGCGCTGAACGAACATCAGCCGCCGTTGAGAAATCCCGGGCACACTCACGATGTCGTTCTCATTCCGTCGCCGCGGGTGCACCAGGCGTCAATAGCAAGCTTAGCGAAAAAACGAACGCGCGGAACGAACATCAGCCGCCGTTGAGAAATCCCGGGCACACTCACGATGTCGTTCTCATTCCTTCGCCGCGGGTGCACCAGGCGTCAGTAGCACGCTTAGCGAAAAAACGAACGCGCGCAACGAACATCAGCCGCCGTTGAGAAATCCCAGGCACACTGACGATGTCGTTCTCATTCCGTCGCCGCGGGTGCACCAGGCGTCAATAGCAAGCTTAGCGAAAAAACGAACGCGCGGAACGAACATCAGCCGCCGTTGAGAAATCCCGGGCACACTCACGATGTCGTTCTCATTCCGTCGCCGCGGGTGCACCAGGCGTCAATAGCAAGCTTAGCGAAAAAACGAACGCGCGGAACGAACATCAGCCGCCGTTGAGAAATCCCGGGCACACTCACGATGTCGTTCTCATTCCGTCGCCGCGGGTGCACCAGGCGTCAGTAGCACGCTTAGCGAAAAAACGAACGCGCGGAACGAACATCAGCCGCCGTTGAGAAATCCCGGGCACACTCACGATGTCGTTCTCATTCCGTCGCCGCGGGTGCACCAGGCGTCAATAGCAAGCTTAGCGAAAAAACGAACGCGCGGAACGAACATCAGCCGCCGTTGAGAAATCCCGGGCACACTCACGATGTCGTTCTCATGCCGTCGCCGTGGGTGCACCAGGCGTCAGTAGCACGCTTAGCGAAAAAACAAACGCGCGGAACGAACATCAGCCGCCGTTGAGAAATCCCGGGCACACTCATGATGTCGTTCTCATTCCGTCGCCGCGGGTGCACCAGGCGTCAATAGCAAGCTTAGCGAAAAAACGAACGCGCGGAACGAACATCAGCCGCCGTTGAGAAATCCCGGGCACACTCACGATGTCGTTCTCATGCCGTCGCCGCGGGTGCACCAGGCGTCAGTAGCACGCTTAGCGAAAAAACGAACGCGCGGAACGAACATCAGCCGCCGTTGAGAAATCCCAGGCACACTGACGATGTCGTTCTCATTCCGTCGCCGCGGGTGCACCAGGCGTCAATAGCAAGCTTAGCGAAAAAACGAACGCGCGGAACGAACATCAGCCGCCGTTGAGAAATCCCGGGCACACTCACGATGTCGTTCTCATGCCGTCGCCGCGGGTGCACCAGGCGTCAGTAGCACGCTTAGCGAAAAAACGAACGCGCGGAACGAACATCAGCCGCCGTTGAGAAATCCCGGGCACACTCACGATGTCGTTCTCATTCCGTCGCCGCGGGTGCACCAGGCGTCAATAGCAAGCTTAGCGAAAAAACGAACGCGCGGAACGAACATCAGCCGCCGTTGAGAAATCCCGGGCACACTCACGATGTCGTTCTCATTCCGTCGCCGCGGGTGCACCAGGCGTCAGTAGCACGCTTAGCGAAAAAACGAACGCGCGGAACGAACATCAGCCGCCGTTGAGAAATCCCGGGCACACTCACGATGTCGTTCTCATTCCGTCGCCGCGGGTGCACCAGGCGTCAATAGCAAGCTTAGCGAAAAAACGAACGCGCGGAACGAACATCAGCCGCCGTTGAGAAATCCCGGGCACACTCACGATGTCGTTCTCATTCCGTCGCCGCGGGTGCACCAGGCGTCAATAGCAAGCTTAGCGAAAAAACGAACGCGCGGAACGAACATCAGCCGCCGTTGAGAAATCCCGGGCACACTCACGATGTCGTTCTCATTCCGTCGCCGCGGGTGCACCAGGCGTCAGTAGCACGCTTAGCGAAAAAACGAACGCGCGGAACGAACATCAGCCGCCGTTGAGAAATCCCGGGCACACTCACGATGTCGTTCTCATTCCGTCGCCGCGGGTGCACCAGGCGTCAATAGCAAGCTTAGCGAAAAAACGAACGCGCGGAACGAACATCAGCCGCCGTTGAGAAATCCCGGGCACACTCACGATGTCGTTCTCATTCCGTCGCCGCGGGTGCACCAGGCGTCAGTAGCACGCTTAGCGAAAAAACGAACGCGCGGAACGAACATCAGCCGCCGTTGAGAAATCCCGGGCACACTCACGATGTCGTTCTCATTCCGTCGCCGCGGGTGCACCAGGCGTCAATAGCAAGCTTAGCGAAAAAACAAACGCGCGGAACGAACATCAGCCGCCGTTGAGAAATCCCGGGCACACTCACGATGTCGTTCTCATTCCGTCGCCGCGGGTGCACCAGGCGTCAGTAGCACGCTTAGCGAAAAAACGAACGCGCGGAACGAACATCAGCCGCCGTTGAGAAATCCCGGGCACACTCACGATGTCGTTCTCATTCCGTCGCCGCGGGTGCACCAGGCGTCAATAGCAAGCTTAGCGAAAAAACGAACGCGCGGAACGAACATCAGCCGCCGTTGAGAAATCCCGGGCACACTCACGATGTCGTTCTCATTCCGTCGCCGCGGGTGCACCAGGCGTCAATAGCAAGCTTAGCGAAAAAAGGAACGCGCGGAACGAACATCAGCCGCCGTTGAGAAATCCCGGGCACACTCACGATGTCGTTCTCATTCCGTCGCCGCGGGTGCACCAGGCGTCAGTAGCACGCTTAGCGAAAAAAGGAACGCGCGGAACGAACATCAGCCGCCGTTGAGAAATCCCGGGCACACTCACGATGTCGTTCTCATGCCGTCGCCGCGGGTGCACCAGGCGTCAGTAGCACGCTTAGCGAAAAAACGAACGCGCGGAACGAACATCAGCCGCCGTTGAGAAATCCCGGGCACACTCACGATGTCGTTCTCATTCCGTCGCCGCGGGTGCACCAGGCGTCAGTAGCACGCTTCGCGAAAAAGCGAACGCGCGGAACGAACATCAGCCGCCGTTGAGAAATCCCGGGCACACTCACGATGTCGTTCTCATTCCGTCGCCGCGGGTGCACCAGGCGTCAGTAGCACGCTTAGCGAAAAAACGAACGCGCGGAACGAACATCAGCCGCCGTTGAGAAATCCCGGGCACACTCACGATGTCGTTCTCATTCCGTCGCCGCGGGTGCACCAGGCGTCAGTAGCACGCTTAGCGAAAAAACGAACGCGCGGAACGAACATCAGCCGCCGTTGAGAAATCCCGGGCACACTCACGATGTCGTTCTCATTCCGTCGCCGCGGGTGCACCAGGCGTCAGTAGCACGCTTAGCGAAAAAACGAACGCGCGGAACGAACATCAGCCGCCGTTGAGAAATCCCGGGCACACTCACGATGTCGTTCTCATTCCGTCGCCGCGGGTGCACCAGGCGTCAATAGCAAGCTTAGCGAAAAAACGAACGCGCGGAACGAACATCAGCCGCCGTTGAGAAATCCCGGGCACACTCACGATGTCGTTCTCATTCCGTCGCCGCGGGTGCACCAGGCGTCAATAGCAAGCTTAGCGAAAAAAGGAACGCGCGGAACGAACATCAGCCGCCGTTGAGAAATCCCGGGCACACTCACGATGTCGTTCTCATTCCGTCGCCGCGGGTGCACCAGGCGTCAATAGCAAGCTTAGCGAAAAAAGGAACGCGCGGAACGAACATCAGCCGCCGTTGAGAAATCCCGGGCACTCTCACGATGTCGTTCTCATTCCGTCGCCGCGGGTGCACCAGGCGTCAATAGCAAGCTTAGCGAAAAAACGAACGCGCGGAACGAACATCAGCCGCCGTTGAGAAATCTCGGGCACACTCACGATGTCGTTCTCATGCCGTCGCCGCGGGTGCACCAGGCGTCAATAGCAAGCTTAGCGAAAAAACGAACGCGCGGAACGAACATCAGCCGCCGTTGAGAAATCCCGGGCACACTCACGATGTCGTTCTCATTCCGTCGCCGCGGGTGCACCAGGCGTCAGTAGCACGCTTAGCGAAAAAACGAACGCGCGGAACGAACATCAGCCGCCGTTGAGAAATCCCGGGCACACTCACGATGTCGTTCTCATGCCGTCGCCGCGGGTGCACCAGGCGTCAGTAGCACGCTTAGCGAAAAAACGAACGCGCGGAACGAACATCAGCCGCCGTTGAGAAATCCCGGGCACACTCACAATGTCGTTCTCATGCCGTCGCCGCGGGTGCACCAGGCGTCAATAGCAAGCTTAGCGAAAAAACGAACGCGCGGAACGAACATCAGCCGCCGTTGAGAAATCCCGGGCACACTCACGATGTCGTTCTCATTCCGTCGCCGCGGGTGCACCAGGCGTCAGTAGCACGCTTAGCGAAAAAACGAACGCGCGGAACGAACATCAGCCGCCGTTGAGAAATCCCGGGCACACTCACGATGTCGTTCTCATTCCGTCGCCGCGGGTGCACCAGGCGTCAATAGCAAGCTTAGCGAAAAAACGAACGCGCGGAACGAACATCAGCCGCCGTTGAGAAATCCCGGGCACACTCACGATGTCGTTCTCATGCCGTCGCCGCGGGTGCACCAGGCGTCAATAGCAAGCTTAGCGAAAAAACGAACGCGCGGAACGAACATCAGCCGCCGTTGAGAAATCCCGGGCACACTCACGATGTCGTTCTCATTCCGTCGCCGCGGGTGCACCAGGCGTCAATAGCAAGCTTAGCGAAAAAACGAACGCGCGGAACGAACATCAGCCGCCGTTGAGAAATCCCGGGCACACTCACAATGTCGTTCTCATGCCGTCGCCGCGGGTGCACCAGGCGTCAATAGCAAGCTTAGCGAAAAAACGAACGCGCGGAACGAACATCAGCCGCCGTTGAGAAATCCCGGGCACACTCACGATGTCGTTCTCATTCCGTCGCCGCGGGTGCACCAGGCGTCAATAGCAAGCTTAGCGAAAAAACGAACGCGCGGAACGAACATCAGCCGCCGTTGAGAAATCCCGGGCACACTCACGATGTCGTTCTCATGCCGTCGCCGCGGGTGCACCAGGCGTCAGTAGCACGCTTAGCGAAAAAACGAACGCGCGGAACGAACATCAGCCGCCG